>NC_052064.1:7482256-7796006 GCF_903992535.2 Arvicola amphibius | reverse complement strand
ATTTGTCATCAAAATTCATAATTGGCTGTGGACTTTGAAATTCTTTCTCCTTAGCTCATGAGTAGCTTCTGTCCTAGGCAGCCTCTTGTTTAACATGTAGAAGGTCATGGACAACAATCCAAGTGCAGGCCATACATCGTGTGTAGAATACATGCATCAAGTAAGAGTCATGTCAGGAATGTAAGAATATTCTGTTCTGGGACTGGAGAGATGACTCAGTGGCTATGAGGGTTTGCTGCTTTTATAGAAGAGCCGAGTTCAGCACCCACTATATATATATATATGTGTGTGTGTGTGTGTGTGTGTGTGTGTGTGTGTGTGTGTATGTATATGTGTATATGTGTATATGTGTATATATGTATATATGTGTATATGTGTATATGTGTATATGTGTATGTGTGTATATGTGTATATGTGTATATGTGTGTGTGTATATATATATATAGTTGCCAGCACCCACATTAGGGAACCTACAATCACCTGTAACTCTAGCTCTGGGGCATCTTCTGATCTCTGTGGGTACCCACACCCATGTTTGAATTCACAGAAACACACATAAAAACAAATCTTTTTTAAAAAGAACATTCTATCCTCATGTCTTGGTAGACATAACTGTATAACTTAAGGCCGTATTAGAATTAAGTATTATCTTGATCCTTCAAGTTCTTCAGCAGGAAGTGGAGACATAGTGACAACCAGGCCTCCTCTTGTTTTCTCCCATTGGCTTTGTCCTCTAGAGGCTGTGATGCAATCTTAACAGGCAAGTTCTGTCACAATCGCCCACACCCTAGGGAAATGCTGTATCTTCCCATGTGTTGTTATTTATAACTTGAATGACCCTCAAAGGCCCATGTGTTAAAGGCTTGGGCCTAAGGTATTGGTTCTTTAGAGGTGGTAGAACATTTTAGAAGTGGTGCCTACTGGGAAGACCTGACAGTGTGCCTTTCAAGAGAGTATTAGGACTCTGGCCCCTTCCCATTCCTTTGCAGTGTCCAGCTTCCTCAGCCATACAGCCTCACCAAAGGTAATAAGGTCACATAGGCATGAACTGAAAACCTTACATCCATGAATAAAAATTAAACCTTTCTTCCCTATAAAGTTGGTTATATCATACACAGAAATTGTATTATCCACCATGCTTTGAGCCCAGGAGTCCACAGACCAGTGATAATCTAAGTCCAGGAGAACAGGCTAAAAGGATATAGAGAACTCCAGAAATAGCTCAGCACTGCAGTGAGATCCTATAGTCCCTCTTACCTGCTGTATGGCTCCAGAAAAAAAGAACCACAAGCTCTTTGTCCTGTGGATTTCTTATCCCCTAGACAGAGCTGTGGCCACAGGACAGAGCCAGACATAAGAGACTTTCCTACAAAGATGTAAGATCTAATATGGATATAAAGAACATGCACAAAACTACTCCTTGGAGTTTATGGTCACAGCAGGTGTCGAGCCAAGGTGCTGCAAAGGCCTTCATGGCTATCTGGACAAGGTTTTCAAGAAAACCTGGTATAAATCAGTGGCCAGTGAGCTGTGCAATTTTTTTAAAAAGTCTCTGCAGTGTAAAGGTAGCTAAGTGGTAGAGTCCTTGTCTAACGTGTATAACGCCCTAGGATACAGTCTCAGAGCTGAGAAGAAAGTCATTCTATTTATTTAGAAAGTGTTAGGTTTCAAACCTGAAACAGTTGACTTGGGGGCCTACTTTACAGAAAGTGATCTTCAAAATCTGTTATTTGTTAATTTTATATAGACCTTCTAAATATCCAATCTCTGAAAATTAGGAAAATGCAAAAAAAAAAAAAATAGAGTTAAAACAGAACTCCCAGGACTAGGGAAATGGCTTAGTGTTTACTCTGCAAACATGAGGATTTAAGTTCTATCCCCAGGGCCCACATCATTTATAAACCAGGTGCTGGAAAGACTGAGACAGGTGAATCCCTGGGACTCACTTGCTAGTGCTGGAGCCTACGCCATGATGATCTCCACCCAGTGAGAAGCCTTGGTTCAAAACCTGAGGTGAACTATTATGGCATCCACATGGCTAACCCCTGGCCTACATATACATAGAGATGTGCACCAACACATGCGCATGAACACAGACACATACACACACATGAAATGTAATGCATCTATTAAAAACTTACTTGTTTTGCATTGGTTTACTTTATAATATTTTCAAGGAATGGTCAGCGGTCTTCTTCAGGGATACTAAGTCTGTTTCAAGCCCATGATTTTTAACAGCAAATTGCATAATCAAAGCAGCACATTTTATAGGTAAGATTCCCTGGTCCATGTGAAATGGGGAAGCAGCTTCTGAGTGCTCATCTCCAGGGTCTGTAATTACTGGGACAAGTGTCATCCTCCATGAAATGTAAGCTCAAACATACCCCCTGCTACCTTGATGATTACTTTCAAACCAAGTGCCAATTTGCAATGAGTAACAAGACGACTCCTTCCCTAGGTGGCAATTACCATATTTGCTCCCCATAACACAAGCTGCTTTTAGGAGTCCTGAGTTCCAATTTTTTAAAAAAAGATAAAAGAACCTTTTCAAGCTATAAATTGAAATATAACTCCATATACACAGTGTAAAACTCATTGGATTTTCATAAATTAACTATCATTCAGGTGGAGAAATGGAACAATATCTACATGCCCAGGAAACCCCACCCTATACCTTCTCCAAGTGACCTGTCCTAAGAAGGCCATCATCCTTTACTTTTGGCACTTACTTTTGTTTATTCTTGTATTTTAAGCAAGTGACAGTTATCATTGTTACAGTTTTTACTTAGGGTGTTTGCACTGCTATTTCAGTGAGTTAATACAACAGAGCTTATCAAATCTGCTGATTAGCATCTGACTTGAGGTTTTGCTGATAAATGCTGCTACAACACAGTCATGACTTTTGGAGAACTTAAGGATATAGTTCTGAGTGTATAGCTAAGCACAGAAAAACTGAACCATGAGAAGGCATATCTTCAGCAAATGGTCAATGATGCAAGTTTCTAAAGACATTTTACCCATTCATACACCTACTCTCATGCACTGACCTCGTATGCTTTAAGTGACCCATATCTGTTATGACTTGAATGTGAAATGTCTCCCATAGATTCCTGTGTTTGTCCTTAGATGTTGGTGCTGTGTAAGGAGGTTACAGAACCTTTAGTAGGTAGTATCTTGATGAAAGAAATATGGCCCTGGGAGAGGGCTTTGGAGTTTTATAGCCTGGCACCACTTGATGTTCTAACTTTGCTTCTTGGGTACAGATGCAACATGACCAGCCAGCTTCCTGCTCCTGCCATCAAGCTTTTTCTGCCTGTTGTCATGTCCTTCCCACCACGAAGGTCTCTTTCCCTCTAGAACTGTAAATCAAAACAAACCTCTTCTCCTCTAAGTTATTTTTGGTCATGGTATTTTACCACAGCAATAGAAAAGAAACTTCGACAATCTCCATGCGTGTAGCTCTGCAACTGACATTGTACAAATGGGATGACGGAGAGATATCATCAAACACAAAGGATCAAAAATCTACTTACATGACAGTAAATAGGGTACACAGAGCAGAGAACAAAATGTAGTCCTAGGAATGTCAGCAGGCAGTTTTCCAGGGTCAACAACCAAACCCACACCAGGCAGAAATTCAACTTAGAGCTCTTCTAAGGACTTAATCCACCTCCTCCATCCTCGGGGACCCTCACACATCTCTGGGTCACAATTATTTTTGGAAACTCTGTCTAAATATCTATATACTCACTTTGGGTTAGTGACGACATCATAATCCAAAACCTACCACATTCTTGAGAGTTTAATATCACATAAGAAATAAGAATGAAAAAGAACTTGCCAGTTCATCAATAGACCTGATTCCTAACAAAATTCTCTTGCCCAAGATACTTTCATAGACTTCTTTTTTTTTGTTTTTTTGTTTTTTTTTTTTTTTTTTTTTTTTTTTTTTTCGAGACAGGGTTTCTCTTTAAACAGCCGCTGGAAAGCATGTTTGTTATTCACTCTTTGTCCCAAATATTAATATAATATACAGAACAAAATAGGTGTTAGATAAATACCTTTTAAATTGTACTGGGTAAATCAATTGCAATTATCTCCACTTAACAAATGGAATAGTAGGCACTTAATAATCCTCCAGTCCCAAAAGCTGTAACCGAATTTCCTTTCACTGTGGATCTCCTTCTCTTATACCATGCTGTGTGTAGCAGAAATACATTTTCTCTATCCCCAGGAGACAGAATTAGGAATAGGAAGTTCACTTCCTTCCATTTAATGAAAACTTTCTGAATACTTGTAGATATCTAAACATCATTGGCTTCAGGAGTAACTACTACTAAAAGGTACACATTTGAGATTTCCACTGGTTGGGAGAGGTGCAGAACTAGGGAAACAGCTCATTGGCAAACGTGAAAACCTAAGTTCAATGTCTAGAACCCATGTGAAAACACTGAACACATTGGTGTACACTTGTAAGTCTGGTACTGGACAGATAGAGATAAGTGGATCCTTGGGACTCACTGGCCAGCCATCCTACCCTGCCAAGACTACTTTAAGTCAGTGAGAGACCTTACGTCAAAAAAAGGGAGCCAGCTTCCTGAGGATTGACATCCAAGGTTGTCCTCTGGTCTCTACATGTACACTTAAACAAATATTTATATGCGACCAGAGAGAGAGAGAGAAAGAGAGAGAGAGAGAGAGAGAGAGAGAGAGAGAGAGAGAGAGAGAGAGAGAGAGAGAGAGAGAGAGAGAAAGACCTTGACCCATTGGAACAGACAGGAAAGAAAAGAGATACTCAATGGGCCTAGTTCACAGAGGGCCCTACAGCTCTTATTAAGAATTTTGACCTTCACTTTGCAAAAGTGTGAGTTTCTTCAATGTAACCTGCTGGCTTTGTCTGATAATTTTGGGTAAGGAGCAAGCAGAAACGAAGTTGATTTTTTAAAGAAAAGAACTGAGATATTTTTAGGATCCCAATGAAGTCATTGCCGTCAGGGACCACAAGAGAAACAAGTTACCACTATCTATCCATATCCATGGGAGACTAGTTCCAAGACCTACTGAAGATGCAGATCCCTGGATGATGCAGATCCCTGGATGCTGAAGTACTATGTAGAAAATGGAGCAGTTTTCACAGAACATACACACATACCCTTTCTTATACCTTATTATCTTTGCATGCCTTATAATTCCTGACATATGCCTGCTGTTAAGTATTGTTTTATTTTTAGGTAACAAAAAGTTCAGTATAAACATAATTTTTTAAACAATTTCTGCCTGAATTGTTGGAATGACCAACTAATGACTAGCCTAGCTGGAGACCCACACCCTGAAAGGGAACTCACCCCCGAAGGCCAGGAAACAGAGGTGGGATACCTCAGAGACCAGAAAAAAGGCAATGAAATGATTCCTAGTGCTATTCTGCTGCAATACTCATAGACTGTTACCTAGCCCAGTCGTCATCAGAGAGGCTTCACCCAGCAACTGATGGAAACAGAGGCAGAGAGCCACAGCCGAACATTAGGTGGAGTTCAGCACCTAATGTGGAAGAGGGGGAGGAAGGATTGTAGCAGCCAGTGGAATAAAGGGCACCACAAGGAAACCCACAGAACCAATTAACCTGGGATCATAGAAGCTCACAGAGACTGAACCAATAACAAGGAAGCCTGCATGGTACCAGCCTAGGCTCTCTGCATACATGTTACAACTATGTAACTTGGTCTTGTAAGGTCCTAACAGTGAGAGCAGAGACAACGTCTAACTCTCTTGTTTGCTTTAGGAATCTGTTCCTACTACTGGATTGCTTACTCAGCCTGAATAGAAGGGAAGGTGCTTAATCTCACTGCAACTTGATAAACCATGGCTGATTAATATCCATGAGAGGTTCACCTATATCTGAAAAGAAACAGAGTGGAATGCAGAGGGAAGGTGTGGGGAAAAAAAACTGAGAGGAGCTATATAATATATAATATAATATATTATGGTTGGATGTAAAAACAAAAATTAAACAATAATAATTTCTGCATGTGGTTGGTTGAATGCACAGATGTGATGAGACCCATGGATATAGAGGGCTGAGCAGATGAGGATCAGGCAAAATTCTCAAAGTCATGGAGAACAAAATATATTCAACCAACATGATAGCAAAAGCAACTGTAAGAGTATGGGAACTATCACAAAGAAAGAAAAATTTCAGATTTCCTAAGCTTTAAGACAATTTTTACAAAGAAGGTCAAAATGGACGTGAAAGTGACTAGAGAGAACATGAAGAAAACACGATCAAGACATGCTTTTCAAAGGGTTGACTGCCAAAACTTAGGGTCAGTTTTACTAGGTACCTGTCTATGAATATAGCAGAGATTCATTAGGAATCATTTCATTGACTTTTTTCCCCAGTCATGTTAGATTCTACCCTAGGTCTCTGGGCTATCCAACCCGTGTGATTCCTGACTCCAGGCAGCCTCCAGCTTGGGCTCCCTCTCCTGGCATGGATCTCAAGTCATTGGTTGGCCACTCCTCCAAGTTCTGCACCACCATTACTCATTCCTTATGTTTTCTTCTTCCTAAGTCTTGCATTAAGATCTTTGATCAGTTTTAATTGATTTTTATACATGGTGAGAGACAGGGATCTAGTTTTACTTTTCTATATATAGATGTTCCATTTCCCAACCATTAGTTGAAGAGGGTATCTTTTTACACACCTATGTTTTGTTTTGTTTTGTTGTTTTTCGTTGTTGTTGTTATTGTTGTTGTTGTTTTATTTTGTTTTTCAAGACAGGGTTTCTCTGTAGCTTTCCAGGCTGTCCTTGAACTCACAGAGATCTGCCTGCCTCTGTCTCCCAAGGCTGGGATTAAAGGCATGAGCCACCACCACCCGACAATCCCCCACCTTCTGTTTTAACAGAAATGACAGTTGGATATACCCATGTGACTGTGTGTAGTTGTCTCACTCCTGGTCGTTTGCTCTATTTTTTTTTTTTAATCTATGTTTCTGGTTTTGTACACAAAATGTTCTGTGCCGTGCACCGTGCCATGCCCCCACCTACCGCCATCCCCCACCCCACCCCTGTCTGTGCTCTATGCGCTAGAACCCAGTTGACGAGCTTCGGGCAAGGGGCTGGAGGTTGAAAAGACACACGCAGAGACAGACTGACGCACAGACCTTCAAACTCTGGTACCAAAAGCCCTCTTTAATAGCACCATGGAGGCTTAAATACCCTGTAGTCAATGGCAAACAGGTGAAAATCCCATCCTCTGATCCTCTAGGTAAAGCACAGCTTTTAGTAACTTCAATTAGAAGGCTCTAGACAGGCCTGGGCTATTTTTATTTGGCAGATTTTTGCTACTAGTTCACTTTCATTATTTATACATATGATTAAGCTTTTTAATACTCTTCGTTTACTCTTGTCAAGTCACATGCGTTAGTATTCAGGCATCTGTACTGACCTGACCTTGGGGTATATGTCTTCAGCTGTAACCACTAAGAGTACCTCCTGTGCACATTCACTACCTTAAGTTCCCTTTTAAGGGCCCTGCCCACCTCCCACCTCTCTCTCTCCCTCTCCCTCCCTCCCTCCCTCTCTCTCTCTCTCTCTCTCTCTCTCTCTCTCTCTCTCTCTCTCCCACTCTCCCTCTCCTTTCTTCTCTTCTGTCCCCAAAGGCCAGTCTCTCCCCTCTCCCCTCCCCACTTTTCCCATTCACTTTCCCCCAATAAAAAGACTTTTCCACCTGAGTTCTGTAGCATGGCGTCTTTATCTCGAGTGCCACTTTTCCTAAATTACAACAATATGTGTCTAGGAACTAACCCATTTCTTTTAGATATTGCAGTTTATTGAAATAAAGTTTGCAAATATGCCCTCATGATACTCTGAATTTCACTGGTCTCCTGTTGTAATGGCTCCCTTTTTTCTCTCTAATTATATTAATTTGGGACTTTCTTTTCTTTTGGTAGCTTGCCTAAGGGTTTGCCAATACCTATTTTTTTTTCTTTCAAAGAAGGTTAATTCAGGGAACTGGAGAAATGGCTCGGTGGTAAGAGCACTGGGTGTTCTTCCACAGGTTCTGAGTTCAATTCCCAGCAACTATGTGGTGGCTCTCAACTATCTATAATGGACTCTGATGCCCTCTACTGGCATTCAGGTGTGCATGCAAACAGAGCATTCATATAAATAAAGTCTTTTCTAAAAAGAAGTGAGTGATTCTTTGTTTCATTGATTCTTTGTGCTGCTCTTTTCATTTCTATTTCATTAATTTCTGAACATATATCTATAATTTATAGTCTACTTACTTGGGGTTTGGTATGCTCTTTTTCTAAGCTATTAAATTGTGTCATTTAGTCTTTTGTTTAATCTCTCCAATAGATAATATGAATGTTTATAACTATAAATTGTACTCTTAGTAGCATTTTCATTGTATCCCATAGGCTCTAGTATGTTATATTTTCATTTTCATTTTCATTCAATTCTAGGACTTTTTTCACTTTGCCTCCTTATTTCTTTGAGGACACATTCATCATTCAAAAGTTTTGATTTTTCAGTCTACATGAGCTTGTATGGTTTCTATAGTCTCCCTTGACTTCTAGTTTGTTTGTTTGTTTGTTTGATTGATTGATTGATTGATTGATTCATTGATTGTTTTTCGAGACAGGGTTTCTATGTAATTTTGGAGCCTGTCCTGGAACTAGGTCTTGTAGACCAGGCTGGCCTCGAACTCACAGAGATCTGCCTACCTCTGCCTCCCAAGTGCTGGGATTAAAGGCGTGTTCCACCACCACTTGGGCTTTGACTTCTACTTTTAATCCACTGTTGTCCCATAGAATATATGAAGTCTCTCTAATTTTCATTCATTTGGTAGGTAATATTTGCTTTATGTCGTAGGGTATGGACTAATTTCAAGAAAATTCCGTTGCTTTCTGATAAGAATGTATATTCTGCAGTGTTTGAGTGGACTATGCTGTAGATGCATTTCAAATTCATTTGAACTACAGTATTATTAAACACCTATGTTGCTTCATTGATTTTGTCTCTAGATGAACTGTCTTCTATGGAGTATTGAAGATGCCCACTACTATTGTGCTATAATCAGTCTGTGTATTCTCATCCAATAGTATTTGTTTTATGAAATTAGGTGTGCCAGTGTTCAATGTGTATATGTTTAGAGTTATTATATATTCTTGATAGATTATTTGATTAATCAGTATAAAATTACCTTCTTTATCTCTTCAGAAAAATTTTGGTTTGACCTGTACTTTGTTATGTTTTAATATCTGGTATTAAAAATTGCTATACGTTCTTGTTTTCTTTTGCCATTGACTTAGAACGCTTTACTTGATGCTTTACCCTAAGACAGTATTTGTCTGTGTCAGTGAGGTGCATTTCTTGAAGACAAATAAATGGATCCTGCTTTTTAGCCCAATCTGCTAGTCTGTGTCTCTTGATTAGAGAATTAAAACTATTAAAACTATTAAAATTCACATTTCTTGTTTCAAGATGTATATTAATTTCTGTCATTTTGTCATCACTGTTTCAAATGATAGTATCTTAATCCTCATTTGCTTTCATACTATTCTACTGCACTTTATTTTATCTTTCTCTATGGTTGTGTGGGAGTCCTTCAAATATCTTTTGTAAGACTGGTTTAATGATAATAAATTCCTTTAGTTTGCATTTGTTCATCATGGAAATAAAGTCTTTGAGTATAACAGATAACGTTACTGGATATAGACATTTGTCTTGGCAAATGTTGTCTTTCAGAGTTTGAAACACACTGTTTAATTTCTCTACATTTTGGAGTTTCTGTTGAAAAAATCTATATTATTCTGGTGGGTTTGCCTTTATATGTGACTTGGTGTTTTTTGGTTGTAGCTTTCAATGTGTTTCCATTGTTCTGTATTTTAGTGTTTTAACTATACCAGGATGAATACTTTTCTGATCCTGTCTGCTTTAAATGTATCGTGTGTATATGTGTGTATGTACACACACACATGTGTGCAACAACATATCGTTTTTCACTTTTAAATTTTTTATTCATTTTTCAAAACAACCACAGTTCCCATTCACACACTTTCTCTTGATCCTCCTCCCCCAACATCTCCCGCAACCTACCCCCATCCACTCTTCCAAAAAAGTAAGGTCTCCCAAGGGGAGTCAACAAAGCCTGGCACGTTAAGTTGAGGCAGGAACAAGCCCCTCCTCCCTGCATCAAGGCTGAGCAAGGCATCCCACCATAAAGAATGGACCCCAAAAAGCCACCTCATGTACCAGGATAGATCCTGATCCACTGCCAGGGGCCCCTCAAATAGACCAAGCTATAAAACTGTGTCCTACCTGTAGCGGGCCTAGTTTGGGACCATGCAGGCTCCCCAGCTGTCAGTCTAGAGTTCCTGAGTATTCACAAGCTTAGTTCAACTCTCTCTGTAGATTTCTTCCTCAGGATCTTGCCCCCTCTTCCCCTTGCTCATATAATCCTTCCTCCCCCAGAGCTCGGCCTGTTGGCTGTGGATCTCTGAATCTGCTTCCATCACTACCTGGATGAAGGCTTTATGATGACAGTGAGGGTAGTTGCCAATATGATTAAAGGCAAGACCAGTTCAGACACCCTCTCCACTATTGCTAGGAGTCTTAACTCAGGTCTTCTTTGTGGATTCCTGGAAATTTTCTTAGCACCAGGTTTCTCCCTAACCCCATAGTGGCTCCCTCTATCAAGATATCTCTCTCTGTGTCTTGAAAAACCAAAAACCAAAAACCAAAAAAAAAAAAAAAAAACTATTCCTTTTATTGCTCTTCCACTCCAACCATCCCTTTCCTTCATGTTCTCCTCTCCTATCCCCTCCCCTCTAGCACCCTCCTGCCACAGTTTACCCATTGATTTCCCCTTCCCAGGGCAATCCATGCATCCCTCTTAGGGTCCTCCTTGTTACTTAGCTTCTCTGGAGCTGTGGATTGTAGTATAACTATTCTCTGCTTTGCATCTAGTATCCACTTACTGGTGAGTACAGAGCATGTTAGTCTTTCTGAGTCTGGGTTACCTCACTCAGAATAATTTTTTCTAGTTCCATCTATTTCCTTGTAAATTTCATGATGTTGTTGCTTTTTACAGCTGAGTAACACTCCATTGTGTAAACATACCACATTTTCTTTATCCATTCTTTGGTTGAAGGGCATCTACGTTGTTTTCAGGTTCTGGCTATTATGAATAATGCTGCTATGAACATAGTTTAGTTAGTGTCCTTGTGGTATGATTGAGCATCCATTGACTATCTGCTCAATAGTGATACTGCTGGGTCTTCAGATAGATTGATTCCCAATTTTCTGAGAAATCACCATACTGATTTCCAAAGTGGCTATACAAGTTTGCACATTCACCAGCAATGGAAAAGTGCTCCCCTTACTTCATATCTTCTTCAACATAAGCTGTCCTCATAAGTGTTTTTGATCTTAGCCATTCTGACAGGTGTAAGATGGTATCTCGGAATTAAATGTGTCATGCTGCAGCCCTTATCTTCTAAGAGATTCATCTAAATAATAATGGCATGAAAAAATTGAATACTTCCTGGGTTGAACTGGTCTTAGTGTTTCTCATGTGGTGAATCTAATCATGCTAAAATAAGTCTCAAAACACAAACATGATAGCAGTTCAATCCATAAACTAGTAAGAGGAAAATCCACAGAATGTTGCCTATTATTACTTTTGGTTTTCTCTTTCCTCTGCAATTTAAGATCTTAAAGGTCAACATGGAACATTTAAGACAGTGGAAGCATAAACAAATGCAACATAAACAAAAGTACACACCTTAACATAATATTTCCAACAGTATTCTATGGGATTTAGCACATCTTCATTTAGGATACTAGTTGAAAGCTGAAGGAAGGATCCAGAAACTGAAGGGAGTTAGGTAGACAGAGTCTCAAGTAGTGGTGCAGGCTGACCTCCAGTTCATTAAAGATGACCTTGAACTCCTGATTCTATTATCTCTGCCTTCCAGGTGCTAACTATATAGCCATTCACAGCCATTCCTAATAATAGTTATAATGTTATTTAATGAAAATGGAAGGCATCAGAGCCACTGAGGAAGACGCCAATGTTGAAGTCACTGAGTCACATGACAGGAATATCTTCACAATCAGAAGGGTTAAATGATAAGGATGGGGGAGCACTTGAGAATTTTAAAAAAAGTTATTTACCAGATTTAAATGAATCGACTGCTAATCAATTCACAATGACAAATAGCTTCTCCTGAAATAATTTTTAAACATCAATATTGTGATTGTAATTTGGAGAGCATTAATTTCATTTTTAAAGCCCTAGAAATCCAATTTCAGTAAGGTGTTTAGTTTCTGATCATGAGAAGGATATAACTAACTTAGAAAATTTATGTAGATTAAGATGCATGACCCTCAAGTGAGCTAAAGAAATTTCATTGGGCATATTACATTAAAAGCCTTTCTCTTATACACAGAAGCTGTAACAACCTTTTCGCCAGAGAAATCTAATTTTTTTTCTGAATGTATTATGGCATTATTATAAAGATGGCAGTTAAATCCTTACCAGGGGAGTGATTTCTTTACTGACACTTGACACTTAAAATTCATTTTTAAAAAATGTCTCACAATTAGAAATTATAAGGAAAAAGCTTTCTAGGTTTTCTTGAGCAGACTGAAAGTATAGGTATATATAAGCCCCACACAGATGCCTAGGATGGAATAAACATCACCCTCACTGACAAATCTCTGTTACATAATTTAACAAATTGTAAGCTGACACATTGTAAAGCTGGCTCTGGAAGCTGCAAGCTCAAAATGCAGGAAGTGTCTGCTTCCGGCTGGCATGTTTGCTCCCTGGCTTCAACTCCAAGTCTTCCATATTTCCTCCGAGGCCACCGCTTATAAATCAGATGAGATTGGTCATCTTGCAGCAAAATGGATTTTTTTTTAAATGTGATTTTGAAGAGATTGGAAAGTGTAAGGCAGCAAATTTTTCAGTCTTCGCTCCTGAGAAATGATTGCTTTATTGATGGCTCTATTGAGGACGGGGTGGTACACCAGGAACTCATAGGTCTGAAGCATTTCCAGGATCTACATCACTAGACGCTTTATTCCTGGGCCTAAATGGTCAGGAGCCAATTATGTGCTTGACGTTTAAAAGATGGAATACTGACAACTGAAGGGCTCTAGACATTACCTTTTATTTCTGAGTTGATCGTGGTATTTTTGACAAATTCACCAAGGAAAGCCTGAATAATGAGTTCCTGTTACATCTGGATGTTCCAGTACAGGTATGCGGTTAGTTACAAGACAGTCAAGTGCTTCACATTTCAAATCTTATTCTTACCAAAGAGAAAGTCCAGCTGCATACACTCACTGCATTTCACAATGGCCCCGTACCTATGTTCATAGAAATTCATTGTATTTCTGGCTGCACACATTCACAAGATTCACAATAAGGAACAGTTTTAAGTCAGTAGCCAATGAAATGGCTGCCTTTCCAGAGAGCCAAGCTCAGAAAACAACGCGTCACTCTCCAAGGTATTTCAGAGAATGTCGGTCAGTCCATCTCTCCTCACCCCATAGCTGGCATTTAATGACAAAAATTCATGCATGCTGGCTGCTCTTACAGGCTTGTAAGGGGCTGGCTAAGTCTGGAACCAGGTGGAGGGTGGCCAGTTAATTGGATCTTTCTTCTGTGAACACCAGGGGACAGCTGGTTTGCATTGTCTTTCTAATGAGCGTCGAGGAGGTGGAAGCTAGGCACATCAGCTGAGTTCCTCCTCTGTTGTGTACAACTTGGAAATCATCTTATCGTTGGCAGCGGCTTCTATGGTGAAAAAAAACTTGCTATACTAAAAATGATCTGACCTGATATTTGGGGGAAAGGTGATGGTATTTTTTGGTCCTCAGGTTCGGATCTCAGAGATCCAGTCATTTCTTCCGTCTCAGCTTTCATCGCAGGGCATATGGTACAAATTACATGCACATATTCTGCTGACTAATCCCCCAGGGAGAGGGGACAGTATGAGTTCACAGTAAGAGAGACAATGTGAATTTAAGCCTGTAGGCCTCATAGCAAGAGCCAAAGGTCAGGGCTATTTTTAATCAGAATACAGCGCCACTGCAGAGCTTTGAGGATCTATTCCTTAAAGAACGAATCCATTGGCACCTATCTCAACTGTCAGAATAAGGGGAAGTTACTCAGAATAGTCCTATAACCTTGTTAAGCTTAGTTATAATCACCTTACAAAAATTACAGTTTGATTAATTAGGTCATAAGAACAGGACTCTCTACCCTCCAATACGAAAGTCTCTGAGATACCCTGGTAAAGCCCTGTCCTGAGCCTTGGGCCCTGGCTGCTGCAACCACTAGAGCTGGGTCTGTTTTCATTTGCACTTTCCAGAAATATTAATGGCTTTCTGGATTCAGTAGGAGGAATTAAAAGGCTTCTAAATGGTGTTGAGATATAAAAGTTTCAATAAAATAACCAAGCTCTGAATGCTTTTTATTTTTCTCTAGGAGAGCCAGAAACCATACAGTTAGAACTACAAAAACAATGAAAAAACTGGAAAGTTATCTGTCAAGTTTCACCATTTCTCCAGCTCTCATTTTGTTTTCATGAGTGTCCCTTTGATTTTCTCCTTACTCTGCAATTTGATATCTTACCAGCTTTACACGAAGCACAGGAGACTGCTAGAGGAAGCATATAAGGCCACCCCGAGAGGAAGGGGTGTTCCTCAGCATTAAATGTGTCATGCTGCAGCCTTACCTTAGAAGAGACTCATCTAAATGATAATGAGCATGAAAAATTGATTATTTCCTGGGTTGAACTGGTCTTTGTGTTTTTCATGTGGTGAATCTAATCGTGCTAGAATAGGTCTCAAAACACAAACATGCCAGCAGTTCAATCTGTAAACTAGTAAGAGGCAAATCCACAGAACATTGCCTATTATTTTGGCAAAGAAACCATCCCAAATAGTAGTCATTTGTATGATGATGTCAACTAAAAAAGTCCACTGTGAATTATTAGCCTTCTATTTAAACTTGGATGTAGACTGTTTTCTTCATATTCCTTAGTGCAAAGCAGAAGGTGAATTTATAGTTTTCATGTATAGCAAAATATGAATTGCAATGACTCAGTCCTCTAGTTAATAAATACCTTGATAAAATGGAAGAGAAAGGCAGCTTTCTTAATTTTCTTGTTGACATTTAACAACATCTGTATGGCACTTTCATACATACATATTCGTGTATTTTGTTCACATTCCTACCCACTCATTCTCGCTCTTCCCCCTTTTCTCCATCCTCTTTCTATTTCATCACACACACACACACACACACACACACACACACACTAAATCCAGGCTCAACATATGAGAGAAATGGGGTGAAATTCCGTATTTTCCCTTGCATTCTCCTTTTCCTTAATCTTTCCCTTCTCCAAAACAGTTCCTTCTGAAGCTATAGACTGGGAAGTATAAAAACAATGAAGAAACCAAGCGGTTTCTCTCTGTCAATTTTCATTACTTCTGCTCCCGTTTTGTTTCTTCAAGCTTCCTTTTGATTTTCTCTTTCCTCTCCAATTTAAGATCTTAAAGGTCAACATGGAACATTTACAGACAGCGGAAGCATGTAAGGCCACCCAGAGAGGGAGGAATGCTACTCACCACTAAAATGCATCATGCTACGGGCCCTTTCCTTATGGAGGGGAGGGGGAACATATGACAGAGGTAATATTTGTCCTTCTGAGCCTGGCTTATTTAACTTAACTCAGTGATCTCCAGCTCTACCCGTAAGAAAAATAACTCTGAGAGGACATGTTAGACTTCGCTGGTTTGTTTTGTTTTGTTTATAATTTTCTGTCCTCAATTTCTTACATTCACTTCTTTAAAAAAAAATGTCCTCCCGGGGTTGGAGAGATAGGTCAACAGGTATGAGCACTTGCTGCTCTTGCAGAGGAATTGGGTTTGGTTCTCAGCACTCATTATAGCAGTTCACAATAGTTAATAACTCCAGTTCCAGAAAATCTAATGCCCACTCTGGCCTCCAAGAGCACCTGAACACACATGGTGTATTCTCTCATACATGCAGAAACATCGTTCTCGCCCACATTTCTCTTTAAAAAGTATTCCCTTCAAGATTTCCTCTTTCTCCTCTCTAAGACAAATCTGAGGCTATGGCAGAGCCCTAATCACACTCCAGAGCTATAGACCCATGGACCACAGGACAGCTCCACATATTTCAAACACTATTAAAACAGCCTTCTGTTTCTCCCATTTCTAATAATGGTGCCCAGTTCACTTGCCCTGTGGTGTTCTCTATCACTTTTAAATTTTGTGCCTTCTTCCAAAGGTACCCTGAATTGTATTATTAGCTACAAGATAAGCGATGCTTTATTTGTCCCTCTGTGAGTTATTTTCCAATATCTATAAACATTGTTATTTAGTAATAGTGAATGAATAGCTCAATTCTCACATAACACTATATAAAGACTACAGCTATATTCAACTTCAAAATCATGAAAATTCACATTGGGGTCACAATGAGACTCATTATTTCATACAAATAGTAAACATGAATAATATTTTTTAAAATTTATATTGGTATCATTAGAAAAAGACAGTCAAATCTTAATCCAAGATGGATTTGATGTTAGTTTTATCTTAAAGTTTACTAGGCTTAATTTTATTGCTGTTTTGTGTTAGAGCATTATATGGTTGTACTTTCTGAATGTCTTTGTTGTTAGGAACAATGCAGTCTTGTGTTTAGGAGTAAAACTATTATGAAGAAACATAGCAGATACACAGTAGCTCTCACTATGGTTGAAGCTAAACACAATAACTTTTAAAAAATATAACAGTTGAATGTAATAAATTAAGATGTTGTAGGATCTAGTCCTGGGATAAATCAGGATAATTTTGAACCTAATTAAAGTTTCTTATTCTTGAAGGAGTTCTGTCATATCTGATCTCATATCATTCTAACATAATAAACACCTCATATCCCCAAAGCAAAATAATCATGAGTCAAGTGGTGTTTGCATAGTTAAATACAGTCGAAATAAAACAGAAACCTGTATGCACAATGTATGCCACATATCACATACTTTCTTAAATAAGCCCCTCATTTGCCTTCCTGGACTTGGGTGGGAGATATTAGAAAACATTAAACCCTGTATGTTAATAAATCTAACTTCAAAAAAATCACAAAATGAACCAGAATATCCCATTGAAGTGTAAAAAATAAAATAGAAGAGAAATCTTCAAGCAAAGCAACTTTTGCATCTTCAAATGGTATTCTAATACTCTTCTCAAATCTTCACTGTGATTCACCTGGTAGGAGAAATATGCATCAGTTCTAGGAAAAGGGAGAAGGAAAGAGACAGTGATATGGAGTAAAGTAGAAACATGGTCACAGAAAATAACAGAGAGACAGAGTGGCTAACAGGTAGACACAAAGAACCAGCAGAAAGGAAAGACACAACCACAGCCCTCTTCACTTAGGACCACAGACCAAATTTTTTCAAAAAAAAAAAAAAAAATTAAGTCTCACTCCCCTAAATGATTTCAGACCAGCTCTCAGAAGGTTCTAGACTTCTTCAGCAGTTCTTAGGGATCATTTTAGGGACAAAGGGTTTCTGATTCTACCAAGTTGCCCTGATTTTGTCTGTTAATGTAGTATTTTCCTTCAAAAATACTGAGTTCAGCATCCTCACAATACAAGTTATTAAGCCAAGATCACAGAGGGTCTGAAAAGGGACTTGGATATTTGATCTTCACCCACACTTCAAGTAGTCATAGGCCAGCCTTTGGAGACAGTTCTGTGTTTGTACTGATGTGTGCCTTAAATCGCACAACAAAAGCAATTTACATGTAATCAATAGCAAATTCAAGGCTCTGCATACTGCAACCCAGGATCCAGCCAGGGGTTTAGAAGGTTTAAAAGTTAATTTAGCATCAGTGAGCAAAATGATTTATAGCCTAAATATGTATGTATATTTGCTCCGTAGGGATGGCTCCCAGAGGCTAGAGAAACAGCGTGTGTTCCTTGGCCCTAAGGCCTCTTCCAGATGGCTCCTAAGTGAGCCAGAGGGATCTGTGGTGACTTTTCAAAATCGTGCTTTCATATCACATGGTCTAGGCAAAATAAGTACTTTAAGGAGTCTTAGAACTAAGAAATGACCTTACTGGGAGGAGAAAAAGAATGGAACCAACTTTTCTCCCTCCCCGCAACACACACACACACACACACACACACACACACACACACCTACTTAAACTCTCAAAATGAGCCCAATGGCAGACATGTAGGAAGAGGTGTAGAGTGGACAGCCAATGATGCCAAACGTGGTCTGAGAAGGAAAGAAAACTAGAGGAAATGCTGACATAGTGTTCCTTCATAGCAAGTCAATTTCCATTCTGATTGTACTGTATGGGCATTATTACTGGTCCCAAATATCATGACACATTCTCACTCTTTGAAGGAAACTCATCTTTCCACCCTCTTTGCAGTTAGGTAGGGCCAGGTTGCTGATTCTGCCAATGAACTCTACCTAAGTCTGTGGTTCTCAGCTCTCTTAATTGTAATTTTGCTACTGTTACGAATTGTAATGAAAATATCTGATATCCAGGACCTCTGATATGTGAATCCAAAGGGGTCACAATCCACAGGTTGAGAACCACTAATCTAAGTCAATGTTAACATCTGTCCCTACTGGGAAAAAAGTACAAGGAAAATTCTGTACCACCTTCTACTTTTCGTTTTCCTGCCTCTGTGGAACCCAAGACATCAAAAAGAAGCATTAAAAAGAAACAGATAGGATCAGTGAGCAAAATGATTTATAGCCTAAATATGTATGTATATTTGCTCCATAGGGATGTCTCCCAGAGGCTAGAGAAACAGCATGTGTTCCTTGGCCCTTACAGCTTGGGATGCTCTGTAGAGCCTCACATCCTACAAGTTGCCATGAATGATAAAGAAATAGTTCTTGGACGATGGCCAGGGAAGCAGATAGGCTGGGTGTAGATCTTTATCTCTTCCTTTTCTCCTCCAAATCTATTCCCATGGTCTCATTCCCAACTCCGTAGCAGATTACCCGCTATAGCCTCACTCCCTTCCCTATCTTCATCTTCAGTGGATCAAATAGATCTTCCCCCTCCAAACTTCTTCCCATCACTCGTTGCTTTACCCCAGAGATGCAGGGATGGTTCAACATACATAACTCGATTAATGCAATCTACCATGTAAACAAACTGCAAGACAAAATGACATGGTCGTCTTCTTAGATACAGAAAAGGCTGGTGACAAAACCCAGCAGCCAT
Organism: Arvicola amphibius; assembly: GCF_903992535.2. Lineage (NCBI taxonomy): Eukaryota > Metazoa > Chordata > Mammalia > Rodentia > Cricetidae > Arvicola > Arvicola amphibius. Next base: position 7,776,699 of record NC_052064.1, on the reverse strand, counting down.
ACATGATAAAATCCTGGAGAGGCTAGAGATACAAGGGGCAATTTGCAACATAAAAAAGGCAGTTTACAGCAAGTCCATAGCCAACATCAACTTAAATGGAGAGAAACTCAAAGCAATTCCTCTAAACTCAGGAACAAGACAAGGTTGTCCACTCCCTCCGTACTTACTCAATATAGTACTTAAAATCTTAGTTACAGCAATAAGAATACTAAAGACTATCAAGGGGATACAAATAAGAAAGGGGAAGCCAACGTATTTTTGTGGGTTTTGTTGGTTTGTTTGTTTTGTTTTGTTTGGATACAGGGTTTCTCTGTGAAGCTTTGGAACCTGTCCTAGAACTAGCTCTTGTAGACTAGGCTGGCCTCAAACTCATGGAGATTCACCTGCTTCTGCCTCTGGAGTGCTGGGATTAAAAGTGTGCACCACCACCATCTGGCAAGAAGCCAATGTATTTTTATTTGCATCTGATATGATAATATACTAAAGTGTCCCTAAAAATTCCACCTGGAAACACCTACAGCTTATAAATACTTTCCACAAAGTAAGAGTAATCAAAATGAATTCACAAAAATAAAAGAATTAATTAATTTTAATTAATTAATCAAAAATGAATTCAATATCTCTTCTATATAAAAATTAAAAGAAACAGAGTAAGAAAGAATTCATGGAAGCAAAACCTTTCATAATAGTCTCAAATAATAGAAGGTACCTTTAGGTTAACTCTAACTAACCAAGTAAGAGACTAGTATGATAAAAACCTATAGACACTGAAGAAAGAAACTGAAGGAAATATCAGATACCAATATGAGTGACAAATTTTTACAGTGTACAAGAGCATTTTCTGGCTGAAAAACGCTTAAGAAAATGCTCAACACCCTTGACCATCAGAGAAATCCAAATCAAAACAACTGATTACAACTTATGCCAGAGAGGATGTGGGGTAAAAGAAACACTTCTGCATTGCTGGTGGGAGTGCAAATTGGTAAAGACTCTGTATATCAGGATAGCGATTTCTCAGAAAATTAGGAAACAAATTTCCTCAAGACCCAGCAATACCACTTTTGGGCATATACCCAAAGGATGCTCAATCAAATCACAAGGACATGTGCTCAACTATGTTCATAGCAGCATTGTTTGTCATAGCTAGAACCTAGAAACAACCTAAATATCACTCAACCAAAGAATGGATAAGGAAAATATGGTACATTTACACAATGGAGTACTACACAGCAGAAAAAATAATGACATCTTGAAATTTGCAGACTAATGGATGGATCTAGAAAACATCATATTGAGTGAGGTAACACAGACCCAGAAAGACAAATATCATCTGTACTCATTCATAAGTCGTGTTTAGACATAAAGCAAAGAAAACCAGCCTACAACACACAGTCCCAGAGAATCTGGACAATAATGTGGACCCTAAGAGAGACATGCATGGATCTAATCTACATGGGAAGTAGAAAAAGACAAGATCTGAATAAATCTGGAGCATGGGGACCATGGAAGAGGGTTGAAGGGGAGGGGAGAGGAAAGGAGGGGAACAGATAAAACTGTATGGCTCAATAAAATCAATTAAAAGAAAAGAAGTAAAATAGAATCTAAAGTTTAAAAAAAGTATGTATATGATCACAAAACAAATGTTATTTTAATTATTCTATTAAATCATAAAAATAAAAGTGTATTTTAAAATAAAAAAGAACATTATCCCACAGAACAGAACCCCAATTAGATATCTCTTGTCACTAAATAAATGCTCTAGTACAGAGACTGGGTTACATCTAATTGAGCTGTTGGCCAAAGGAATCCAATGGGAACCCCTAAATAATCCAGGTCATTGCCAAGACTATAGATGTTTGCCACAAACAGATAGCAAGATCCATTGCTGAAGACACCTATACATTTCACTGAATATGGAGAAGGTGCCTACTCAGGGCCTTCTTCCTGTACATGCTAGCATGTTTGATTCAGGATGATACTCTGCATGCTTCTAAATGAGAAACATAAACCCCAACCCAGCCACAAACACTTTGATCTATTGTGGTGTCCTACCTGCAAGATAAGCTAGTGTAATGGTGACAGAAATCTATGGAAGTAACCAACCAATGTCTAACTTGACATAAGGTCCACTTCATGAGATATGAGTCAAGGTTCTCGAGAGTAATAGAACTTACAGAATGACGATAGATAGATAGATAGATAGATAGATAGATAGATAGATAGATAGATAGATAGATAGATAGATAGAGTTTACTAAACTTACTTATATGATGTGGTCCAGCTAATCCAACAATGACTGGCTATGAATGGAAAGTCCAAGAATCCAGAAGATTCTCAGTCCATGTGGCTATATGTCTCAGCTGGTCTTACACAGCACTGCTTGGGTGACAAAGATCTTGAGACTAGATAGTCCAGGGACTTAGGGTAAAATCAAAAACTCTTCTTCAAGTAAAAAAATAAATAAATAAAATGATGTCTAATGACATTATGCTATATTCAGAGTTCAATATCTTGCTCAGCCATCATCAGAGAAGATGGGACCAAACACAGAGGTCCCACCGTCAGATATTATGTGGAGACTGAGAGAGCTTGGAACACTCACCCCTGAACAGAATATGTCCATTAAATCCCTCTGCTTGCAGCTCAGGGAATGCCCCTCCTGACCAGAAGAAGAAGCAGGAAGAGTATAAAAGCTAGAGGGGATGGGGAACACCAAGAAAACAAGAACACCTAAATCAACAAGCCTGGTGACTGTAATTCACAGAGACAGATACACAAGGTCCTCACAGGTCTACAGCAGATGGGGTCATAGAGCTGAAAGGAGCAGGGAACACATGATCCTATCCCTAACCCAGAAGCAATCTCTAACTGATAACCATTTGAAAATAAAAATTTGGTTTTCTCCAAGGGAGTCTCACTAGGGAAACAAATTACTCTTGGTGGGAGGCAGCATGCCCAACAGTAGATGGACAATAGAAAATGCACTCAATTGGAGGTCCTTAGTCTCATGATGTCACGTCAAGGCTCCCCCTCCTGTCTTTGTTCATAGTTTTTATTTTTATTTTATTTTATTTACCTATTTTTCTTTCCTTATGCCCTACAGATCTTGTGCATATCCACTTTAGTGTTTTTATGGGATTCCCAGGTATATGAATAAGTGGGTCTCTGAATCTATATCTTATGCCTTTTCTCAGGCTCTTTTACTTATGTTTGCTTGTTTTGTCCCATTCCATTGTTAGCTTGGGCTTTATCTTATTATACATTATTCCATTTTATTATTATCCATTGGAAACTTTTGTTTTCTGACGAGAACAGAAAGGGTATGGATCAAGATGGGAGGGGAAATGAGGAGGAACTGTGGAGGGGGGGGGGCGGATAGAGGGGAACGTATTATATGAGAAAAAGTTATTTTCAACAAAAGGGGGAAAATCTCTTCCTTATATGACACTGTCTAAACTATGTGGTTAATCTCTTTGAAATTTTTTAAAGAAAAGGAAAAGGAACAAAGCAAAGAAAGAAGGAAGGACAGAAGAAAGGAAGGGAGGAACGAACGAACAAACGAACAAACTCTTGACTGTGGAAAGCTATTGAAGTTGCCATATTGAAGTTCACTGGAACATGGTTTGGTCCTATCCTAACTCAACTCCTTTCTCTCAGACTTTTCTGCTCCCAATATTTAGAACATATTGTCTAGTCTGTTGGTTTAGATTATGGGCTTCACTTTCATAAGCCAGTTTCCATTCTTCAAAATTTGAGGTTTAAAGGGGTATTAGATTATCTGCCTTTAGGATTTTATCTATAGAGATATAGTTGAAAAAGTAGGAATACTCATCTGTTTTAATTTGTTTTTATTTTTTTTTAAAAAAAGAGAATAAAAACAAAGAGAAAAGGAACATCCTGAAAAGGTTCAATATGATAAGTCTCAACTGAGGTCTGAAGCAAGACTGATTGGCTTGAGTTGTTTTATTTGTTTCGTTTTGTTCAGTTGTGTACAGATGTGTATGCAAATGAAAAAAAAGAAAACAAAATCTAGTGTCTTCTTCGGTCACTCTTCACTTTAGTTTCTGAAATAATACCTTGCACTGAATCTGTAGCTCACCAGTTCAGCCAGAGACTGGCTAGCCAACAAGCTCCGTGGGTTCTCCTGCTTCCATCTCCTCAGTACTGGGATTAAAGGCATGGACCATTGCATCCCGTTTTTATGTGCATGTCAGGAACTAAATCCAGGTCCTCATGCTTCAGCAGCAATACTTTGCCAACTGTCATCTCCCAAGTTCTGATTTTTTTAACGCACACTTCGAGGCCAGATCAGAAGCTAATGGCTGCTCTCAGTCAGTTGACCAGATCATTTCAAATCCTTAATCTTGAGGGGGACGCTAATGGAGGATTAGATGTTGAGAAGTCTCTCCATTTGTACTAGTAATTAACAGAACTCCTACTGCTTTCCCCGGAAAAGGTGAATTGCCAGACAAACTTATAATTGCTGTTAAGAGTGTCCTCCATGGGGCTCAGAACATCACAGTGAGATATACTGATCTTTCACAAAGTCATATCAGAGAAAGGAGCTTATGTGCAGCTTAGCGTTTGTGCCACAACCGCCCTGCCAAGCATCCTACCTGGAAAGTGAATAAAACCCTTGCTGTCAATGAACTTATTCTAAGTGAAGAAACTGCAATCCATACAAGCAAGAAAGATACTCTTGAGATGTGATCATGTAGTGCCTCAAGCCCCTCAGCATCACCGCAATCTAGCTAACAGAAACAGCTTTTTACATCAGCCACCCACCGAGGTGGTCCAACAGGAGAAGAGAAGGGACTTTGCTGAAGATGGGCTTCCAAGGAGCAATAAGTCTAAATGGGCATCAGTTTTCCAGCCAGGCTCATTCACAAACAACATCAGCATCCAGGGACTCGGAAAATGCTGTGAATTTTTAGTAAGAAACAAACCAGGGCTTGGTTTGTACTACCTACCCATGTGGTCTGTGTCAGCGGAATAGATTCTCATATTCTAATTAAAGAGCAGCTATACAAAAGTAATAACTCAGAAACCAGTGTGGGAGCCCAGTTATAGCCAGAGTATCACTGTGGCTTTGTGTCAAACTAACGAGTGATGACGTAGTAAAGAGGTCCATGTTCACAGGCCACAAACTTCAGCTTCCCAGAATCAAGTGTTTGGCCCTAAGGCCAGGTTCAGCATGCTTCCCAACCCTAGAGTCATACCTCCAACTTCCCCCTTTAAACTAACCCAAAACATACAGCAACAACTAAAATCTCATATACCCCTACGCAAAGATTCAAGGGGAAACTCTAGGGACATTTTCTAATACCTGGGATTGAATGTCTATGTCAGAAGCCAATATCATTTTGTACTATGATCATGATTTTGAGAGGCATTTACTGTATATAACTCCACCCACATTTAAATAGCAAGTCCACTCTGATTTGTGCTAAGTCATAATGAGATTCAAATCTAAACCACATGCTGGAGTATCAGACATGACTAGAGTCTTCTGATTCCAAACCCCCCCTTGCCAGGCTAACTCTGAAAACATCATTTTAGTTAAATAATTATTTAAATGTGTGCTCATAGGAAATATTATCAAATTATAGTAAATGAACAAATGCAATCAAATAAAACTATGTCTCCTCATGAGCACATAATGACCTGAGATGTTTGGCCCCAGGAAATGTGGTTAGAGTAAACATTCATCTCTGTCCACTGACTCAGGTGTGCACAATAATCCAAGTTTTAATAAACTTAATTTCTGTCTCAGTCTCCATTCTGCAGTTGGGTGGGGGATGGCCCTCTCTCCAGGGTCATGTGAAGGTCATTTGTCTTCATAAATTATTCCTGAGATACCTATTATCCCATATTTATATGGACTTTTCAGATCTAAAAATTATTATTGCTTCTATGCTCTGCCACAGTGAAGAGACATGTATCAGGCTGGAGATCCTGAGCTGCAGGGACCATCTCCTGTGCACCATGCAGCCTTTCTTTTTCAGACCTTGATGCCCTATAGGCTACTAATAATCATCTTCATGTGTCCTCATTAGCTGGGATTCTAGACCATAAGACTCACCTGAGATAAGCTATCTTCAGCCTAGTAAAACTTGATGCAACTGTCCTTGAGTATCTCACAAGAGACAAGTTCCAGCACTCCTGTAGGTACCAAAAGCCACAGATGCTCGAGTTCCCTAAATGAAATGGAGAACTATTTGCACATTCTGCTGTGTACTTTCATCTCCAGAGTACTTACATTACCTAAGACAGTATAAATGCTAGGGCTGGCAGGATGGTTCTGTGGATAAAGGCACTTTTAACCAAGACTGATGACCTGAGTTCCATCCCAGGGTCCTACACAGTGAAAGAGGAAACTGATCCCACAGTTTGTCCTCTATCTAGCCTCCACTGCCACACACACACACACACACACACAGACACACACACACAGACACACACAGACACACACACAGAGACATACACACAGACACACACACACATAGACACACACACAGACACACACACACACAGACACACACAGACATACACACACACAGACACACAAACACACAGACACACACACAGACACACACAGACACACACACACACAGACACACACACACACAGACATACACACACACAGACACACACACACAGACACACACAGACACACACAGACACACACAGACATACACACACACAGACACACACAGACACACACACACAGACACACACACACAGACACACACACACAGACACACACACACACACACACACACACACACACAGACACACACACACACAGACATACACACACACACAGACACACACACACAGACACACACACACACACGGATAAGTGAATAAACAGATAATAAATTAAAAGACAAAACTGAAGAAGAATTCATATACAAATGACATACGAATCGGTTTTTTTGTTACATTTTAGGAGAAATGACAAGAATTCTGAAAATGCTTACTACAAATCCGTTTGTTAATGTTTTCTGTCACTGGTTGAGTCAGTGGTACAGAGCACCCAGATATCAAAGACCAATTACATTTCCCTCCTGTCTCTTGTAAGCCAGGCCTCTCCTTCCCACAAACCTTCTTTCCCCTACCTCACCTTCTCACAAACTTTACAGATAAACATGATGACTATTTTTATATTCAAGGAAGCAATTCAAAGAACAAAAATCTTAATCTTTGATTTAACACATGAAAAAGAACTAACTAACTACATAGAGCATTTCCTAGCCTGCTCTGATCCATCTCAATAACTACAGAACTATTTTTAGAATCCACTCACAAAGCACAAAGGAAGAATGTTAACCTGTCAGAAATTAGAAGAAAATATGAACTTTGGATAGCTATGAAGCACAGACTCCTTATTTCCTTCTCCTTGCCAATTAGTGTCACTCAATTAAATCAGATGAATTTTCTCTTAATCCAGTGGATGCAAAACTCATTAAAACAAATGAATAACTTTCATTGAGATTTTTTTCTTCTATTTATACACAACCAATCAGTTTAGCTCACGGCCCTCCTAAAAAGACTCTTGGCAGTCCACACAAACTGTATTAAAGTTATTCTCTTTCTTCTGTTCATTCTGTCTAGTTTTGTTTTTTCTTAAAGATAGCTTCTCTGAATGTTCATAAACATGCATGGGGAAGAACTTTTAAAAATTAGGATTTGGATGGAGGCTTCTAGGAATTTTTGAAATTATATATCTCTAAGGTAATAAATGTAGTTAATAAACACGACTAATTTATTAGGACTTAATTAATGAATTGCAATAATCAAATATCAGTGAGATATCTTTCAAGGTACAGGCTGGACACCTTTGGTCCTACGCTGTTCATAAAACAAGGATGATAAAAATTGATATTGAATTTATAAACCATAATATGCAGGACAAGCCAATTTTTGCAGCAAAAATATCTGATGGAAACGATGATCAGTAACTCACTGTTCTGAGTTCTGCAAGGTTTCTTAGAGCTTCTACAATTCAGTATCATGAATAGAAACATAAAAGCACTCCAGAGCTGAGGGACTGAATCTGACAGAAACATCCTAAAAAAGAAAAGAAAAAGAAAAAAAAAAAAAAAAAAAAAAGCCTGGTTTACAAGCTAAAATGCTGGTTTGTTCTCTCACCCCAGGAATATACCCTCTGTTCCTGGAAAAATCTGTTTCTTTTCTCTAAAAAGCACCTTTACCCTGTCATCAATAAACTAAGAAACAAGTTGTTATCAGAAGTTGCTTCATGAGCTCAGTTCCCAAAAGGAAGAGAATGTGATCCTCTTGAAGAGTTTGGTCCAGAGGGCGGAATCAATCCCCTTTCAGTCAGTGAGCTGACACTGAATGGGCTTCCCATACAATGATACAAACTGTGCTGTATCTTAAGGACAAACAGTTGAACAACACAGAATCTACCATCTCAGAACTCAGAGTGGAGCAAGGGAAAATCAGACATGGATAGCAATTGTGATCTGTGGGCAGAGTTCTAAGACTCACAACCATAGGTGCTGCGAGACTCATCCAGCCTTGTTCTGGGGATCAAGAAGGACAAGGTAAGCCAGGTGTGGTGGGACATGCCGGTAATGCCAGCCCTCATAAGAAAGAGACAGCAGGAACAAAGATGGCAAGTTTGAGGACAGCCTGAGCACACAAAAAGATAATGTCTCAGGAAAAAAAAATGGGAAAAGAAGTCTCATCAAGCCTAAGGTATTTGGATGAGCTCAGTATAAAGAATGAGAAATGCTACCAAGTACAAGCAACAGGAGGAAGGGGTTCCAGACAGGAAGAATTGACATACGCAAATAAAGAAATGCAAACAACATCTCCAAACCTAATGAAAAAATATGAACAACAAAATTAGCATGATTCCTGAGGCAAAAATAGCCATTCAAATGTCAGCTTCCTTTCTCTTGCCTTTTCCAAATTAAAAAAAAAAAAAGTAAACCAGAACAAGAGAAGACTGGTGTGAAGCTTCTATATTCACAGAGCTCCTTTCAAATTAAAAAGAAAAATATAAAACATGACACATGTCTTAGAAAGAGTCAATGCCTGTGAGAAGGAGGCCATTAGCTGAAACTTCACTGGCTGCCACCACCATGCTTCTGGTAAAATATAAAAGAATTTTGACTTTAGAGACTCCCCACTCAGTGCTCTGTATGTAACAAATATTCAATAATAAGTCTTTAATAGATAAATAAACATATAAAAGTAAGCATGGAAAAATGAAACACTTTTCTCACTGCTACTTTTGTTCAAATAACTAGGCACTTGCCTCCTAACTTGCCCTGTGGTTGTGAAAGTATAATTGGGGACTGCTGCTCAAATTTCATTAAGTTTAGAGAGAAGGAGTTACCCACTTTTCAAATATTGGTGAGAGTGATCACTTGGTGCTTCCACAACAATTATACAATGTAGAGTCAAACCGTCAGTCATCATAGCCCTTCTGGAGAAATTAGTAGTGGGTCAAAGGAAACAGAAGCTAAGGAATATCTGACTATTCTCCAAAATTGCATTGGGGGGAATAAGAGTGAATTTGTTTTTAATTCAACCTCTGATCATCTCACCTTCCTGTATCCATCTCCTTGTAAATAAACTTGGTTGTGCATTCTCCAACTACAAAGATGCAGTGAACATTCATATTCTTTCTTTGCCCCGGGGCCCTTTCCCAGTCAGTTTATCAAATTCCACTGCTGCCTGCTGGCCAGCTCTGCCTCTGAGAACACACCAACACCAAGATTCCAAGTCAGTCTTGCTTAAGCCAAATTCAGTTTGCAAAACCCCAGTGTTGCCCAGGTGAGGTTCTGGAGGCAAGGCGGGTCCGAATTGAACAATTCATCTAGCTGAATTCTGGGACTGATTTCTCAACCTGCTTGCCCACTCCACTTCTCTGCATTTCTAAACTAAGGGAAAACACAGAAACAAGAAAAGGCTGGAATCTATCACAGAGGCTCAAATTCACTCTCCACATAATCAGACCATCAGTTACTGTCATCACATAGCTTTCCAATGTAATTAAAACCATTTTCCTCTTTAAGGCAAAGTGTCCATTGTTCTTGGACTACAGAGAAATTTGTAAAACACACCATAGGGCACAGTCAGTTTCAGGAAAGCAAGACCAGTCACTAGCTCTAGTTATGATCTAGTTTCCCATCAGCCTCTGGGGTCTCAGAATAAATACTTCCCACAGCTACCAGTGCAGAAAATGAGGCTCAAAAGGACCATGCTTTTCACATCACTAAAGAAAAGAAAAGCTATATTAGTTATTTTCTTATTACTGTGAATCAATACATACAAAACACAGTTTAAGGAAAGAAAGGCTTATTTTAGTTCAAGGATGCAGGCCATCATGGTGGGGAAGGTAAACAGGTACAACTTGCTCTCATCTCAGGTCATCGGGGGACAGAGGAAGTGAACTTGTGAAGCTCATCTGGCTTTTTCCTTTTTCCATTTATTTCCATTTAGGACACCAGCCAAAGGCCTGCCTTGGTAATGCCTCAGGTTTTGTTTCCTAATCCATTCTAATTAAGGATGAAATTAACCCACCATTGAAGACTAGCGAGTCTTTCGTTGTGTGTCTTTATAACTGTCCAACATCATTATGCGCACACACATGCACACACATCATGATAACAGATTTTTTTTTTAGTAATTCTATTGTGTCACTGGTCTCTTTATCAGTTGATTTACCCATATGTACTAGACGGTAGGCTGAGTGTGGCCTAGAGATACATCATTCATCTTTATAGGTCCCTCACACAGTGAAGGCAACATTTGTGGAGCAAATAGGTAAAAACTTAAAATGTAGAGACAGAAGGCTGGGGAGATATCTCAGCAAAGTTCTTACTGCGCAAGCATGAGGGCCTGAGTGTGATCCCTAAAGCCCATGGGGAGAAAAACCTGGGGATATTGGCACATGCATATAATTGCAGCACTGGAGACAGGAAGAGTCCCTGATCCTTGATGCCACCCAGACTAGCTTAGTCGGTGAGCTCCAGACCAAGAAGAAACTTTGTCTCAAAAAATAAGATGAACAGCCCAGAAGGAAGAGCATCCAAGACTTCACTCTCTTTTACATGAGCATGCATGGAAACAGCACCTGCACCTATACACAAACACACACACACACACACAAAGAAAAATGTAGGTACCTATTGGGATTCCCTTATTTAAAATGTTTTTAATGTCATGAGTAAGATGAGTATATATGTTCCTTTTATTTTAAGGTTTTGTGTTTATAGAAGTAACTATGTGATTTTTAAGTACATACCTAGTTGTAAAGACTAGCCAGTGAATGTCAAATGAAGCATACTTACCCTGGTTAGAAAGTTCAGAGAAACATCACCCTTCACAATAGCCACAAATAGCATAAAATATCTCAGAGTAACTCTAACCAAACAAGTGGAAGACTTGTATGACAAGAACTTTAAATCTTTGAAGAAAGAAACTGAAGAAGACACCAGGAAGTGGAAATATCTCCCATGCTCTTGGGTAAATAGAATTAACATAGTAAAAATTGCAGTCTTATCAAAAGTAATCTACAGATTCAATGCAATGCCTATCAAAATCCCCCAAAAAATTCTTCACAGACCTTGAAAGAACAGTCTTCAACTTCATATGGAAAAGCAAAAACAATCCTATATAGCCCAGGATAGCCAAAACAATCCTATATACAATAAAAGAACTTCTGGAGGCATCACAATCCCTGACTTCAAACTCTACTACAGAGCTACAGTACTGAAAACAGCCTGGTATTGGCATAAAAAAAGACAGGAGGACCAATGGAACTGAATCGAAGACCCAGATATTAATCCACACACCTTCGAACGCCTGATTTTTGACAAAGAAGCAAAAAATATCAAATGGAAAACGAAAGTATATTTAACAAATGGTGCTGCATAACTGGATATCAACATGTAGAAGAATGAAAATAGACCCATATCTATCACCATGCACAAAACTCAGGTCCAAATGGATCAAAGACCTCAACATAAAGCCAGCCTCACTGAACCTTATAAAAGAGAAAGTGGGAAGTACACTTAAACTCATTGGCACAGGAGACCACTTCCTAAATATAACCCTAGCAGCACAGACACTGAGAGAAACAATTAAAAAATGGGACCTCTTGAAACTGAAAAGCTTCTGTAAAGCAAAAGACATGGTAAACAAGACAAAATGACAGCCTACAAAATGGGAAAAGATCTTCACTAACCCCACATCAGACAGAGGTCTGATCTCCAAAATATACAAAGAACTCAAGAAATTGGTCATCAAAGGAACAAATAATCCAATTTTAAAAAATGGAGTACAGACTGGAACAGAAAACTCTCAACAGAGGAATCTAAAATGGCTGAAAAACACTTAAGGAAATTTTCAACATCCTTAGTCATCAGAGAAATGCAAATCAAAACAACTCTGAGATTCCACTTACACCTGTAAGAATGGCCAAGATCAAAAACATTGATGACAACTTATGCTGGAGAGGTTGTACAGTAAAGGGAACATTTCTGCATTGCTGGTGGGAAAGCAAGCTGATACAACCCCTTTGGATGTCAGAGTGGCAATTTCTCAAAAAATTAGGAAACAACCTTCCTCACGATCCAGTAATATCACTCGTGGGTATATATCCATAGGATACTCAATCGTGCCTCAAAGACATATGCTCAACTATGTTCATAGCAGCATTGTTTATCATAGTCAGAAACTATAAATAACATAAATGCCCTTCGACCAAAAAATGGATAAGGATAGTGTGGTACATTTATACAATGGAGTGCTACACAGTAGAAAAAAAAATAACTACATCTTGAATTTTGCAAACAAATGGATGGAGCTAGAAAACATTATTTTGAGTGAGGTAACCCAGATACAGAAAGACAATTATCACATGTACTCACTCATAATACAAGTGGTTTTTAAACATAAAGGAAAGAAAACCAGCCAACAAATCATGATCCTAGAGAACCTAGACAACAATGAGGAGCCTAAGACTTACATAGATCTAATCTACATGGGAAGTAGAAAGAGATAAGATCTCCTGAGTAAACTGGGAGGATGGGGACCTTGGGAGAGGATTGAAAGGGAGGGGAGAAGAAGAAAGGGGGTCAGAGAAAAATGTAGAGCTCAATAAAAATAATAATAAATAAAATAAAGTTCTTTGAGCTTTCCTCCCTCACTTTCACTTCCAACTCCAATCCACCATAAGTGGAGGAGCCCTTCTTTGAATCTGCTGTCTATGAAATAAACATTTTATGAGAAAACATCAGACACTTTTAAATAAAAATGAGTGTGGTCATGGCCTCCTTTATCTCAGAATGAACAGAGGTTTGCTATTCTGTGCAGTTTTGAGAACACTCTACAACATCCACGCTTCCGGTTGTGAATAAGTTCGTTAAGCATGCTGCAAGCAAAAGTAAAACAACAAATAGTAGGTAGCAAAAAGATTGCAAAACATCACTAAATTGGATAATGAAAATACCCTTGGGTCAGAGACAATTTGGGTAGTCCAATTAAGAAGGCAAGCAAAAGGTAACACCATCAAATCAGGGACTTGCAAATACAGCAGAAATAAACTGGGGAAGCAGGGGCAGTAGGTCACAGTTTCCAGTTGAAGATATCAGTCAGAGCAGAGCATCTTCTTGGGAGACACCTCCAAGTCAAAGAATAAATAACAGCAGAAAGCATCATCAAGTCAAGGATTTTCAGGTATCCACAGAGTAGCTGGATAAGCCTTGCTAAAACAGCACACTTGCAGTTCCCAGTGAAGTGGGGGAGGGGAGGCAAAGTAGAGTTTCCATGTTCCCCACCATGATAATAATGGGCTGAAACTGTAAGTCACACAGTTAAATGTTTTCTTTTTTTTTTTTTTTTTTTTTTTTTTTACAGAGTGAGGTTGAATATTTATTCAAGGGGGTTATGAAGGGGGAAGGGAGAGGGGGGAAAGAGAGAGGGGGGAAGCAGAGAAGTGGGGAGAGAGGGAGAAGCGAAGCTGCCTCTCCGAGAAGAAGATGGAAAAGAGCAAATGTTTTCTTTATAAGAGTTGACGTCGTCATGCTGCCTCTTCACAACAATATAAACCTCAACTAAGACAGACAGACAGATAGATGATGGATGGATAAATGGATGGATGACAGATGATAGATAGATAGATAGATAGATAGATAGATAGATAGATAGATAGATAGATAGATAGATAGATACTGATTGATTAAAGATAGATAGATGACAGACAGATAATAGTGGGTTACAGACGTATTTTGACCACTCCAAACTCATATAGACTAGTTCTGTTCCCACATTTCAGTGATCACTTCTTTTCTTTCCTGTAGGCAAATACTGTTGATCATCAACCCTTACCAAAGGAAAAGAGTATGGCTGTATTTAGGCTGCAATATTTGGTTTTCTGGGCAATGACTCTTCCTTGGTCCATGCCAACCACAATAATATTAATCTATTTGGGCCAGGGTTTGGTCAAAAAGAGAAATCTGTTGAGAATATGCACCACTATAGCAGATATTTCAGTGTGAGTCCCTAGTCCTAGGAGCTGTGGCAGCTGGAATGAACCCATGGGGTCACAAACAAGAAGATAACGTGTGGATAATAGAGTATAAAGAAGATAATAACCTAGGTCCTTTTTATTTAAAAAAAACAAAGGAAATACATACATACATACACACCTGACATTGTATTTAACTATACTTAGTTAATGAATAAAAAATATTCTTGTACTTTTTCTGAAACTATCCTAGCTGATAAATTTGTCAACAATAAAGGAATGAAAAACGGACTTAACTATTCTCAATAAGACATAAAGATATAATGATATTCCTAAAATATGAACTAAAAGATTTTCAGATATATTACTGTGTAAGTAACATTTAACGGTGGGCAAAAAAACCCAGCAATCCACCATGTTGTTTCTTGGTCCAACCATTCCCTATATGATAGTAAGTTTTCTGTGGCCCGGGGAATTCTATTTCATGTAGAGAAGTCGAGTATGCATAGTATTTAAAATTAAGAGAATAAATGTATTGATTAATTTTCACATTGCTGTGACAAAATCCTGAGAAGAAGAAGCTTTTAAAATGAAGGGTTTATTTTGACTCATGGTTGAAGGGGATACAGTCAATTAGGCATGGGAGACATGAAACAAGAACATGAAATGCATGGTCATGATGCATCTACAGTTAGGAAGCAGAGATCAATCAATGTTAGGGTTTCACTCACCATCTCCTTTTTATTCCATTTGGGACCCCAGCACTGTGAGGATATGTGTCTCCTAGGTGATTCTAAATCCCATCAAGTTGACAACCAAGATTAACCATCACAATAAGCAAAACATTATTTGAAGGAACTAAATGAATTGCTTTGGGCTATGCAATAAAATATAGAAGCAATCACAATGCCTCATTCAAACATGAAGATCTCCAAAGCAATACAGACAAGAAAACAAGATGTTCTGCCCACTTTGTCATGACGCTCTTCTTTCTGTATTCTCATCTTTATAGTTCCATCACTCACCCAACGGCCAATGCCAGAAAACTGACATTTATTTTGTTATTCTCTCTTCTCACCGCACCTCTACAGCTGATAAATTACAACCATTTGCAGCTGTGTTATGAGGGTTTTCCAAGCATCTAAACTTCTTTTCGTGTCTGATGCCACATCTTTAACCACCATCATCTTTCATATAAAATGTTGATAATAGTTTTCCTTACGCTTGAAAGCTTCTATTGTGGCATTTCCAAAATGAGACTTCTTAAAAAACAGATTTGCCCATTGCTTGTCTTCAAAGTAAAATCTAGTATTATTCTTAAACTTTCATAAGTTGGCCACTGTCTGCTCCATGGTATTCTCTTTATTCCAAACAATTTGAAAGCTCTTTGAAAACATATTATATTATTCAGATTTACTATCTATCTCTTCAGCCTACAGCTGCAAAGAGAATCTCAGCATTTCTTGTGGACATCATCATACTGACAAGTCCATAAAGTATTTGTAATGTCTCAGCCAGACAGGAGAACAAGGAAAGTATGGTGTATAGAACAGACAACCACCCAATCTAAAAAGTCTCATACATTAAGTAAATACTTCACTCTTACGGAATCAGGCAGAAACGCAAAAATTGAGAAAACAATCAACAAGACACAATGCCAAAAAAAAGTAGAATGGAATAGACATCAGAAATAAAGAGTATTCTCAGAGTCTGAAAATGTTCACTGATTCAGCTTTAGGAATGATTGTAGATTATGACAAGTAGAATGAGGAGTCTATTTAAGATACCCACTACTAAACACTTTATATCTTTCCTAATAATAATCTTATTATATCTGTATCCCCTCTCTTATTCTTGAGAATAATATCTTAAGATATTCACTTATCTAGGGGAGAGGCCATATCTTATTTATCTGTAAGGTACCTTATTCCTCAAGGTGCGCTAGCAAAAAAGTAGAAGTAGAGTGGAATTAACAAACTAGAATTTATCCGCTTAGGTGAGTAGTCTCCAAATATGTTCAAAATTTTCCCAACTTGGGGAGCCCTGTGCCCCAGGGGCACTCAGCTGGTCTTCTAGGTCACCATGTACCACCCACCATGTTCCCTCTGCAGTGATCCTGACCCTGGTGGAATGCCTTCTATGTCTGGAAAGGTCACCCATGATGCTGTAGACAGGAGCAGTATTGTTAACTGAAGCTACCACACAGATAGCCTCTGAAACATCCAGAATCTACCATAGGAGCCACTGTGCACACCCCTGTCTGTGAATCAGCCCAGTCTCAACTTCCTGTTGACCTGGTCCTCTGTGTTGTCTTTAGCATTTGCAATGGAATTTGCCAGAGATATCGAGAAACAAACAAACAAGCAAGTGGAATTCGTGTTGCCTTAGACTTCACAGAGTTTGTAATTTCTCTAAGTCCATCACTGAGATCATCGCTAAATCATTTTGTCTTAATTGCAGGTCTCTCCCCTCTGAGGGAAAACCTAAATCCGTGGAGGGCTAAACGGAGACCAAATAACTTTCATTCGCCTCCTGATCCACCCCACTCTCAGCTCTGCCACTCTCATCTAAAGCTTCATGGCCCGTGACAATCTGCCTTTAGGATCACACGTTCCTAAAAGGAAACATCCAGGCACTTTCAGTCTGAAATTTCTTCCATGCTTTCCATGCCTCCCTGATAGAAATGTGGTCGTAAATATTTACCGAGGAAACAAGAATGTTTGAAAAAAGTTTAAATGTAAAACAATTGCATCACTCTAGAAATAATGCGTAAATCGTCACTATGCTCTAAAAAAGACACTCGGCACTATTATTCGTGAAGGGAACACAAATCAAACCTGCAATGAGAAAGCAGGATGTAGCAGGACACACTTATACTGTTAACACTTGAGAGGCTGAGACAGAACAATCAAAAATTTGATGCCACTTGGGACTCCATCGGTAAACTCTGCCAGATAATTAAAATTCAGCCAATTAGAAAGTATTAATTTCATATCCACGTCTTAGTGAAAACTCAGAAATTCCACTCCTATAAAATTGAATATGGGCACTCATGCAAAATCTTACAGTACGCAAGTGTTCATAAAGGTGTTGTTCACAGAAACTAAAATGTAGACATGGCCCAATACTCGCTGTCTGGTGAGAATAAACACGGTGAGATAAATCTAGGTGATGGCATCGTATCCAGCAACTAAAGAAACAAGGTCCAGTATGCTGAAGAATTGAAACATATGTGAAGTGATCAGTGCTATAACACGGATGACTCTTTCGATACTATTCTAGGATCTGGAGAGATGGCACAGAGTGTAAAAGCATTTCCTACTCTCCCTTAGGACCTGAGTTCAGTTCCCAGCACCCGTATCGGGGAGCTCGCAACCACGTGTCACTCCAGTTCTAAGGTATCTGAGGCCCTCTTTGGGATTCCTCAGCATCTGCACATACATGGCATACACTTACTCAAATGTACACACTCACACAATTAATTATCTTTAAAAAGATGTGCTAGATACCTAACCTCGATTTGATAGTAACCAAATTTAGAGAAAGTCTTTGTATATGGTCAAATAAATGAGGTCATCAGAGTAGGCCCGACTCCAACGGGGCCCTCCTGAGAAGGGTAAACTTGAGCACAGAGAGAATGCCCTGGGAAGAGGCAAGTGAATATTAACACACCGCAGTTAGCAGCCAAGAAACACTAAACATTCTCCTTGCTCTCCAACCCCTAGAAGCTAAAAACAGCCTCCAGTAGCACTCAGGAGGAAGCAATCTTAACTGAAACTTTCCTCTGTGACCTCGGTCCTTCAGAAGTGAAATGCTGAAGTTCTGCCATTGAAGCCACCCAGCATGGGGCCCTATGGAGTACGGAAGTCCCAGCCACTGACACAGCCCCGAGACCACCAGATAGAGCAGCAACCCACCCATGTTCTCATTGTCATTTTTCAGTTTAACTTCTTCATCCTAAAGGCCAAGTTTAAAACAATATTGGAAGCCCAACCTGCTCCAGCAGGAAAATCTTGCGCCCACAAGCACCTAGGATTATTCTCCTTCTTAAGGAGAGCCTTTACCCTCAAATCAGCAGCAGCAAACTGAAAGGGCTAAAATGTCACGATCCTCCCCCCACCCTTGTGCTTTCTCATGACACACTATTCATCTCTAGCAGGATGGCAGGAAACCATCCTCAAAAATCGCAATTTGGGAAGCAAAGCATGACTGGGGCAAGTGATCCCCAAGAGTTCAATAACAAACATGAACAGCTGTTACAAATCGGGGAAAGACTACAAGCTTAGAAGACGAGGGAATAACGTTGCCACGCTGACATTTCATACCCAAGGCCCTGTCTGAGCGCAAGTCACCAGCACACCTGCTGCACAGACAGCATTCTGATATGATTTAATATATTCAATGATGAGTTCAAAAGTGCAGCGTGCACATAACTTCATTCGAAGGCCTGTAAATTAGAGTGATTTTTAATGAGCGATAATAAGTCAGATTTCCCAGCCTGCACTTATGAAGACACAAGCTGAGCAAACGATGGCTCAAAGATAAAGGGGCCTGCCCTTGCTTTTCCCTCCTACTTACGTTTTTTAAGAAGATCAAATATCTGGGAACCAATGGCAATCACAGTCCTAGCTGCACAGCCAGCCTTCGGAGATGGGGGGGGGGGTGCTCCTATCGGGATCATTCTAACACCATCCTCCTTAAATTCAAAACAGTTTGCCAAAGACAAGTGCAGATAAAGAAACAAGAGAAAAATGGAACCCTATGTCCTAGAGAGGATAAGTCCTGCATCTAACTGTATAAAGGCTATTTCAGAGAAAATCAATTTAACCCAATGACCTATTTACCAGCTTCCAACAGGATACTCCTTTTGTGTGCTTTAGTAGTGCTCTCAATCTGCCCAGTCTTCCATAGGTGCCTACGCTGTACCCAGCAGAGCATAGAGTGCTAGGATAAGGTCATAAACAATATAAACATAGTCCCTGCCAAAAAGATAGGACAATGGGCCAAAGGTCAGGCTTGGAAGTCAGACCCAATCAAACTCCATCTTGATTTTGTCATTTCTTATTGGGGAAATCGTGAAGTCATGTGACTTCTTTGAACATCATTTCCCCATCCTCATCCTGTGCATTATAAAATCTCTAGTTACATAGGAAGCCCCAGAAAATGGAAGCCAAAGTTTTGTTAGGAGTTCACAACCATCTCTAGCTCCAGCTACCAGAGATCAGATACCCTCTGCTGTCTGCAAACACTCATACTACACACACACACACACACACACACACACACACACATTTTTAAAATATAAGCAAATATTTTTTAATGATTAACAATGGTTAGGGAACTTGTTCCATTCTCAAAACAGAAAATGTTTAACTTGACACCCTTCCCCTTATTGAAGATCAATCAAAAACTGAAGTAGCACAATCTTGGCTCCTAGGGCCAATAAAAACCTCATGAAAACTATAGAATTCATCCATGTTGTATAAAATTACACAGAATGCATAAATTCTGAACTATAATAGATATATAGTTATTCCTGAGTCATGTGAAAATGTAGAGGAATTCTCTCATCCTGAAAAAATAAACTGCTTCTACTGAGAAGCCAACAGTGTTGCTACAAAGGCAAATGTTCTTCAGTACCAAAAAGAAAAAAAATAATAATTTGCTTTCCAAAGAGAGACTGTTTTCTTCATTTATCAGAAAAAAAAACTAGAATCTGCTTTTCCTGAGGTGAGGTGAACCTAGAAGATTTAAGGAAGGTCTTCATCCTCTGGGTAGCTATTTCAGACTTATCATAAAACGGGTTTCAAATAGAGTCGATTGTTGGATGAAATGTAATTTCCCACACTTAGCCTCTCAAAAATTAGAGATGTCTTACTAAAGATAAATAGGAATAAACTATTATAAAATTTAATAAATTCTTTTTTTACTCAAAAGCTCAGCATGTAACCACGAAAGGGAGGTTATATCTGGCAACAGAAAAAAAAAGACTAATAAGTTTTCTGAAGGCTTAGTGGCAGATGCTTGTAATGCCTATACTCCACAGACATAGGCAGGGCGATAGCCTAAGTTCAAGACCAGCCTGGTGTATATAGGAAGTTCCAGTCTACCTTGTCTCAAAATAAAATAAACAAAATGTTTTGTAGAGAAGTTTTGCTTTGTGACAGAGTGTGGAATCCTAGCACTTGGGAAGTGAAGGCAAGGAAGACTGAGTTTAAGGCCAGTCTCACCAACATAGCAAGTTCAAGACCAGTCCTAGTCACATAAGTTTCTGTCTCAATATAAATATAAAAATAAATAAGTGGTTGCAGAAGCAGGGCATTGTCATGCATTCCTATAATCTCTAACACTGAGCACCCTGAGACAGGAAGATGGCCACTGATTTAAGGCTAAATGATGAGTCCCAGGTCAGCCTGAGATATAGATTGAGACCCTTCCTCAACAACAACCACCACCAGAAGATGAAAGTTGTTGATCTGGGATTGTTATAATCTTACGGGTTTTTTAAACTATCAGCCTATAGAAATCCACAGCTGAAAAGGTGACCCAGTCAATAAAGTACTTGCCCCACAGGCATGAGGACCTGAGTTCAGATCCCTAGCATTGAGGGAAAAACTGGACATAGTAGCCCATGTCTATAAATCCAGCCCTGGGTAGTAGAAAGAAGCAGATCCCCAGAATGAGCAGGCCATCCAACATGCCCAGTAGATGAGCTCTGGGCTCGCTGAGAAAAACTATCTTAAAAATCAAGGTAGAGACCTTTTCAAGAAAGGCACCTGTTGATAACCTCTGCCCTCCACAAGCGCGCGCACACACACACACACACACACACACACACACATTTTCATATGCACGTACAGACAACTTCAAGCATATGCATACCACATACGCATACGAGAGACAGGGGAGAAACAAAGAAAGCAAGCCACATTGCCTCTAGATGCTGTCAAAAAAAAAGAAAAGAAAAGGAAAGAAAGGAAGGGAGGGAGGGAGGGAGGGAGGGAGGGAGGGAGGGAGGGAGGGAGGGAGGGAGGGAGGGAGGGAAAGAAAAAGAGAAAAAGAAAAAGAAAAAGAAAAAGAAAAAAACTTGATGAGGTAGGCAGTGATTTTGCTGGAAGCATTCCCTCTATAATCTGGCCACCATTCTAAGTGACTGCTTCATTTGCCAGCCTTCTGCTTCTTCTGTTTGGCATGCCCATTTATGTACTCTGAGAGCCCAACCTCCCCAGACTTCAGCCAGCTTCTTCCTCCCATGAACTGCTAATGACTGCACTGGCTTGTCCCAGCTCCCTTTGGGGGCAGCTTTGATAAAGGTGGGCCATGACCCAGAAGAAAGGATTCAGAAGACCAATTGCCTGATGATTTAATCCACAAGAACTGGCATGGATGATTCCTTAAGACATCCAGCTCCGATTCTAACAATTTACAAATCTTCCCAGGTGAGCCCAAGAGAGAGAAAGAGATACTGTGTCTATCCAGAAACTATAACTGGCGGTAAATAATTCAGCTGCGGTCCAGACCTATTAGGAGCAACCTAGAGAGCTAGTTGAGACCTAAAATAAAAAGGAAAGGCTTTCCCATAGACTTGTGATAAATTGGGAAGAAGGGGGAGAAAGGGGAATATATAAGCATCTTTATCTTAGCATAACTAACAGCAGATTATCCCTCACCTCTGAGGTTTAAATAAAAGGGAAAGAGAGCCTAGGAAAGCAATTAAGAAGGCTTAATGAGGGTTTGAGAAGGTGTCGCTGCAAGCGATCTTCCAGCTTGGAGAGTGAGGAGCAGGAAGAATGCTTCCATCCTATTTAGTCCATCTGAAGCCAGATATGCTTGGAGAACCGAACACTGGTCATTTGTATTAGGATAATTCACCAGTTGCCACTAAGAAATTACCCTGGGGAATGCTCTCTCTCGGAAGGAAGAGGGGGAGGGAGGGCAAAGGACAGACTGTGTCCCCCTCACCTTATTGTTCCAAGCCTGTGCTCATTTGCATAACCCTCTGAGGATTAAGTCTTTTCTGCCATTTGGTAGATTGCCATCAAATTTCAAGTGACATGATGCACGGTACATTTATGCACCGTGAAGCAGATACTGCAGGGGTTTGGTGTGTTTGTGTTTCATTTCCAGTTAACAATACACAGGGGGCTGTCACACTAACAAGGTTTATAATGATTGACTTGTTCGGCCGTATCGAGACCTTTACTTCAATAGAACAGAAGCCTCACTAAACAGGAAATTTATATTTGAACAGATGTCTGTCTCAAAGGGTGGAGCCATGTTTCTGCCTGGCTGGGTAAGGAATGAATTGTCCAAAGCACATGGCACAGCTAAGATCTGGACAATCTGCAGGGTCTCTGGATCGCCAGAATTTTACTCTCATGAAATAGAATCCTTTCAAACATGTCTTCCCAGAGAAGAATTTACTAGGCATCATTCAGCATGGCCATGTGCTCACTTTTAAAAAAGCAGTCTTGATTTTAGAAAATGAAAATATCATATCAGAACAAAAAGAGTTTTCAGCTCCATGAGTGAGAGCCGCTTAATTCCCCATGTTCTTACAAGAGTGATAAAACCTACAGTCAGAGGAAGTTACAAGGAATCAGTGGGAAAGAGCTGGGTATGTTGACCCATACCTCCAACCCCAGGAGGCTGAAACAGAGAGCTCATGAATTCAATATGAACTTAGGCTACACAACAAGCCTTGGTGTTTCAGGAAAATCAATACAGAAAACGTCGCTTAAGAGTTTTGCCCGTAGTTGTCCGAGAGATGTTTGACCAAGCACACAGAGATGATAGAAATGACCCTGTAAGTCACTTGCTCTGGACTTGGGTAGACAGATTCCTTTTATGTGGGAAGGAATTGTAAATAGTAAAAACATACTGGGATGGAATGGGATAGGGAACAGAGAAAAGAAACTGTGTTCCTGAAGCCTATTCCACCCAAGTAGCCTGAAAGATGGGACGAATGTGGTCCTTATCAGAAACTGCAACCTTGGGGAACTCAGTACAGTTTGCTGGTGAGTTACGGTTTCTATTGCTGTGATGAACACCATGACCAAAAAGCAAGTCAGGGAGGAAAGGGTTTGTTTGGTTTACACTTCCATATCGCTGTTCATCATTTAAGGAAGTCAGGACAAGAACTCAAATAGGGCAGGAACCTGGGGACAGGTTCAGAGGCCATGAAGGAGTGATACTTACTGGCTTGCTACTTCTGACTTGCTCAGCCTATTTTCTTATAGAACCCAGGACTGCCAGCCCAGAGATGGAACCACCCATTATGGGCTGGGCCCTCCCCCATCAATCACTAATTTAAAAAAAAAAAAATGCCCTACAGCTGAATTCTTTGGAGGCATTTGCTTAATTTAGGTTTCTTACTTTCAGAGAACTCTAGCTTACATATCAAGTTGACATAGGACTAGCCAGCATAGATGGAACAAGCACGGTCCCTGTCGGGGGCAGCTCCCATGGGGAACTCTACATAACATACTGATAAGTGTTAAGATATCAAAGCGTTAAAGGGTATTAAAAATAATATTTGAGGACTAGGAGTGATGGCCTTAAGAGAGCTTGCTGTGAAAGCAAAAGAGCCTGAGTTCAAATCCCCAGCACACATGTAAAAGATGAGCAGGACCAAGGAACCTATCTCAGAAGAACAATAAGACAAAAGCAAACGAGGAAGACACTTGACATCCATCTTTGGCTTAATATATTTGCACACACATGTGTACATAACACACATATATGCATGCACAAAAAAATAATTTATTCTTGGCTTAGATTTTAAGATGCCTAGATATACACAGAATGAATAAACGAGTAAACAAAGTAGCTCCAATCCATTCTTATGCCATCATCTTTAGGCCCAGAAGATTTTTTACAAAACTTTTATACCTGCAAAATGAATCAATGGGCCAGGTCACATGACAGAACGTGCTGGGCAGTAAAGATACAGAGGTTAGAAGGCAGATTTCATCTCAACATCCCAGAGTTCACAGTCTAGTAGGGCAACAAATAAAGCCACGTATTGTGGTTGGTGCTATAATGTACGAATCAAAAATGCTATGAGAATGTGCCTAAGTCTCATTCCTGACCCCAAGAGACATGCAGGAATCAGCTGGATAAAGAGTAGAACAGCATCAATCTTAGAGCAAGAGAGTGAGGGGCATTCTCAGAAAGGAAGGAGGCTTCAGCAAGTGGAATATCATAAACGAAGAAAAGACAGTAAGAGTTGTCAGGCACCAGGTTGGGCAGTCTTGTTGGCTGATATTTACTTTGTCTTTTATTCTAAATCCAATGAAACATGGGGGCTTACTTAATGTTTTCCCTTTAAAATATTATTCTGATTACAGAGTATTGAATGAATCATATTAATAAAATAGTATATGTGAGAATATTATTTTAAAAAAAAACAAAATTGGGGGAATGCCAAGTAATTAGCTCTGAAATCATATAAATACAAGTAACGTTATATAGACTGAGCAAGTTGTATTTACCTATTTAGTAGTATGTGTATGTATGTGTGCGTGCGTGTGTGTGTGTGTGTGTGTACAAAAAACAACGAATAAGAGACCATGAATTTTAAGCAGAGCAAGGGGAGATATGTAGGAGGGATTGGAGAAAGGAAATGTAATTATAATTTCAAAGCATAAAAAAAATTTAAAAGTTACAGGAGCTGGAAAGAGGGCTCATTAAGAGCACTTTCTGCTCTTGCAAAAGCCCCAGGTTCAGCTCTGAACACCCACATGGTATCAGCCTTGAAACTGCTTGCAACATCTGTTTCAGGGAATCTAATGTCCTCTTCTTACTTCCTCTGGCACCAGATACACACTCATTTTGTTTATATATACATGAAGGCACTCACACATGAACATAAAATAAATTTTTTAAATAAGCTATTAAAAGTAGGACATGGTAGCCCACGCCTCTTATCCAAGTACTCAAGATCTGGGCAAAGAGGATCACAAGTTTGAAACTACCCTGAACTATATAATTATATAGCCTCTTTCTTTCTCTCTTCCTCCCCACTTCTCTTACACACACACACACACACACACACACACACACACACGAACATACAAACCACACATACACACTACAGCAACAGTTTGTAAAGATGTATTTTGGAAGTAACACTGATAAACTTGAATTCTAATGCTTGTATCCTGGCTACCCGAGTAGACAGACAGTGGTAGTATCTTCTGAATGGCATATACCAAATGAATTGTGTATAACAAAGTCAGAATAGATCAAGAAGGAAAGGAAACAGTGGTCATGAGTTTAATTTTGGGCGAATTTTGGTGTTCGCCACTATAATGTCTAAAGCTTAAACACAGACATCAAACAGATGAAGTCAGCAGCAAACATGAATAGTGATACAGCCTGTGGCGAGTGACAAGGACATGTAAAGGAAGAACAGAGAGCTCTGCTTTGCCACCTAAGTCAAGGGAAATGGGAAGGGAAATGCCAACAGAATATGAGGACTAGGGTATGCTTGGTGTCAGGGAAGTAAAAAAGAGAAAGGAACTCAATACAGGGATGATGGCAAGGGTATGTAGAAGAGGAAGCCTAGTGCATTGCTGGTATGAATGCAGATTGGAGCAGCCATGGTGGAAAACAACACAGTGGTCCCCAAGGCAAGCAAAAATAAAACCAGCTGGGGTAGTACAACTGTCATCCTCCTACTTGAGAAGCAGAGGCAGGAGGATCAGAAGTTATGGACGTTCTCAGTCACATAGCAAACCTGAGGCCCTGAACTACATGAAACCTTTTTATAAAAGGGGGGGGGGGGGAGAGAGAGAGAGATTAGTAAAATGGCTTAGTGAATAAAAGGTACTTGCCACCAAGCCTGCTAACCTGAGTTTAACCCTGGGACCTACATGATAGAAGAAAGAATTTACTTCTTAAAGTTTTCCTCTGATCTTCATAGGCAATAGTCACATGTGCAAATCCATAAACACACTACGCACAAACACACATACACATTCATACACACACACACACACAAACCACAAACAAATGTAAATTTTTAATTAAATTTTTTTTGTTAATTTTAATACTTTGATTGTGGGTCGGGGGTAGGGCATCGTGTGTTTGTAGGTCAGAGGACAACTTCTTTTCATCATATCTGTCCTCAGAGATCACCTTTCCCTGCTAAGTCATCATATCGGCCTTTAAGTGTTTTGTTTTATTTTAGGAAGAAAGTGAAGCTAGCTCAAATATAAGGATTAAAAACTGGATACCATTGGAGGTGGGCAAGGAGAAATGGAATATGCAGTCAGAGGAAATAAAACAGCAAATATGTAAGTTGGACAAGGTTAGAGATTTACTGTACAACCTCAGAGCCAATAAATAATTAATAAAATTATATTAAAGACTTTTATTAAATAAGCAGATTTTAGCTACTCCAATCACCAAAAACTTAACTATGTGAGATGATAGATGTTTTAATCTGCTTCACTATAGTAAGCATTTTAGCACCTATAACAGCGTGTTGCAAGCCTCAGAAATACTTGATAAAATGTATCATAATAATCAATGACTTCCGAGTGTCACTAAAAAGCAAAATGAAAGCTAAAATTAGTCAGCACAGTGCCCTTCTTAGCAACATTTCTATCAATCAGTTGTGGGGGGAAGAAGCCAGGCAGAATACAGTAGAGAAGATGGAAGCCTGGGAGCATATAGGACCTGAGCCCACATAGGCGACCTGCATCTCCAAAATCAAGAAAAGGGGGCTGAGAATGGTCTTGAACTTCTGGTCCACGTTTTCACCTCCTAACAACCGAAGAGCAGAAGATGCAGCGAGACTGTTTTCTGTCACCAGCCAAGTCTTCAGATTCACATGGCCTGAGACAAAGGAACTTGAGGCAATAAAAAGAGGCAGTTGTCATGACATCAACAATATGAGAAAAAAAATCTGCAGGAGTCAGGGAGAACGGGGTGTAAGAGGACCATCAGTTTAGTCACATATACAAATGATGAACCAGCTGGGAATCAATGTGAGATGTTTTTTTTTTTTTTTGTGGGCCAGTTCTCAGTGAACTGCTGGCTGAGTCTGGAGAAGTGTGAAGTGCGGTAGCTAATTGCTCACAGAAAATGTGGGGTAGGAGTTCCAAAAGTTTACATTTCTGGGGCCCTGCAAGACCCAGCAGAGGCAAAAGGATTCCCAAGGAGAAGTTTGCCACTGACAATAACACAGGTAAGTCACATTTTCAGAGGAGAATCCCAAATACTATGGCACCCTCCACATGTCTACAGTTACAGCCCGATACCATGGAAACAAGCTTGAAGAATCATGGTAGACATTAAGAAAGGACACACTCTGCTGGACTAAGACCTCTGCCACAAACATTCCCCAACAAGAGCCATGTGCTCTGGTGTCGATTACACAGCAAAGCCGGGGAAATGAGTCAGCTGTAGAATGATAGGGTGAGTGGCTTACTCTTGGCATCTGTTTTTATCAGCAAGACTATGAGCCAGGTCATTTCCCAGAACCAAACAAGGCCTGCTCTGCAACAGACAACATTTATCCCAAAAGTACGAAGTCAACACTTTTACCACAGTTCTAAGGACATGCTTTTATCCCATGATCTCAAGGTCAATGCTTCTTCTGCTTTATAAAATATTACAAGTACTTCAAAACTTTGTTTGCAGTAGTCACTAAGCAGCACTTGGCACAGACTATGTAAATGGCAGTCGTCTGCCTAAGTGGATGGGACATATTTCTACCTAAATGCTATGTGGAAGCAAAGGCTGCTTCTGAGCCCATGAGTCCACTGCACCTGGACTTGCCAGGCTGACTCTGAGGGGGGGTTCTGATCTTGGTGGTGGTGAAGCAGGAATGGAAGAATGATTGAAATGTATAGAGTGTAAAGATACACAGAAGGAGGTGGAGGAGGAGGAGGAGGAGCAGGAAGAGGAGGAGGAGGAGCAGGAAGAGGAGGAGGAGGAGGAGGAGGAGGAGGAGGAGGAGGAGGAGGAGGAGGAGGAGGAGGAGAGTTTTGTTTGTTTGTTGAGGATCAACACAGTACTAGGGAAAATATTAGGATCTTATCACTGCACCACGTGATTAAAACCCACTTAAGGAAACCTAAAAACTAGCAACCTAGCATTGAGCTCTCGAGCCAGACAGACTACATCTGAAACCCGTTCCCATTATTTATCTGCTGTATGTCCTTAGCATGCCACTTAACTTCTGTGTGTCTCCATTTCCTCACCTATTTGGCAGAAATGACAGTAAGCCCATGCTCACTGCATGAGTTAGTACCTGTACAGTCCCCCCAGTCAGATCTGACATGTAGCAAAGCCGCATCACAATCAACTTTCGCCATATTATCTTCAGGTAATTTTGCTTCAGCACAGTTAGTGTATGATCACAAACTGCCAGGTAGTTCTGTATGCTTCACCACCTACTTGATGTATGCAAAGAATCAGAGACATCAGCTACAGCTTCTCTCAGAGAGCTCAGAGTTTAAATTTGAATCTGGTCAGAAAGTTCAAGTTCAGGAAGAACAGGCAAAAGGGAATATTTTAGAGCACATGCGCTCAACCACACACAAGAATACACAACCATCCTCAAGGTTTTTGAAAAGTCATATTGTAGTTGTGATTTTTCTTTGGACCGCCAATCAGCTCCCAAATAAAGACACAGAGACTTATTACTAATTAGGAATGCTTGGCCTTAGCTTACGCTTATCCCACTAGCTCTTTTCACTTAATTTAACCTATTTCTATACCTCTATGCTTTACCCTTTTTTTTCCCATTCTGTATGTCCTACTTTCCTGCTTCCTCCATATCTGGATGGCCCCTG
Source organism: Arvicola amphibius (assembly GCF_903992535.2). NCBI lineage: Eukaryota > Metazoa > Chordata > Mammalia > Rodentia > Cricetidae > Arvicola > Arvicola amphibius. Next base: position 7,747,383 of record NC_052064.1, on the reverse strand, counting down.
GCATCCCCCTAGTGTCTCTTTTTCTTTCTTCCTCAAGTCTAAAATTCCTCTCCTTAATTACTCTCCCAGCCATAAGTTCTGCCTATATCTCCTCCCTGGCTATTAGTCACTCAGCTTTTTATTAGACCAATCAGGTGCCTTGGGCAGGCAAGGTTAAACAGTAACCCATAATTAAACAAATACTCTGAAACACTGTATCTCCCTCAAAAATGTGTGTGTGTGTGTGTGTGTGTGTGTGTGTGTGTGTGTGTGTGTAGGTGGATAGGTGGGTGCCATGGCATGCATCGAGAAGCCATTGCCTTCCACCTTATTTGAGATAGAGACTCTCATTTCTTGACATTGCATAAGCCATACTAGGTACCCATGAGCTTCTAGTGATTTGTTTCTACCTCCCATCTCATCGTAGAATCATTGAGATTATAGATAGATTCTGGTTTATCTAGTTTTATATAAATTCTTGAAATTCTCTTTTTGATTGTTATCTTTTCCTTTTTCCTTTTTTTTTTTTTTTTGAGATAGGATTACTTTGGTTAGCCATGACTAGCCTGTAATTCACTCTGTAGGCAAAGATGGCCTTGAAATCAGAGATCTGCCTGCCTCTGCCTCTCAAGTGCTGGGATTAAAGGTGTGCACCACCACCACCTGGCTAGATTCTTGAAGTTCAAACTCATGCCCATCCTTATGCTTGCATAGCAAGCATTTTACCTCTTAGGCTTCTCCTCCCGAATCCTGAAGCAAATTCTGAAAAACAAGTAGGAAAGAGGCAGATAAAGAAGAGACGCGGATAATGCTCACCAAGTAGAGTTTGACAAATTAAGTTTTTAACTTTTGCACATATTTATAAATGTAGATGATCATATGTGTTGTACATAATTAGTGAGACTGAAGACAGGACAATGACCATTTTAAACATTTATGAAATAGCTGATTAATATATATAGTAATAGCTTTTGTATAAATGTTTACTGTATCACAAATGTTTGACTTACATTTTTTAAAACTTTAAGATGTTATAAAATCACTTATCATTCTTGAAAAAAAGAAGAGATGCGGAAAATTATAAAAGTAAAAATAACAATTACAATGTAATATCATGTTTCATGTCTTCACAATTGACAAATTCTTCACTTAATTAAAAAAACTGATTAGTAATTGATCCAAAATATGGACACATTGGCTACATCATACCAGTGAAGGTTCTCTGCTGCCTGAGTATTAATAGAGCTGATGGAGATATAACTCTTTGTCTGGTTCCAAACCACAAAATGATAGGACAAATCTGCCTACAACAACATCCCCAGCTGAATGGAGAAGCAGCTGACAAGAAAGAATGAACCTACTGAGCAGAGAGAGGCAGGAAAGAGACAGATGGGATCAAAGATGCTAGCTCTGTAGTCATTCCTTGCCTTCTGCTTGGGGTTATTCACACTGAAGAGAATCTATTCACAATAATGATAGGACTTTTGAAAACATGCTTAATATGTACTAAGGGATATGCCATGCACCTCATACTTTCAATAACCAAGACTCTCAGAAACTGGACAAATATGAATCCCTTGCTGGCCAAGAAAGAATCAGCTACTGCATAACTGCTTATTTCTTCCCAAATTGAATTAAGTTACTGCTTAGCCAACAGTTATACACTGTGTCTCACTTAAGTGGTATCACCATTTAGGGTAGACAATGAAATCTGATGGCTGCTGCCCTTTTTTTGCTTTTGTCTTGTTTTGTTGTCTGCAACTCCTTTCCCTTGCTTGTTCTGTTAACCCAAGAGTTGTCTGTGCTACACAAAGACAACTGTTTCAGCGTAAGCAGTTCTGAGTCACTCCAGCCTCACACTGAGGAGGCAAAGGAAGGATTGGATCTACCACAAACCATGCAGTCTCCTCCTGCTTCGTAGCATACTTTGACATCCCCTAGTCATCAAGCCCTACTCCATCCTCAACGCAAACCCAGCTTAAAACACATTCCTGTCAGTAACAAATACTCAGGAATGAGTTTTAATGTTGATCATAAGTATATCTCAAAAGAATGTGGGCTAAAGGGTCTTTAAAATATTCCTCTAGTTCTCTGTGATTTCCTCTTGCTGGGCACAAGTTTCTCTCTCTCTCAATTACAAAATCAATTCACTCTGATCACAGTTCCCAGATGCCCGTAAGTCTACTTGTCCTCTGATCCACTTACTGCTGCTGCCAAAGACAACAGAAACCAAGTCAGTTTCCACTCTACACAAAACATCAGAAGAGCAATACCAATAAAACCATGATGTGGGCAGAGCCTTAAAGTCATTCTAAATGCCTATGTTGATTATCATTGGCATTTTTAAGCATGTGTGCATCCTGCTTGATCCACTCCAAGAAGAGAGTAATCATTATAAAGACAGAAATCTTAAACCAGCAACAAACACCAATTAAGTTTAAAACTTTGATTGCTTCTTGCTTCATATTCTTTGGTGAATGTGTACAATTTGCTTTTAATCGATATATATATTGTGTTTAGTGAGAAATCACTTAATATTTATCTCCTTTGAATATGTGCTCCAAATGTTTGCAGAAACAATGATTTCTTTTCATCAAGGGTTTGGTGAAGCGACTAGCTGTGACTTCCCTGCTCCTAATTGCTCAACTCATTCCTTAAAATGAAAAAACATAATTAGTACAAAACACGCCATGAAGAAACATTTCTCTAGAAGCTTTCAGACCTGGCTGGTAAAATATCTGTGTGTCTCCTCATATTCTCCACCATCATATTTTCCAGCTAGGAAAAACACAAGACTCTGGAGGGAGAAATGTGTTCTTATCAATTCATTCCTCAAAAGACATTTCAAATGTTGATAACACTTTCTCATTAGAGAAACACGTTCATTTAGAAGGAAAAGATTTCTCATCTTATTCAAAACAATCCCTAAGCAACCCAAGGACTACAGCAAAGCAATTCGCAAACAGACCCATTTGTGGGTCCCTGGTGCTCTGAGAAGATGCAATCAAAAGACAGAATGACAGGACCCCCCACAGGCAGCAAACAACAAGAGTGGGCCCCAGAGCAGCTATCTCCTGGGCCTTTAGAAAAGAGAACAAAAGAGTGCTTGCTTTCTTTAACTTAAATACACTAATGAAATTATGTCCATGACAGTTCAAAATCCAGCATCCAGGGGTTACTGTCAAATTGTGTGTCTATTTCAACAAGTAAAAGGAAAAAAAAAAAAAACTTATCCTGCAGAGTGAGGCACAGACCTGCCTTCACATATGCTGGGGTGTGTTATAATAATAGCAATTATTACAATATTATATTAGTAGAGATAGCAATTGATTTGGAGAAGAGAACCAAAGAGATCAAGTGATTTGAAGAATAAAATAGGGCCCCAGAAACAGAGCCACTCTTACATGGGAATGTAACGCATGACAAAGATGGCACCACAGTCATGTGGAGTGAAGAGTCACTGTGTAATAAATGGTGCTGGAATCTTTGGTATCAGTTCACAGCCGATGGCACCAGATGACATCAGTGAAATGAAAAGAGGGATCAATTTCGGGTTGGTTAAATATTAAAAACATTCTACTCTAGCCTTTTGATAACATTTTTCAAATACAGGCAATATTTATTGATAAAATACTTTAGGGACCCTTGGGGGAGGGATCTGCTTTTAACAACTCCCAATATCCTAGCTTTATACAAAATTTTATCTTAATTTCCATAAACAAAAAATGACTGAGCACTCACAGTCAGGATATTGGATACTTAAGTGACTTACGCAGCAATCATTTAGATTACATATTGCTTCTAAAGTCATCTCTTTCCCCTTCTTGTATAGAAAGAGGGAAGAAATAGTTTGGTTCAGACATGGACAAAAAGAAGTGCCAGAAAAGAATACAAAAGTGAATATAATCATGCCTATTACAATAGCATTAGGTATTACATGGTCATACACATGTATGAGTAAGTGCTCTGTCAAAATCCTCTACAAAGGACAGTATTTTTCATTTTATTAGTATTTATTGGTTATACAAAGTACTTGGTTTCCTTATGACATTTCATACATGTACATAATAGATTTTGTTCACTTTTAATCCACTGTTATCATATTCTGTTCTCACACCTGTTTTCCTTCCTCAATCTCCAAGTTTTCCTTCTACTTTCCTGTATTATCTCTAGTGTTTTTATTTTACCTCTTTAATGATTATGCTTACATGTATGCATGATATAAATATATAACTATACCCTGCAGAGTTCATTTGTTTAAGGATTGACCATTTGCTATTGGATAATCAATTAGAAATCTCATCTATTATTCTCCTTCTCTCAGCAGTCATTGCCTGTAGTTCTTTTTTTCCACTTTCACATAAACATTTAATGTATTAATTTTTTCTTATCATTGTTTAACCTTAATCCAGAAATTTTGTTATATTTTACTTTCACATTCATTCCAAAAAAGTTTACTTTCCTAATGACTTTCTCTTTTATTTTTTTTAAAGAAAACACTATCTTTTTTCATTTGACTTACCAATCCCAGTTCCCACTCAATTCCCTCCTCCCAATCCTTCACCTTCCTCCACCCCCAACACCCCATCCACTTCCCAGAGAGGGAGCTCTAAGCACATTGCTCCAAAGAAGGACCAAGGCCTCCCCACTATATCCAGCCTGAGCAAGGTATCCTTCTAAAGAAAATGGATTCCACAAAGCCAGTCCAAGCATCAGGGACAAATCCTGGTGCCACTGCCAGTGGCCCAGCAGTCTGCCCCAGCCATGCAACTGTCACCCACATTCTAAGGGTCTAGTTTGGTCTTATGCTGGTTCCTTCCCTCTCTGGCTGGATGTGGTGAGCTTCCATTAACTCAGTTTCAGTGATTGTCCCCATCAGGGTCTTGACCTCTTTTCTCATATTCTCACTCCTCCCACTCTTTAACTGGACTTTAGGAGCTCAGCCCAGTGCCCTGCTCTGGGTCTCTGCCCTGTCTCTATCAGTTGCTGGATGAAGGATCTATGGCAATATTTAAGATAATCATCAATCTGACTACAGGGCAAGGCCTGTTGGCTTAGGGTCTTAGCTGGAGTCATCCTTGTGGATTCCTGGGAGTTTCTCTAGTGCCAGGTTTCTTGCTAGTCCCATAATGGCTTCTTCAATCACCATATTTCTTTTCTTGCTCTCTGTCTCTGTCCTTCCTCCATCTTAACTATTTCGTTCCCTCAAGTTCTACTCCCCCTTCCCCTTCTCATTGCCTCCTCCCCTTCCACCATCCCTTCTCCCGCCCCCCACTCCCATGCTCCCAATTTTGTCAGGAGATCTCGACTATTTTCCTTTCCCAGGGGATCAATATATGTTTCTTTCAGGGTTCACCTTGTTACTTAGCTTCTCTAGGGTTATGGATTATAGGCTCACTATCCTTTGCTTTACAGTTAGTATCTACTTATGAGTGAGTACATACCTTTCTTTCTGGGTCTGGGTTACCTCACTCAGGATGATTTTTTTCTAGTTCCATCAATTTGCATGCAAATTTCAAGATGTCAATGTTTTTTACCACTGAGTAAATGTACCAAATTTTCTTGATCCATTCTTTTGTTGAGGGGCATCTAAGTTGTTTCTAGGTTCTGACTATTACAAATAAGGCCTCTATGAACACAGTTGAGCAAATGTCCTTGTGGTATGATTGAGCATCCTTTGGGTTTATGCCCAAGAGTAGTACTGCTGGGTACTGGGTTAGATTAATGCCCAGTTTTCTGAGATACTGCCATACTGATTTCAAAAGTGATTGTACAAGTTTGCATTCCCACTAGTAATGGAGGAGTGTTCCCCTTACTCCATGTCCTCTCCAGCATAAGCTATCATTGGTGTTTTAGATCTTAGCCATTCTGTCTAGTATAAGATGGTACGTGGAGTCCTTTTTATTTGCATTTCCCTGATGGCTAAGGATACTGAACATTTCCTTAAGGGTCTTTCAGCCATTTGAGATTCCTCTGTTAAGAATTCTCTGTTTAGTTCTGTACCCCATTTTTAATTATACTATTTGGAATTTTGATGTCTAATTTCTTGAGTTCTTTATATATTTTGGAGATTAGTCCTCTGTCTGATGTGGGGTTAGTGAAGATCTTTCCCATTCAGTAGACTGCCTTTCTGTCATACTGACTGTGTCCTTTGCTTTGCAGAAGCTTCTCATTTACTTATTGTTGCTCTCAGTGTCTGTGATACTGGTAAGCAATTTCCTGTGCCCATGTCATGTATATGATCAAATTTACTATAAAGCTAAAAAAAGAAAAAAGAAAAGAACAAAATCCATTTAGTAAGATTCTGTTGATGTTATTTCATAAGTCAATCTGTTCCAGCCACTAAGTGGGAGTTGCAGAAGCAGGCGTTGCAGCCAAAACCCTTCAGGTTAACTTTTGAGTTTGGCTTTCAGGGTTCTCAACAAGAGAGATAAAATGCAGTCAGTCCCAAAATCCTGACTGAGAAGATAGATGCACAGAGACAAGTGCACCATACTCTCTAGGTCCCTGAAGAAGGATGTACTTCCCTAGGCCCACAGTCGCCTGCCCTCCTCAGAAAGACCCAGTGCTAAAGAGTGGATTTTAAGGGCCGACGCGTACCCAAGCTATAGGAAACCAAGTCACTAAAACAGAACAGTTTTCAACAAGGCTCTAAAACAAAACAAAACAAAAAACAAAGAGGAAACCAGGGTGAGGGATGATGTCCCACTCTCTGAAGAAAGGATGTGCCTTCAGATCCGATCATGACTGCCTCAAGGATTGACACTTCCAAGTTTCTCCAATACAAGAACTACCCACACTCATCTAGGTGCCTCAGGTAACTTGACATGACAGATGAAATCATTAATCATCCAGTATGAGAGCTTTGTTCTCTGCTTTAATTGATAATCTGTGACTCCCTCTTTAAACTATGTAGCAACCAGTGTTAATAGTAGATTCCAAATGCCTCCCAAATCCTTGTTTTCAGCCTTAGCTTTAGAAAATCCTGATAGAAGAGCCTGTAGCCGATACAACCAAAATCCTCACAAATGGTTACAGTTTACACAATGCTACAGACAAGTCTCTGAAACCTTTTCCCCAAAATTCAGTATGAGTCAATTTTATACAAAGACTGAGGAAGTCTCCAGACAGACTTCTTGGAGAGGATATAGCTAATGGATTCCATGTCTGTTGTCCTAAACAGAATAAATAAATAAATAAATAAATAAATAAATAAATAAATAAATAATAAATAAATAGATTTTATTAATCATTTCACCTAGGAGACAGGCATTATAAGCTCCATTCTCTTGTGCCTTAGGGGAAAATGACTGTAAAGTCCACAATCCAAAAAAGTCCTAAGGGCCTGTTGTGATATCTTTGAAATATCCCAGAAGATAAAACTTCTTTAACCTAGCACAAACAGAAGGGGCACTCCAAGGAAAGGAAAACAATTACGTTTTGCTCAAATGTTTCACTGTTGAGAATGGAAATCTCTTCTGTTGTTCCCTGGCCACTTCCTGATGGGTAAACGACTGCCCCTCCGACTAAACAATCTCAGTTACTCTCTACACTAAAACACCCTTCTGAGTCTCCTCAGCCTTGAGCACTTCTTCCAGCCATGAAAAAAGATAAAAGTGCTCTTCGAGCAGGTGGTGGTGGCACACGCCTTTAATCCCAGCACTCGGGAGGCAGAGGCAGGTGGATCTCTGAGTTCGAGGCCAGCCTGGTCTACAAGAGCTAGTTCCAGGACAGGCTCTAGAAACTACAGGGAAACCCTGTCTTGAAAAACCAAAAAGAAAAGAAAAAAGTGCTCTTCGAACAACACAGAAAGACTCCTCCATATAAAGATAAGCTTATTTCTAAAAGTAATTGTAACCTTACCTTTTTTCAATTGTTTCAGTTTTCTTGTTTTAAGATCTGTTTTATTTTTCAATTATGAGGGTATGTGTATATTTCAGTGCAATTGCCTGTGAAGGCCAGGAGAGAGTGTCACACCCATCCCCTGGAGCCGGTGATACAAAGAATTGTGAACTGCCTGATGAGGGTGTTGGGAACTGAACTCTGTTCCCCTGCAAGAACAGGAAGAACGCTTAACTACTCAACTGTCTCTACCCTAGCCCTCTCCTCATTGTTTTCTTTCAGTCGCTGCTGATATATACTCAATGATGACATTATTTTCTTTTTAATTTAGTCCCATTCTTAAAACTGTTCTTTTATGTTTTGCCACAGTATCAATATGTATATCAATATCTGTATATTCTTTTCATAGCCTGTGAAAACTCCTAAACTCAAGAAGTAAGTTAAAGAGGAAAACTATCTTCAAAGACCTGATGGCTTTGATGTACCAACAGCAGCGTTGTTAGAGACTGAATATGGACCCTTGACAAGCCAGGCAATGTGTTTTCACCTCTCCATGATAATATATACATACATAAATTAAGTCTATGTCATATTTTTCTTGAAGCTTTAATGATTTACTAGCATCATGGTTGTTAGGCTACATAGGAGAAAAGGCCCTGTTGTTTTTTTAACAGCGACATAGTAACCTGCTATGTAAGATATTGTCTTTATTGTTTGGTACCCTACACGACAACAGCCTTTCTTTCAAACTTGCACCAGATGATGATCCTCTATCCTTGGAGTTCTTGTATCTGTCTTAGGCCAAAGTCAAGGTTCATCCATGGATGTGTTCATGATGGAACATGTTACCAAAAATGGAGCTTTGGCCTTAGACAACCCATAAGGTTGGGTTTAATGTCTTACAAAATTGAAACAAAATGAAAAGACAGGAAAAATTGTAGGGACTTGGGAAGATAATGAAGGCCCTCATCCTAGAGTCTGGTGGAAGCTTCACAGCAAGCAAGAAGCAAAAATTCCAAAACAATTAACACTTTCTGTGAAAAGGCCATTGACATAGACATAGACATAGAATAATTCCTTTCCTAGGTTGATATTTTATGTTAAAATGGCAATGGACCAGGCTCAAGGCCTAAACGTATATGACCTTATGTACTACCTCACTCCTTTCCCCATACATTTTCTGGGACTTCAAACAAGACTGTTGGCTTATTCACAGTAAAGATATCTCTTATCTTTCTGGAAAGAAAAATGTTCATAGGCTAAGCTTTATCATTTTCCACACCACGGCAATGTTTCTATATTCATCCAAAAGCTCAAAGTACACTGTCGTCACTTTGCAACTCATTTTTGTAACCCTGTGGTAGCACAGGTGGAAACTAATTGCTCCATTTTACAGATGTAAAAATGACATCTTAGAGTCAACCATTACTAAATTGGAAATAAAAGTTATTTACTGAAGGTTTCAGAATGTAATTGTGTATTCAGGTGGCAATGTCCTCTCTGTACATGGCTACCTTTCTGAGACTCAATCAAAGAGAAGAAAGTAGTGCAAAGCACTGAGCAAGAAAATTTCTCCATGGTGAAAATGTTCTACTCTACAAAGGATTCTCAACAACGGGCTATGGAGACAGCCACCTCCAACCAAACGGAGAGAAAACCTGGGACCATAATTCCAATGGTGAGCCAAAGAGCTTGGTACCAATCATCAGATGCCATCACATCATCTATCTCCTTTTCACTATCTATCTATCTATCTATCTATCTATCTATCTATCTATCTATCTATCTATCTCCTTGTGTGTGTGCATGAATGGGTATGCACAGAGTTTAGAGATTTCTGGAATCAGTTTCTTTCCTTACACTATGTTTCCAGTACCAAACTCAGGTCATCCAGCCTGACGTCAAGCACTTTCACCTGGTGATTCATCCCTTGGTCATCTTGCTTTTTTACAAGGCTACTACTGGAACTTGCAAAGCCACTTACCCAAGGCCTTAAAACAAAATGCAAAACGACCAAACAAGTTGAAATTACATCCTTAAAATAACTAAATCTTCTGTATTCATTGAATCTACTTAAGATTCATTGAATCTTACTATGTCTGTTGATGAATATTCCTTTACATTGTGTGAAGATGTGTCACTGTGATTGGTTTAACAAAAAGATGTGGAATATTAGTTGAAGATGTGCTACATTTGTTTATGCTGTAGAATATTTGTTTAATGATGCAAAGATGTGTTACATTCTTTTATGTTACATTTGTTTAACTCTGTAAAGCTGTGTTACTTTGCCTGTCTAAAACACCAGATGGGTCTAATAAAGAGTTGCATGGCAAATAGCTAGGTGAGAAAGAGGTATAGGTGGGACTGTCAGGTAGAGAGAATAAATAGAAGAAAAGAGGAAGAAGCAAGAAAAGGAGGAGAGAAGGAGGATCAGAGCCAGCCACAAAACCAGCCATAGAGTAAGAGAGAAAGAAAGGTATATAGAACAGAAAAATGTAAAGGCCCAGAGGCAAAAGATAGATGGAATAATTTAAGTTAAAAAAAAAAACAGGCAAGAAACAAGCCAAGCTAAAGCTGGGCATTCATAAGTGTAGGCCCATATTTCTATTTAGTATGACAGCCAGGCTCTAAAGCCATTGTCAGTATCTGAGGATGGTCACATAATCTTCCAGACAGGCTGTCACTAACCTAAGAAAGGTCAGGATGTTTTGCTCCTTTCTTTGTAATTTGGAGGATGCCTGATAGAGATATTAATTCAAGCCTAAGTGACAGCTAGCAGATAGGTAGATGTGGATGTGAAAAAACGCCATTCACCTGGTTACCTAGGAGACAGAATGCTAATGTATTTCCCCCTCAGTTAAGTTTTGATGTAAAGACTGTTTGGAGAATAAACAAGAGGAATTCTTCAGGATGTTAACTCAGGATATCATGAGGGATCTCTGAGAATCTCCCTTTTGATGAAACCATGTGAGTCATGTCTTTATTCCTGTCTCCTCCATGCCGGTCCAGAGAAAGATAGTTTATGTTGGGGTCTGGTAGAGAAATAATTTATGGTCCGGGCTTCTACCGGACCCCAACACATAAGTAAGAATAAGTTTCTGTGTATTTATTTGGGAGCTGAGTGGACCCCCCCCAGAGAAAAAAGGAGAGAGAGAGAGAGAGAGAGAGAGAGAGAGAGAGAGAGAGAGAGAGAGAGAGAGAGAGAGAGAGAGAGAGAGAGAGAGAGAGAGAGAGAGATAGCTGAATGTCCAATAGCTAGGCAGGAAGAGATTAGGCAGGACTTCTGAGGACATAGAGAACTCGGGGAGGAAGAAAGGTAGCATTGGGAGTCAAACATAGCAAAAACAACAAGATGAAGCAACAAGTCACACAATGGAATGTAGATTAAAATAAATGAGTTAATTTAAGTTATAAGAGCTAGTGGGACAAGCCTAAGCTAAGAACTTAGAACCATTTATTCTTCAGCTCTCCACTTAGACTCAGTCTCAGCCAGTTCTGGAGAGCTCAGCTCCTCTGTCCTTGATGTTCCTCTAGAATTTCAGCCAAGAGCAGCTTAATCCTCCAAAGGGCCACTCAATGAGTTCATAGATCCCAGTGTGTTCCTATGGCCTGCCACCAGACTTCTGGTCCTCTTCTTGATGTGCTCCTGTACATCATCTTAGAACATCACCCACAAGGCTAAGACTCACTCACTTTTACTCCCATGTTTGTTCTCCCTTGCCCATCTTGGCCACCTGGACAGATTATCACCAAGCACTAAGCTCCAGGCACTTGAGTATAATAACATCTAACATCCAGTAATGTTCAGTTATTCCTTTGACAGTGAGAACACAAGCAAACCAAAGAAAAATATCATTAGCAAGAGAGCCAACACCATGGGACCACTTGCAGAGCTGATACTGTACGGACTGAAATAACAAGAGAACACTGGTCTGTACAGACTCTATAGAAGGAGTTGTGGGCTGCTTCCCACCACCCGGCTAGCTTTACCCAAAATAATTACATGGAAACTGTATTCATTTAAACAGTGCCTGGCCCATTAGTTTCAGCCTTTTATTGGCTAATTCTGCTATCTTGCTTTAACCCATATTTAGTAATCTGTGTAGTACCATGAGGTGGTACTTACCGGGAAGGATCTTAGCCTGCGTCCATCTTGGAGAGGAGAGCTATGGCGTCTGCCTGAGGCATCTGTCTGACTCTGCTTTCTTTCTCCCACAATTCTGTTCTGTCTACTCCGCCTACCTAATTTTCTGTCCTATTAAAGGGCCAAGGCAGTTTCTTTATTAACCAATGAAAGTAACACATAGACAGATGACTCTCCTCCATCAAGACTCCTCCCACTGTAACCTCTACACCCTCTCTCTGAAACTCACATTCAAGTGGGAAAACTGCCTGTTATTTCAGAGGACCAAGGTTCAATTCTCAGCATCCACACAGCAGCTCACAACCATCTTTAACTCTAGTTCCACATGATTCAGTGCTTTCATCTGGCCTCTAGGGGCATTAGGCACATGCATGGTGCACAGACAAACATGCCAACAAAACCCCTGTACACATACAGTAAAATAGTTCTTCATAACCAGTGCCTCAGAGTGTCAAAGATAGCCCATGACTAACTTGTATGTTTTTCCTAAACTTTCATTTTGATTTTTTCACTTTCATTGTGCTTGCTAAGTGGCAGCTGGTCCATGATACCATGACAACCAGAGAGTCAACAACTGCATGGTTTCTCAGCAGCTGAATCTGCTCTAGTAAATTTCACGAGCCACTTGAATCCTTGCTGTGTTGTTACAGGGGAGAGGTGAGTCTCAGCTAAAGGAACTGTTTTAAAACTCTTAAGATTGCATGTGTCCTTGAGGACTTTTGAAGAACCCTTGGCCTAAGTATATCAAGTTTTCAAGCCTTTATTCACAAACTACCTGGATTTGGTGCCATGATAGATATTCTTCTGGGACTCTGATTTTAAGTTTAAAGTTCTCAGATACAAAATAAGCCATATTTATAGTTATATTCTCTTGCAAAAATATAGTACCACCCTCTTCATGTTGGTTCCACCTTGGCTCTTTCTCACAATTTGAAAAATCCTCTACAGAAATTCTGAAATGTTTAACACTGTTCAGAATATTTCTAAAGAACTGCAAAAGTTATCCAGTGAGAGTACTATTTTTTTCTTCAAAAAGGTGAGTACTTACCACAACAGATAGATGAAATTTAGTACCAAATGGTATGCTTTTATAAAATAGAATAAGGGTAAAATAGAGCAGACAATATCTGAATTTATCTGACCTGATTGTTGTGTGTTGTGTTTTAATTACATGTGTGCATATCTGTATTAGTGGGGTTTCTATTACTATAAACATCAGAGATCATCATTTTACAGAAATAAAAGGGTTGTGGGTAGGGTGTTGCACACCTTTAATTCCAGCACTTGGGAGGCAGAGTCAAGTGGCTCTCTGAGTTCAGGGCCAGCTTATGTCACAGGCAATTGATATAGTTTCTGTGTGATTATTTCAGGTATGGGAAGCCAGGAAATAAACAAGCAGCCTCCGCCTACAAGCCTGGTCTACAGAGTGAGTTCCAGGAGTTCTGTCTCCAAAAATCAAGCATAGGGGCTGATGAGATGGCTCAGTAGGTAAGAGCACTGGCAGCTCTTCCTAGAGGACCTAGGTTTTATTCCCAGCACCCACATGGCAGCTCACAGCTATCTGTAACTCCCATTCCAGGGAATCTGACACCTTCACACCAATACACATAAAATAATGTTAAATAAATTATTTAAAAGAACAAACATAGATAAATAGGTAAGTAGATAGACATAGATAGATGATAGATAGATGATAGATAGATAGATGATAGATAGATAGATAGATAGATAGATGATAGATAGATAGACAGACAGACAGACAGACAGACAGATAGATAGATAGATGATAGAGATAGATAGATGATAGATTGATAGACAGACAGATGATAAATAGATGATATAGATAGATAGATAGATAGATAGATAGATAGATAGATAGATAGATAGATAGATAGATGATAGATAGATGAGAGAGAGAGATGATGATGAGATGATGATGATGATGATGATGATGATGATGATGATGATGTTTGGCACACGGTTCTGGAGTTTTACTCCGTGACCCATTGGTGCTGTTGCTTTGGACCTGTGACAAGGCAGCCTGTTGTGGTGGTAGCATGCAGACAGTACATCAAACCTGCCCACTTTAACATAAGCCAGGAAGCAAAGAATAGGAGAGGCCAACATTCTATAATCTCCTTCAACAACATGCCCCCACAATAATCTAAAGAACTCCCATTAGGTCCTAAGTCCTAAAGGATTCACCACTTCCCAGTGGGACCCTTATAGATCAGTGCCTTTAGCATATAGACATTTGGGGATCACTAATCTAGACCATAGCGCTCGCTCTCTCTCTCTCTCTCTCTCTCTCTCTCTCTCTCTCTCTCTCTCTCTCTCTCTCTCTCTCTCTGTGTGTGTGTGTGTGTGTGTGTGTGTGTGTGGTGTGCATATGTGTGTGCACATGTGTGTGTGAGAGATCATAATGTAAAAATGTAATTCTTACCATGGATCTAGATGGAATTTTATTGTATGGTAGATCTAATGAAGAGGGGCAGAAGAAGAAGTGGAAGGGAGGAGGAGGAGGACACTTAAATGTCATTCACAACTAGAACTACAGCTAGTGTGCTGTTTAGGACTAAGTTAACTCCAGGATGTTTGACTCTGTGTGGTTCCAGCTCAATTAGATTCAAAAATTAATAGAAATGCCATATCTAAGGGATCATATGAAATTATTAGGAGCTCTTTGAATTTATATAATGTGAACATTGTAGAAGAGGGGCCAGAAGGTTAGGATGGGGCAGTGCAATGTCATCACTAGGCAAGAGGAAGTCATTGTATCCTGAACTCTTAAGAACAAAGGATTACTGTTGTAGGTCTTCACAAGAGGAGGCCCATCAACAGTAAGGCAAGGATAGAATAGGCATTTGGGACTGGGGAGTATTTCTCCACATTACCAGACTATTTTCTATTGATTCAAGGAAATATAAAGTCAATCCATTCAGTTGTGTACCCATTGGTGACTCTACTAGGCTCCAGTGAATGATCCCAATCCAATACACAGAAACCTAGTCATCATTAACCTGGCCTATGGACAGGTGGTGGGGTCGGTAGAAGTGTAAGGGAGGTAAGAGAGGAGTTCCTAGAATGCATTATATATGTATATATGAAATTGTCAAGTAACAAACTTAATAAAAACATGATTAAATTTTAATTAGGTTGAAAGAAGTCAATTTATTAGTGGTCATATAGAAAGTAACTAGTATAACCAACATTGGGAACTGAACCCAAGTTCTACTGTTACTCAGAGATTCACAAAAGGACTGGAGGAATGGCTCAGTGGTTAAGAGAACTTGCTGCTCTTCCAGAGGTCCTGGCTTCAATTCTCAGCACCCACATGGTGGTTCATAACCAGCAGTACCAGGTACATGCATGGTACACAGACATACATACATATGTGTGTATACATACACACATACTGTCACAAACCATTCAGAAAATCCCAAGAACAGTAAGGGAAAAAGAGAACTTAGCGGAGAAAGAGCAAGGCCAATGGTGGTGCCTTAACCTCCCTCCCCAAGTGCCCTGTGAGATGAAAGTCTACAATTTCACCAGTAGAGATCAGTTCTTATCCCAGCTTGGGATGTCCAAGTCTAGCATAACACCAAACAGAGTGAGGGCTACAGATTGTAGAACCAGACCTCTCTTGGAAGCAAAGTAATACAGGTTCTGCTGGGGCCTTCTCAGTCACACAGGAATCCTCACTCCATTTTAAAATAGCACAGAAAGCAACCTTCAATTTGTCAGGGTCTCAGTGAACACCAACAGCTCCTGAGACAAGGTACAAAAGGGAGCATACCAATGAGATTCTCTAATACTAAACAGTAGTATTGTTATGTTCCAGCCACCTTTGAACTAGAAAGAAGACTATGAAATTTTAATGGAAAAGGCTTTTTAATTCATACAAAGCTTCCCAATTGAAAAATGAGCCTCCTGTCTTCCCACAAGAGCACACAGGAAGCAGACCATGGCTGTTATCTTAGGAAGCAAACAACCCATTACAATACTGTCTTAAGGATTCTTTTTCGGCCAAACACTTGCCATACATTTTTTGCAGACCTAAACATCCAGCCCCCTTCATTCCTCACCTCTAGCTGATCTTGACAAAAAGACTTTCCCTATAGAAAGTGCATGGAGTTCGAACGTGGGAAAAAGTCACAAAGTTTTTACTCAAACTTTCTTGGTGTAGGATGTGTTGCTTTCATTGGTTGAATAAAGAGACTGCCTTGGCCTTTTGATAGGGCAGCCCTTAGGTGGGCAGAGTAGACAGAACAGGATACTGGGAAAAAGAGCAGAGTCAGGCAGATGCCATGCTTCTCCTGCCCAAGATGGATGCTGGATAGACTCATGCCCGTAAGCCACAGTCAAGTGGCGATACACATTAATAGAAATGGGTTAATCAAGATGTGAGAGTTAGCCAGTAAGAGGCTAGAGCTGGTTTTGATTAATACAATTTCTTTTTTTAAATACAATTTCTGTATGATTATTTGGGGGGGTTAAGCTAGCCGGACAGTAGGATGCAGCCCGCTCCTCCTACTACACTTTCTGCCAGCTCTGGGAATTTACCTGGCTTTGAAATGTGTATAAATGAGAGTAGCTGTTGTATTATTTATCAAAGATTTGAGAGGCTTTTAAACTCAATTACACATAGTGGACCATGGGACACGTTGTTAGTACTATAACAATACCGACAAAATAATAAAATATATTTTAAAAAATACTCTTGAGAAGAAAAGAACAGCAAAGAATAAGTGTTTGATGTTGATTTTCAGACCACAAAATGTAATGTGTAGCAAGCTTTTCTCAGCCCCTCTTACTTTGGATTTTAAATCAGCAGCTCAGTCTCCAAGGATGACATCCTCAAGTGGGGCTACTGAAGGGAAGGATAACTGTTAGGTATCAACCCTGGACAAATGGCTGAGGTACACGTTTAACATATCAAAGCAGGTACTCACCTCCATGTTCTCCCACATCCCTCAGTCCTACCTGTTGTACCATACGGCAGACATATCCCACGCCCTCCTCGGAACTTCTCCAGCCCAGTGACCGGGATGCCCTTGCCTCAGTTACCCTTCTCTATATAATCCAGCCATTTTGGCTACACAGGTCTTTTTTTGTCCTCCTGACCTCTTGGTCTTTTGGTCTCCTGGTTCTCCCTTCTCCCATACCTGATCTCCTCACAGGGCACAGATCAGGGTCACTGTGAAACAAAATCGGGAAAAATATACCTTGCAGGTTAAGAGTTATGTTTGCAGTTAAGAATAAGTTCCTGTTTGTTCTGTGTTTGTTTGATCTGTCTGCTATGCCAGGATGTATGCTTGTCCTTGATTGGCTGTAAGTGAGAGATACACAGGCAGGAAATACATTAGGGCATATGTTTGCCTGATTGGACCTGATGGGAAATACATGGCCCTGTGATTTTGCCCTTTTTAGGCCTTTGCAAAACACGATTTATGGCCATTTTCTGGGAACCCAACTATATTGGTGACAAGAGATGTCCAACTGGGGCTCTATCTCCCCCATTATTAGGTTATTTCATTTAGATCACTTTCATATGTGTATATATTTTAAAAGGTTCTATAGAATTAGGTTTTTATACTACCCCTTAATTTTAGCCATCTCTCCCCATATTCACTCCCCAGTCTCCTTCTTCCCTTCTCCCTATACTTGACCCTACCATTCTAGCACCCACCCCTACCCACCCATCCATAACTATCCCTGCTTCCCTTCCCTAGGGAGATCTATCTATCTTACTCAAGTCCCTTATTCTATATCTAATCTCTGTGGTTAATCTTCACTTATAAGTGAGTACATACCATATTTCTCTTTCTGGATCTGGGTTACCTCCATCAGAATGACTCTTTTTAGCTCCATTCCTTTACCTTCAAATTTCATAATTTTATTTTTCTAACAACTGAATAATACTCCTTATGTGAATGTAATGTGTTTTCTTTATCAATTCATCTGTTCAAGGACATCTAGGCCGTTTCCAATTTCTGGCTATTGTGAATAGGGCAGCAATGAACATAGCTGAGCAAGTAAGTGTCTCTTTGGTAGAAGGAAGCATCCTTTGGGTATATACCCAAAAGTGGTATAGGTGGATCTTGGGGTAGATTAAATCTCATCTTCCTGAAGATTCACTACACTGATTTCTGTTGTGGTTGTATAAGTTTACACTCCCACCAACAATGGATGAGTATTCCCCTTGCCAGCATGGGCTGTCAGTTGTTTTATTGATCTTAGCCATTCTGAGGGTTGTAAAATGAGATCTCAAAGTAGTTTTGATTTGCATTTCCCTGGTGACCAGGGATCTTGAACATTTGCGGTTCTTCTCTTGAGAATTCTGTTTAGATCTGTACCCCATTTTTGATTTTCTTATTTTTTTCTTGATGTCTTGTTTTTGAATTCTTTATATATTTTGGATATTAGGCCTCAATTGGATGTGTAGTAGGTAAAAATCTTTACCCATTGCCAGATGGTGATGGTACATGCCTTTAATCCCAGCTCTTGGGAGGCTGAGGCAGTCAGATTTCTGTTAGAAGATAGACTGGTCTACAGAGTGGGTTCCAGGATAGCCAGGGCTACACAGTGAAACCCTGCCTCAAAAAAAAAAAAAAAAAAAAAAAAAAAAAAAAAAAAAAAAAAAAAACCAGAAAAAAAGTTTACCCATTCTGTGGGGTACCTTTTTGTCCAAATGACAATATTCTTTGCTTTACAAAAGATTTTCAGTTTCATGTGGTCTCATGTACTGTTGATCTCTTAGTGCCATTGCTAATGGTGTTCTGTTCAGAATGCTATCTCCTATACCAACGAGTTTAAGATTACCCCCCACTTTCTCTTCTACCAGGTTCAGTGTACCTCCTTTTATGTTGAGGATTTGATCCACTTGGAGTTGAGTTTTATGAAGAGGGATAAGAATGAAACTATTTGGATTCTTCTACATACAGCCATCCAGTTTGACCAGCATCTTATGCTGAAGATGCTTTCTTTTGTCCTGTGTGTATGTCTAGCTTCTTTCTCAAAAATCAGGTGTTCATGGGTGTATGGATTTATGTCTGGGTCTGCAGTTTGATTCTGTTGACCAATGTCTATATATTTATGCCAATATCATGCTGTTTTTATTACTACAGATGTGTATGTTTTTATTACTACAGATGTGTAGTACAACTTGACATTGGAGACGGTGATACCTCCTGCAGTTATTTTATCAACCAGGATTGTTTAACTATCCTAGGTTTTTGTGAGTTTCCATAAGAAGTTGAAATTGTCCTTTCAATATCTATGAAGAATTGTGTTGGAATATTGATGGGGGTTGCATTGAATGTATAGATTGCTTTTGGTAGGATAGACATTTTTATTATATTAATCCTACCGATCCATGAGCATAGAAAAGCATTCCATCTTTTTTTCTTCAATTTCTTTCTTCAATGTATTGAAGTTTTTAACTTACAATTTTTTTTTTACTTCCTTGGTTATAGTTACACAATTTTGTATTATTTGAGGTTATTGTGAAAGATATTGTTTTCTTGATTTCTTTCTCAGTCCAATTTGTCATTTGTATATAGGAAGTCTACCAATTTTTGTGAGTTAATTTTGTATCCAGCTACTTTCCAGAAAGTGTTTATTAGCTGTTGGAGTTTCCTGGTGGAATTTTTAGGGACACTTATTATGCTATCATATCATCTGTAAATAAAGATACTTTGACTTCTTACTTTCCAGTTTGTATCCCCTTGGTCTCCTCAGTTGTCTCTATTGCTCTAGCTCAAAGTTCAAGTACTATATTGAATAGAAATGGAGAGTGGACCACTTTGACTTATTTCTGACTTTAATGGAATTGCTTTGAGTTTCTTTTCATTTAATTTGATGTTGGCTATGGGTTTGCTTTTATTATGTTCTGATATCTCCCTTACATCCCTAATCTCTCCAGGGTTTTATCATGTAGGGCTGTTGGATTTTGTCAAAGTCCTTTTCTGCATCTAAGGAGATGATCATGTGGGTTTTTTCTTTCAGTATTTTCATATGGTGAATTGCATTTACTGATTTTGATATATTGATCCATCCCTGTATCACTGGGGTGAAGCCTATTTGATCAGGGTGAATGATCTTTGTGTTCTTGGATTCCATTTGCAAGTATTTTATTGAATATTTTTGCATTTGTATTCATAAGGGAAATTGGTCTATAACTATCTTTGTTGGCCTTTATATGGTTTGGTTATCATGGTAACTGTGGCCTCATAAAATGAATTAGGAAATATCCTTCTATTTCTATTGTGTGGCATAATGTTAGCAGTATTGGCCTTAATTCTTCTTTGAAAGTCTGCTAATATTTTGAACTAAAACTATATGATCCAGAACTTTTTGTTGCTTCTGGGAGACTTTAAAGGGCTGGCTCTCTTTCACTAGGGGCTATAGGTCTGTTTAAATTGGTCATCCAATCTTGATTTAACTTTATAAGTGGTATATACTGAGAAAAAAATCCATTTATTTTAGATTTTTTTAATTTGGTGTAGTACAGATTTTTAAAGTATGTATTTATGATTCTCTATTTTTTGGTGTCTCTTATTATGCACCCCCACCCCCACTTTCATCTCTAATTTTGTTACTTTGGATATTCTCTCTCTCTCTTTTAGTAAATCTGAATAAGAGTTTGTCAATCTTACAAAGTTGTTCACAAAAAAGAAACTCTTTATTTCATTGATTTTTTTATTGTTTGTTGCTTCTATTTTAGTGATTTTAGCCCTGGGTTTGATTATTTTCTGCCATCTATTACTTTTGGGTGTGATTTCTCATTTTTGTTTTTAAGCTCTCAGGTGTTCTGTTATATTGCTATTGTAGTATTTCTCCAACTTTTTTATGTTCATAGTACTTAGTGTTATGAACTTGCATATTTAGAACCACCCTTACTGTGTCCTATAAGTTTAGGTATTTTGTTTATTAATTTTTATTCAATTCTAAAATGTCTTAATTTCTTAATTTCTATCTTGACCCATTTTCCATGAGTTAGCAAACTTATTGTTTCTATTGTTGTTGATACCCAGCTTTAATTCATGGTGGTTAGCTAGAATACAAAGTTAGTATTTCAATTTTCTTGTAAATGTTGGTACTTGCTTTGTGTACAAGTATATTGTCAATTTTGAAGAAAGTTCCGTAAGTACAGAGAAGGTATCTTCTTTTATGTTTGGGTGAAATGGTCTGTAAATGTATTAGGTACATTAGGTTTATAAAATGTCTGTTAGGTCCAGCATTTCTGTTTAGTTTTTTCTGTCTATTGGCAATGGTGGAATATTTGTTGGAACCCACAAAAGTGAATTCATTCCACCTTGACCAAAGGTTGGAGAATTCAGGCTTATTCTTGCTCCTTCAAGGTTATGACAGGAGATTTCACCCAGGGTGTGGCTACCTACAGGATACTTAGCCTAGGGTGTGGTCGCTGCACATCCTACCTAAACAACAGAATACTTAACTCAAGATATAGATACTTGATGTTTCATGTATTGAAGAGGTAATTACTTTGTTTGTTCATTTGTATCACGCAATAAAGCAGTCTTGCTTCCCCTCCCTTTTTGAATTGGGACATATAAAGCATATGGAAAATAAATATGGGTGAATTCAGTATTTATTGGGTTCCCCTCCCAACTATATTCTGTGTCTCTTTTTCTTTTGTATCTCTGTTTTTTTTTCTACCTAACATTTCTAATCCACATGCCCCTTCCTTGGAATCTACAAACCCATTGAGGCGGGACCCTGTCAGGTATTGAAGTTTCCCAGCTTCAGTGTATGAGGACCAATATGTAATTTAAGCTGTGGTAGTATTTCTATTACGAACTTGGGTGCCCTTGAATTTGGTCCCTAAATATTAAAAACTACAATGTCCTCATGGTAGATTTTCTTTTGATGAGTATGTCATATCCTTCCTTGATTAGTTTCAGTTTAAAGTCTATTTTATCAGCTATTAAAATGGCTTTGCCGACTTGCCTTTTAGGTCCATTTGCTTGGAATATCTTTTCCCATGCATTACCCTGTGGTGATGTCTATCCTCGATGTTGAGGTGTGTTGTTCAAACTCAGCAGAAGGATGGATTTTGTTTTTGCATCCATTCTGTTAGTCTATATCTTTTTATTGGAGAATTGAGACCACTACTGTTGAAAGATATCTGTAGTGCAGAGCTGCGGGCGGCTTCCTGCCGCCCGGCTCTCAGCCGCCGGCTAGCTTATGCCCCAAAATAACAACACACAAATTGTATTCTTTTAAACACTGCCTGGCCCATTATTTTCAGCCTCTTACTCACATCTTGATTAACCCATATCTAATAATCTGTGTAGCACCACGAAGTGGTGCCTTACCGTTTAGTTTCTAGCATATGTCCATCTTGGGCTGGAGCTTCATTGCATCTGGTTGCAGAGGCAGGGCAATTGTCTGAGCCATCTACCTCACTTCCTTCTTCCTGTTCTGTCTACTCCACCCACCTATTTTCTAACCTATTAGGCCAAGCAGTTTTCTTTATTAATTAACCAATGAAATCAACAGATTGATAGAAGACCCGCCTCCATCAGATATCAATGAGCAATGCTTGCTGATTCCTGACATTTTGTTGTTGTGGTGGGGGGCAGTAGTGGTGGGTTGCGTTTCCCCTCTTTTGATTTGCTGATCTTGGATTCTTCATTCCTTGTGTTTCCTTTGGCATGATCAACCTCTTTAGGTGGGAGTTTTCCTTCTAGTGACTTCTATAAAGTGGGTTTTATAGATAGATAGATACTGCTTAAATTTGGTTTTATCATAGGATGTCTTATTTTCTCCATTCATTTTAATTGAAAGTTTTCTGAGTATAGTAGTCTGGACTGGCATCTCTGATCTCTTAAGCTCTATTGAGCATCTTTCTAGTCTCTTCTGGCTTTTAGAGACTCCGTTAAAAAAGTCAGATGTTATTCTACTATGTCTGTCTTTATACATTACATGGTCTTTTTTCCTTTCAGCTTTTAATATTCTTTCTTTTAATGTATACTTGGTATTTTGATTATTATGTGCCATGGAAAATTCCTTTTCCTGTCAATTCATTTGGTATTCTATATACTTCTTGTACCTTGATAGGCATTTTTTTCTTTCAATAAGAAAATTTTCTTTCATAATTTCTGTTGAAAATATTTTCTATGCCATTAACCTAGGTTTCTTCTCCTTTCTCATTTCTATTATTCTTAGAATTGATCTTTGCATAGTGTCCCAGATTTCCTGGATGCTTTTTTCTAAGAGGTTTTTTTTTTTTTTTTTTTTTTTTTAGATTTAACTTCTCCTTTGATCAAGGTATCCATTTTTTTAAAAATATTTATTTATTCATTATGTATACAGTATCCTCTCTGTGTGTATGCCTGCAGGCCAGAAGAGGGCACCAGACCTCATTACAGATGGTTGTTAGCCACCATGTGGTTGCTGGGAATTGAACTCGGGACCTTTAGAAGAGCAGGCAATGCTCTTAACCACTGAGCCATCTTTCCAGCCCTCCATTTCTTCTATCATGTCTTCAATGCTTAAAAATTCTCTCTTCCATCTCTTGTATTTTGTTGGTAAGGCTTGCTTTTTTTGTTTTGTTTTGTTTTGTTTTTCGAGACAGTTTCCCTGTAGTTTCTAGAGCCTGTCCTGGAACTAGCTCTTGTAGACCAGGCTGGCCTTGAACTCAGAGATCCGCCTGCCTCTGCCTCCCGAGTGCTGGGATTAAAGGCGTGCGCCACCACCGCCTGGCTTAAGGCTTGCTTTTGAGGTTGTTTTTTGAGTTTCAAAATATTTAATTTACAGATTTCCCTCAGTTTGGCTTTTCTTTATTGATTTTATTTTCACTTTCAGGTCTTGAACTCCTTTATTCATTTCCTTTCACTGTTTGTTAATGTGTTTTCTTAGATTTCTTTAAGGCAATTTATTAATTTCCTCTTTAAGGACCTCTATTATATTAATAGAGGTCTTTTTCTTGTGCTTCAGCTATGTTGCGATACTCAGGGGCCACTGTGGTATGGTTGCTGGGCTCTAGTAGAGACATATTATTCTGACTGTTATTACATTTTTGCACTGGTGTCTAGGCATCTGGGTTTGAAATAATTGTAATTCTAGGTGCTAATATCTGGTACTGTCTTTGCTGGGTGGGTGTTTTGTTCTATGGTTTCTGTTGCCCTCTCTGGCTCTTAGGAGAATGTGGTGGCTATGTGTTTCCTGGTAGGAAATTCTTCTGGAATCCTTCTAGGTGTGGTCGTGGGGAGTTCAAAGAAAATTGTGTTTCTAGGTATTGGGTGCTGACACTTAGGAATGGAATGGGAATGAGCTAGGAAGAGGTGGTTAGGAAATCCACAAGAGGGAGGAAAAACGGATGTTCTGCTAGGATCTTCTCAATCCCTGGGGATTTGGGGCAGAGTGAGGAGAGGCCACAACAGACAGTATCCTAGAGATCTGGGATAATATTGGGGCTTTGGGATAATATGAGGGAGAAGAGAGGGACTGAAGATCTGAAGCCTGCCTGCCTATCTGCTTTACTGGCCTACTTGCTTCTCTGGCAGGGGTTTGTTGATGGGTTTCCAGGGGATGGCTGCTGAAGTTAGGGGCTGAGATAAAACAGTAAGTGAGGGAAAGGAAGTTCCAAGGGGGAAATCTGTGTGATCCTCTGGGGATGGGGCCAGGAGGGGAGGGGAGGCTACAGCAGGTGATCTGCTGTCTTTGGTTGTTTTACTCTTTTGACTTTTTGTTCTTTGTTCTTTTGTTCTTTGTGGGACCTGCCTCGCAGCTGCAAATACATCATAAAGAGGCTTATATACAAGCAGAGGCTGTCTACCTAATTGGACACCAGGGCTGGAGGATGTGGAGTTCAGTTTATGGGACTTGACTTGGTAGAGTCTACCAGGAAACAGTCCTGGAAAACCAATTCTGTCTTGTAAGAAATCATTTGTAAGAAATCATCACTGTAAATACAGCTGCACTGCTGTGGGCTTGGTGCTGCTTCCTGTGGTGCAATATCCATTTCTCAGGGGTCGAGGGGTGAGAAGACATGGAGGCAGACACAGACTCTGAGAGATTTCAATGTAAAGGCTCTTTATTGTAAAAGGGTCTGAGGTTTTATGGGGTTAGGGAATTAAGCTGCCGCAGGAACGTTTTTGATTGGTCCTTTTGAAACTGGCAGTCACTGCTGGCGTGTTATTATTGGCTAGGAGCACACTTCATTAGTTGCCCTCCTTTTGGGCTGCTGACAGGTTGTTTTAGCCAATTTTGCTTCTTCACTGTGAGTTTGCATGCACTTGCTTGTGCTTGCACTGTTGCCCTGCTTCCCTGTACATCTTCCAATGGCATATACAACCTAATGCTCACAGTGATGCTACCACAAAACATTTTCTCAGAACTAAGTCCACTACTCAACTCCATCTTTAGATGAGAAAGGATTATTGATTCTTCCCCCAAAGTCAAGGAAAGGTGAGAGCCATATGCATCGTGAAGCCTGTGTATGATTTAGCAACATCATCTGTGCCTCTCAAGGGAATAAGGCCATTGCTATAGCAATCCCTGTCAGTTAATATATATAAACATGGGCAACGGTTATGGAGTACTTTTTCCATCTTTCATTTTTAAGAAATATCCAAAGACAGGACTAGCCAGACAGAAATCATGTGAAGGCTTTCATACAAAATGAAAATTTTTTTTAAATTATCAAATTACTTTAGAGAAATTAATTATTTGATTCAATTACTTACAGTGTTGTAGTCTAATTTCAAAGCAAACATGGCTTGTTCCAGCATCTGTAGGGATACAGCCCTTTCTTATTGGAGTATCATCCTGCATTTGAAAAATCTGCCTGAAAGGCCAGAAAAATTCTCAATGTCCTTTAGATACAATCTTTATCTTTAAGAACCATTAACTCTGATCTTCCAGAGAAAGGTGACTTGGATATTAGACAAATATGCTATTGGTCCAGCCAGCCATGTGCTGCTGCCTTTCCTATGAAAGAGTCTGTCAATGCCTAACTTTCCAAATATGTCTTTGCCAGAGTACTTATTCTTCACGTCACACTCAATTATGAGAAGCAGACATCCTTCACTGCCAGACTCCAGAGATCAAGCAGATTAAGCCCACTCTCAAGTCCCCATCACCCCTTCAGTGGATTGGAAACAAAAGGGCCACAACTGCTTTTGATAGGAAATAGAAGATGTTAAACTAAAACAAACTAGCTTTGCAACCGAAAATGCTTCTGGTGAGATAATGTCAATAAAGCAGAAAGCCTGCGACCATCAACAGGTACATGAAAATTGGTGCAGTTGCCACAGTTCACGGTTATATCCGTCTGTGGAAACAAACGTTGGGCACAGAAAAAGGCTCAGAGTTCCTTCCCCCGACTCTGAAAAGACTCCTTATCATTCCCACGGAAGTGAGGGGAGGCTGGGGGCAAGTACCACAGGCAGGCAAAGTAGGGATAAAAATTTCAGGTCCACTCCCTGAGTGTTACTTACGGAGTTGACTAATTTTTTTCATTTGCCTTGGTGACAAATTTGTGTTATTACCCTCTCTAGCCTGCCATTTCCTTTTTCCTCCAGGACTAAGCGATGGCTTTGGCAAAGCCCACAAACTGGGCTCAGTGTCATTGACTTTCCTTAAGCCATTTGCACTTGGACCGCGCATAAGGAAGTGTGTGGTCTGTTCTCCATGGCCTAGGATAATAAAACATTTCTCACTTTATCAAGTACATCTACTGCTGATTTGATAATTCTTAGGATAAGACCTAAAACCCAAATTAGGTTTTCTTCAGTATTCTTAACATAATTTTTTAAAGCTGGCTCTGAGCATGACAACTTTTGCCCCTTTGTGTTTATTAAGTGCTTTGCATATCTTCCTAGCTTTTCCTCACAACTCTATCGCTGTCCCCGTATTATGAGTAGGAAATTAAAGCTCGGGAGGATATTTAGACACACTCACATGCCCAAAGTAGATCCCAGATGGAATGGAGCACTCTGAATGCTCTTTCCTCAGAACAGTTCATCACTACTGTAAATGTATACAGTTGGCTCTCAGGGACCATAGATTCCACATATGTGAGTTCAGTCAGCTACAGATTTAAAAAAAAACTTTAACAACTGAGTCAGTGCTGAACATACATGTTCGCAGTAGCCCCGAAGCAATATAGAATACTAGTTGTTTGCAAAACATTTACAATATGCTAGGTAGTAGCAAGCATCTATAAGCTATGTGACTCACATGGGAACAGGTGCAGAGGTATATGAAATGCTATGGTATCTTATATAAAGAAATCAGGACTTCATAGAGATACAGGGACATCTGTGTAGAAGGAGCGGTGGGCTGTGTTCCACCACCTGGCTCCCGCACGGCTAGCTTTACACCCGAAATAACAACACACAAATTGTAGTTATTTAAACACTGCCTGGACTATTAGTTCCAGCCTCTTATTGTCTAATTCTCACATCTTGATTAACCCATTTCTAATAATCTGTGTAGCACCACGAGGTGGTGGCTTACCAGAAAAATTCTAACCTATGTCCATCCTGGGCCAGAGAAGCATGGTGTCTGCCTGACTCTACTTTCTCTCTCCCACAATTCTATTCTGTCTTCCCTGCCTACCTATGTTCTGACCTATCAGGCCAAGCAGTTTTCTTTATTAATTAATTGATGAAAGCAACAGATAGATAGAAGACCCTCCTACATCACATCTGTACATATTTAATTGTTGTTTTTTTTTCAAGAGTTGTCCCCACAACCTCAGTTGCTATCTCAGTAGCCTCTTACTCCTTCACCCAACGTACCCAGTACAAAATATGCCCTCCACAGTTTGAGCCAATCACTAGGAGACTGCCTAAAGAAGTCATTGGCAAAGCTGCCATTTACATGTGGAAAAAATAGGGTTTGGGATTAAAAACCAGGACCCATCAATTGGAAAAAGGAACAGATCATGTGAACATTACATATAGAATATCTGCTCATGTGCATTTTGATTAGCTCCACACATTTATATGATCAGTATTATCAGAAAAATCCCTGCAGGTGGTACACACCTTTAATCTCAGCACTCAGGAGGCAGAAGCTGGAGGATCTCTGAGTTCGAGGCCAAACTGGGCTACAGAATGAATTCCAGGACAGACAAGCTACACAGATAAACCCTGGCTTAGAAAAAGAAAAAAAAATCCCTGCTGAGGCAAGTCTGTGCTCACAGTATAACCTCAATAAGTACCCAGAAACTGAGTTCTCTGTGCAGTTACATTGATTGCTCTGTTAACCAATCACGCTTAGTTAAGGTGTGGTGGCTACCTGGAGCCCAGGAAGAAAAACTGGGAGGACCAGGTGCATGCTCTCTCTGGGTGACTCCTGCTAAACACAGAGGAACTCAGACTTCCCATTCTTATGGCGTGAGTTTTCCTCTTATAAAAATTAAAAATACAATTCTTTATTTTTAATTTGGCCTGGTTATTTCCCAGAATCGAGCTAGTTTCTATATTACATGTTTATAAGAAACAAAATCATTATCCATTTACTCAAAAATGAATAGGGTAGCTGGTGTCTAGCAATCACATAATCACAGTCTTCACGGTCAGACTAGATTAAGTGCTTGGTATGTGTTAATTTTTATATTTCCAGTTATACCCTTTCAATATAAAGATCACCATTGGTGCTCCACACATGAGGAAACGTGTTCAGAAGGCCAACATAACCTGACCAATAGTACACGGCTGACTAAGTGGCTCTTGAATAAAACACACAAATAGAGTACAAAACTATTTTTTTGTTTTTTGTTTTTTTTTTTTTTAATACAGTCTCTCACTGCATAACTATGGCTTTCCTGGTACTCACTCTGTAGACCACACTGACCTTGAACTCACAGAGATCCTCCTGCCTCTGCCTCCTGAGTGCTGGGACTAAAGGTGTGAGCCACTATGCCCGACTAAAACTAATTTTTTTTTTTTTAAGAAAAGAACATGTTAAGCTTCTTGGGCTTCCCTATTACTCTGGTATGGTAAAATTATATTTCATTATTCTGGTAGAGGACATGTGTCTAGCCTTTTAGACTTAAAGAAAAACACAATCACCAACATGTAGTCAAGAGAATCAAATTATGCATTTAGATCCCAATAATAGTTGGTCCTTTCCTCTGTCCTGAAAGAGGTAGAGTCACTGGTGTGTCCTTTTACATAAAATCATTTGTTCAATTCTTACAATGTTACAAAATTTTCTAAGTGGGGAAACTGAGGCACAGAGAACCAGATAACTTACCCAAAGTCATCCTGAGAATATGGAAGAGAATAAATTCTAATTCCAGAGTCTACGCTTTCATTCTTATATTTAACAATAATTAAAGACCCTGGGCTGGAGAGATGACTCAGCCATTTAAGGCTGATCAAAAACCAGTAAGGTCCTCAGCCTGTGATTCCCACCCTTGCCTGCCGGAAGCAAAGACCTGTATTTTGAGATCTGTATTTTGTTTACAGCCATTTTAAGTTTACACATTGTTAAGTAAAATATTCACCTCTGTCCTCTCTGCAGGGCTAGTTCCGGACCTGGTATCTTATCTCCTAGTGAGACACCAGGCTCCGGGCTTTAGAAGCAATTAGCATTTCCTTTGTTAGTTAACATCTCTTTCTCTCAGCCAGAGATCTTCCAGACCTGAATTCCAGCAGACCGGACTTTCCTGACACCCTACCCTCACTCCTGCCCATTTGCTATATAACAGCTTCTGAGGGAATAATAACGTGGCAGCTTGATCAGAAAGCCTGTCTTGTTGTCATTTCTAGTGTCTTGAGTCCCCTCCATTCCTTTTCCTCCTCCAGGTTTATCAGGGACCCTCCCTTCGTGTGCCGCTGGATGGGATACTTGCCCTTTCCACACCGTAGGAGTCCAACACTTCCATCTGCTAAGGAACAACTTAAAGTTCAAATCCACAGTGCAGATGTCATGTTTATGGATAGCAGAAAATTGTCCCCTTTGTGCTTTGATGCCTCTCCACAGAGATAGAGAGGGAAAGGAGGCAGACTGGTTGAGTACACTCCCTAGTTCCGGGCCCTGCCTACACTATGCACTTCAAATGCCTATCACTGTTTTCACAGTTTGGATCCATTGTAATTGTCATCATCCACATGCTCAGAAGGAAAGTTGCGGCTTAGGGAACATGGCCGTGTAGCCAGGCAGTGAGAAGCAAGTGAGAAGGGAGCCAAGCTTCAGTTCACCACTTTCTGCTAAGAGTTGTAAAGTCCTTTTCATTGAATATTGTTGTTATTAAAAAACAAACCAGAAAATTTCATCACGGAGTCTTTATATACAAAACATGTCTTTCCTAGAGTCGGAAGCCCCCTGCGAGGCTGAGCACTTGCAGTGCTTCCTCCTGGATGTCTTTTCCTAGTGAAGGGAGGCCAGTCACTGGCCTAACTCATGCTGTTTTGTTCCTCTCTGGCTCCGTTTCACTTTTATTTATTTTCCTTTTGAGTCACTCCCTTCTGCCATTACCTAGGATTCTTGTAATGACAAATCTGATCAGTAAATGTCTTTATAACAAAGTCCTCAAACCACCCCCATGCAAGTAACAAACTCAGAGACCAAGTCATCACCTCATGATGGCATCACCCCACCACAAAAGGGGGCAATTATCCTATGATGGAAACCCAGGATGGCCCCTAAGGAGATCTCTCAATGAGTTCAATGGGGATAATGCTGTCCCCTCAAGCAATGATGACTTCCAGTCCTAAGATAATGATCAACCAGACCTCACAGCCTGGTCAGGACTACCTGCTTTGTCATCTATGAACCCCCAAGCCATGCAACCCCCTCACTAAACTATGTTCTGCTTTTCTGAAAAAAATCTCAAAGATGCTTCTCAAAGACAGACTTTGGGATCAGTGAATTCATTTGTCCAGTCTTCCCTTAGTGGTCACCCTGATTAAAGTGTCTTTCCAGCCCAACACAACTTTATGACTGGCATACTGAATATGAGGCCAAACCTACTATGCTGGGCGCTGAGAGCCAGAGCTTCTAACCTAAAATTTAGGAAACATGAGAAGGAAGTTAGCAGAGGTGCTTGCCTCATCTTATTCATAGCAGGGTATAGACTCACTCAGAATACCTAGGATGACCATGAGTTTAAGTCCAGCCTCTGCTACATAGCAAGACTCAGTCAAAAAAAAAAAAAAAAAAAAGTTTTAAATTTCCTCCAAAGGACCATTCCCTCCAAAGAGTTAGAATAACTCAATAACTCAGAAGATCCTCATCTACCTAAGACAGTGTACTAGCCACTACCTAAAACAAACAAAACTATGACAAATCTAAGTGACCTTAATCTTATGCTTACCTCAATGGCTTCTGGGGAGACCAGTGCCTCAGCTGCCTTCTCTGGTCTTAGGTGGTTCAAAGGAAAGGTAAGCCAGAGCAAGAACAAGTATCTGAGGCCCAATCTGCTTACTTTATAAGTTATCAAAATGTGACCACTGCAACCTGCACTCAGAGAAGTGGGAGGGATTGGGGACTGGGGTGTTTCATAGTAAAAATGATTGCTATGCAAGAATGAGGAACTGAGTTCAAGTCCCAGAACCTGTGCAACAAAAGTAGTGACATGCTTGTAACCCTAGTGCTGGAAGAGGAAGAAGGGGTCAGAACCTTGGAACTTTTTATCAACCAGCCTAAATGAAAGAGGCAATAGAACTGTCTTAATCAGGGTTTCTATTGCTTTGAGGAGTCACCATAACCATGGCAATTCTTACAAAGGAAAACATCTAATTAGGGCTACCTTGCAGTTTCAGAGATTTAGTCCATTATCATCAAGATAGGAAGCAAGGCAGTATGCAAGCAGACATGGTGCTGGAGAGGCAGCTGAGAGTTCTAAATCTTCATCTGCAGACAACAGGAAGTGAGCCCTCCCCCGACATTAGGCATAGCTTGAGCATAAGAGAACTCAATGCCCACCCCACAGTGACACACTTCCTTCAACAAGGCCACACCTACTCCAACAAAGCCACCTCCCAATAGTGCCACTCTTTACAGGCCAAACATTCGAACATATGAGTCTATGGGGGCCATACCTATTCAAATCGCCACAGGAACCAAGCCCAGGCCAGTGAGAAACCTGTCCCAAAACAGAAAGTAGAAATCTGAGAAGGAACCACACATGAGGCTGCCCCTCTTGCCTCCACACAAACACATGCACACACATACAACTGTACACAGGAAAATATCCACAAACACATGCACACAAATATACCTGCACACATAAAAATACCCGTACACATTCACACAGGTACACATAACCACACGAAAATAGTCATAAACACATGAGCACACATATACCTGCACACACAAAAATAAAAATACCCATTTATGCAATATACTTGCACATGCACAAACATGCATAAAAGGAAAAGGGGATGCCTTTTATTATTATATCTATGCCTGTTCCTGCCAAGAAAGAAGACATTTCCTAACTTTAAACCATTCACATGATTTGATCTAAGACAAAAATAGCAAAACTAGGAAGACAGTGTCCTCTCTCTCTGCTTTCTCCCCTCCCTCCTTTATGTGGTCCTGATGCCCCAGAAGCCTACACTCAGGACCCTCTCAGGCCACTCTCCCAGTGCTATCTCCATCCACATCCCACTCCCAAACTTCCATTTTTCAGTGTGGCTGACTTCAGCAAGATATTAAAAATAAAGTGGCAAGCTTGAAAGTATTCTGTGATCTATTTTCCAGAGTAGTCATATTTTAAAGAGAGAAATTATTTAACTACATGTAATTCTACAGATGAAATATGGATTTGATATGAACGCCGGCAGAAATTTTAAAATTTCAGGACCATGGGAATAAAAGAGACGTGATTGTCACTTCCTGGAGAAGGTAACTACTGCCTTCAAGGCAAGCACCTCGCTTGTCTGAACTTTCACAGAACTCAAAGATGCTTGAAGGATGGCGGTGGTGGGTCACCCCCTGCTTTCAAATTGACAAGATCTCAATAAATCATAGAAGTATGTTTACACTGATAGTAAACGCTAATCAGAAAAATAAATAATGAAAGAACACTAATGTCATTAAAATATAAATCTGTGCCTTAAATGAGAATTGGCTGTAACTCCTCACGACCCCACAATTCACTCCCTTAGGCTCCTTATGACACTTCCCATTGCTCCCCATCTGTATTCACAGCAATAAACCCAAAGCAAAGCAACAACTAAATGAATGGCCAGCAGAACATTAGTGGCCAGGTACCAATAGCATCTGAAAGCTAAACCTTAATGATAAACCTCTGTCCCAGCATTAGGTTACAGTATCAGAATTTTACTTCCTTTTTTGCATTGCAATGCCCAAAATGTCTGACTTAAAGGACTTAAGAAAAGAAAGGCTTTGGGGGCTCATGATTTCAGAGGATTTGGGTGCATCCTGCGAGAAAGGCATGTCTGAGCAGCTTAGTCTGTGGTAGCAGAAGATGCAGATGTTCGTATTATGACAGACCAGGAAATAGAGAATGAGGCCATCCTTCCAAGTCTCGTTCCTATTGACCTATTTCCTTAAGTTAAGCCCTGCTTCCCAAAGGTTCTATGACCTCCCAAAAGAGCTGTACCAGCTAAGGAGCCAGCATGAGCCTGTGGGGAATATTTTATATGTAATATCTGATCAAATTTTATTGAGCACTAGTAAGATCTGTCTTCAGTCATTGTTCATCTTCCAGTTCCTTCATCCCTGGACAGACACCCCAGTGTGCACCTAACTACCTTTGGTCAAGCCTGTGGTGTAAGTATGTCTCTAAAGATCCATGTGTTGGAAGCTTTGTTTCTATCATAGCAGCACAAAGAATATAGGAATTATGCAGGGTAATTAGGACATAGGGAATACTGATTTGTTGAATTTTATAAATCAATAGATACTTTTCTCATCCAGTATTTAGCAGAATCATCTTTAGAAAGCTTCTAGATGAGCCAGGTGTAGTGGCACATACCTTTGATCTCAACACTCAGGACATAAAAGCTGGTAGATCTCTGTGAGTTCAAGGCCAATCTGGTCTACAAAGCAAGTTCCAGGACAGCCAGGGTGGT
The DNA here is from genome assembly GCF_903992535.2 of Arvicola amphibius. Taxonomy (NCBI): domain Eukaryota; kingdom Metazoa; phylum Chordata; class Mammalia; order Rodentia; family Cricetidae; genus Arvicola; species Arvicola amphibius. The sequence continues at coordinate 7,713,390 of NC_052064.1, read as the reverse complement.
TAACAGAGAAATCCTGTCTCCAAAAGCCAAAAGAAATAAATAAATAAAAAGAAAAGAAAAGAAAGCTCCTAGATGTTCCCATTCCTAAGCCTGAATCTCCAATGCCATGTCTTGTGTCAGTGTTCATAAACTGCAGATCCATACTCTCCTGACTCCCGCATTGTTAAAAGAACCAAGAGTGTTCAGCATAGGACCTCACAGGTACCTAGTGAGGAAGGGCCTTATAAATATTTGTCACAAAAATGAAAGAACTCTTGAAATCTATAACTCATATTTTACGTCACAACAAAACAGTTTTTAATTAGTTCAACAACATATGGTATTGGTTCTAAAAGTATTTTGCTAGACTTTAAGCAAGCAATGGCACACTGATACTATTAGCCATTCTATGCTGACATATAATCAATAATGCATTGTTAGGTTTATTAAATGCAAAGTACTCATATATATTAATCAGTCCTTCATAATTTGTACAAGAATTTTTACATGCTTGAATTATCAGATTTCCCTTTTCTTGGTAGTAGGAAGTGTCCCTCTTATGCTCAGGCGAAAGAAGCCTTTGCTCTGGTTCCACTCTGACGCTGCTCCAGCTGTACCTGTCCATGAAGGGACATGCAGAACTAGGAGGATGCAGACTTCTGAAGCTCACATCTCTCCCCTATACCTTGCTCTGTGTGTCTGGGGCCTCAAAGCTCACAAGACCACCACCTCCAAGCCTGATCTGCCCGACCTTTGAAAAAGCATTCCTCAGGATCCCTCCTAGGGAAGATGGAACACAGACTTGGGGATGGTACACAACACAAAACAGGAATAGGAATGCCTATGTATGTCCTATAGATTAAAAACAGGAATGCCTATATATGTCTCTGCAGCCAATATAAGGCTTACTCTTTGTATTCCTCTACATTCCCAATAAAGGTTACCACCAAAGGATCCACATATGAAATTTTTTGGGAAGGAGCAAGACAGTTCTTTTCTCTCCACTTCTCTACATTTAATCTTCAAATCCAATGACTGAATATGCTTACTTTGAAAAATAAGTAAATTCAGGCATAATCATGACATCTGCCATGACAGATGAAAATGATTTCATTTTAAGTCCACATTTCAGAATCTCACTTCTCTCCTTGTACAAAAGCATCTAGGGCACTCAAAAACTCTTACTTGCCCTTGTCTCTGTTACCATGGCAGCAAGAATCTACTCTGAATGGACAGAAGAATAGGGAAACGAATGTTTTGACCTACTTGAGACATACTTTCTTTTTGATAGTAACAGAATGCCTTCAGTATTACTGGCTCCTAAGTGTATTAAGTGGTTAATAAAAGTACTATCAGGAACTTGAATCTCCCCAAGAGCTAAACTACAGGTCTTAAGAACAACACATACTATTCAGGTCTTCCACCTGATGATGGTAGCAGGAGGGGTTGTGCAGGAACCCACAGTCACCTCTAGGTTACATGAGACTTGAGGTTCTAGACAAGGCAAAGACATAGGCATGACCTTCAAAGCATGGCCCACGTCAAGGTTCACAAAGGCTTATTAGAAACATAGCCCATGGGGAACCCTGAATCAGTCTATTACTGTAATAAAATACATTGCTAAAATGAAATTCCTGAGGTCAGGCACTTTATAACAAAGTGTATTTAACTGAAAGCTTTGGAGGCTGAATATACAAAACTAAGAGGCACTATCAGTTCTTCCTGTGTTAAGGGCCCTCATGTCTGTATTACAATATGGTGGTCAAGCATGAAGGGAAACACTGAGAATAGCAAAGATCAGTTATCCAAAGTGACCTTGCTTTATAAAATCCCATTTTCAAGGGAACTGATCAGGTTCCTTCTGCAATTACATTGATCCCTTCCAAGCAGCATACCCTGTCACCCAGTTACTTTGCAGCGGTAATTACCTCACCTCCTCTCTTTACACTGCCACGGTATTATGGGCTGGGAGGGGAAACTTCCAGCATATGAAGCTTCAGGGAGCAGACTAAAACCATATACAAACCACAGCAAACCTTCTGTATTACTATGGAATTACTCTGCACAGACTCTTCCCTCGGCTACCCTCGCAGCAACTGTGTTTTTGCACCTGATGCCATTTTATACTTTTAAGCCCTGTTATATTTGAGACCCTCTCTATAATTATCACTCTAAAGAATCTCAACACCTTGTGGAGAAGGTTCCATTATCTCTTCTCCTCGCTAGGAAATCGATACTCGGAGAAGCTAAATAATTGTGTCCTTATTCACACAGTCACTGTATAGAAAATCTGTTCTTCGAATTCTCAAAGGTAAAAAGAGGAGCCCATTGTTATGGTTCATCGCAGTCTGGGAGGTGAAGAGAACCTGCCCCACCCACTAATTGACTCACAGCACATAGGTCGTCCGTGGACTGACAGCTGGAACACAGCTCGAGTGGCTGAAGCAGTGAAGATGGTAAACAAGGAAAAAAAAAAAAAAAAACCCCACATGTAATACCAATCCATGATACGTGCTGTTCAGGAAATGATTCCCTAAGAATGTCCCCTTGTCTTTATTAAAAGTTTGGCCCTCTCAAATCCTCCCCTTTGCAAGATTAAGTCAGCGGCTTCATCTGCAAGCCTTAGAGAATACACCCGGGGGCGGCTATGCACAGTGACTAAGAAAAGGAAGTTGCTTTCTACCCACCGTTGAAAACCCAGCTATGATGCAACTTAATGGAGTGACCTGGAGAAAGCTCCTTATAACACAAGTGGCTTGAAACAAAGATATACAGGTAAAGTGCTTAGCCAAACACGCTAAAAAAAAAAAAAAAAAAAAAAAAATGGGTCTAGGTTATTGCTGACGTTATTTCCCTCCCACACTCAAAAGTCCTGCTTTGCATAGGGTGGCAATGAGAAATGCTGAAACTGAAGCCATGGTGAATCTGTTGATATGAATGAAAACATGGGTTTCCTTGCCGCTTAGCCTTGTGCTGTGCTCACTTTAAACCACTCCCCTGGCCTCCTATCTCTGCCACTTGCTTGCTGGCAGCCTCCCAGGGCGCTTTCAAGCCCAAGGCGAGCACTCGCATCTAGTTTTTGGTGGCATCCTCTCCAGCATTCTACACTCACTTTACAGCCTGGGAAGACTGTCACAAGTTTTATCCCCAGGAGGTGGGGGGTGACATCCCCGTAACCCATGACTAACAAGTAAAGAAAACAAAACTGTGGCTTCCTGGGAACTTGATGACAACTGTAGGTGTTCTTTCCCCTTAGCTGAGATGAGCTTCACACTGAACCCTCGCTTGGCTCTTCCTTTTCCACGTCGCACTTCCCAGCAGTCTCTGAAGGGACATGAGGCGATGCTTCCCTAGGATAAGTTGCTTTTTCTGGAATCCTATCCTTAGACTTCGCTTCTGGGAAATCACCTTAGTGATATCTGCTCTGAGAACTTACTTTCAAAGCATGCTTAGAAAGAACTGCTTGGGTGATAAATGTTCCAGTCTTAGGAAGACTCAGAACATACAGTTTTTGTATTCTCTGGGAATTTGAAAGAGGAGCTGTAGGCTGAAAGACACAGGATTGTCAGAGCTGAGAAGTGTGAACGCAGTGATACAAATGAGGACAAGAGGCACCTGTGGGCAGCAATCACTCCTGAATTAGCACCCTGACTTTCTACTTATTTGTTCCCAGATGAAGCAAAGTACAACTCAAAGCAGAGTGAAATATCATTGGAATGTTTACTACTACCTGAAAGTCTCTTTATCCTTAGAGTTATAGTTGTCGATTTTATCTGTACACACAACGATAGGTGTCCTCTCTTTCAAGGTGACTTTCTATTGAATTAACTCTATTAAGGTTCCTATTTAAGAATAAAAAAATCAGAAATAATTCCAATAGTAGCCCCCTCTTTGAGGACTTTGTCTATATAGCTTTAAATATAAAACTTTAGATATTACGATCATAGTACATACAGTTTAAAGATAATCTGGCCAAATATTTTTCATTCTAGCTTTCTACAGTTCCAGTTTCTCTACAATGTGCATGTGGGTATCTGTAACATATATATTTACATATATTTATACATATGGAGATGCATATCCTTACGTGATTCTTGTGTATATATAAATACATATGTGTGTATAAATATACAATGACAGATTGATTTTACAACTTACAATTTCTAAATTGGACTATGTTCAACTGCCTGAATACTTACCAAAATTTAAATCAGAAGAATTAAATGGTTTTGTTTCTATATTTTCCAAGTTTTATGAGTAAGTGATAATGTTTAGTGTTAATGGTAAGAAAAGAAACCAATACACTCCTTTAACATCAATTGATCAAGAGTGTTTAATAAAGTTTACAACCCAGTCATATGAAATTAAACCTATGAAATTAAAATAACAATAGGTTTATATACAAATTTGAGCATCTTGATAATATTTAATAGGTTTTCTACTTTTTGTTAAAGTACTTATATGAAAGTATCTTTCATCAGCATAAAATTCAATAAATTTTCACAAACTAAACCTACCCATGAAACATCACCCAATAAAAGCAAAAGTACCAGCACTTCATGATACAACAGCTTTTTGAAATGAAAACAAATTAACATCCAACAATAGAGAAAACTTAAAATGAGAGAAACGGTGAACTGCATGCCATTTAAACAAATCCTAAAGGCAACAAAGAAAAAGAATAACTATTAAGATACTTGAGGGCAAATGTAGTGGTTTGAATGAGGGTGGTCCCCATAGGCTCATATAGTTGAATAGTTGGTCCCCATTTTAGAGGAACTGTTTGGGAAGGATTAGGGGTATGGACTTGTTAGAGGAGTGTGTCTCTGGAGGTGGATTTTGAGGTTTCAGATACCCACACCATTCAAAGTTATCTCTCTTTCTTTCTCTGCCTTGTTTGTGAATCAAATGTAAGCTCTGTTCCAGCATCAAGGCTGTCTGTGTGCTGCCATGTTTCTGCCCATGATAGTCAGGGACTCTAGCCCTCTGAACCTGTGAGACCCAGATTAAATGCTTTCCTTGTCAAATTGCTTTGGTAGTGGTGCTTCAGCACAGAAATAGGAAAGTAGCCAAGACAGCCACAGGCTCTTCTTGCCAATGGAAGAAACATTACTAGAGATATGGAATTGGTAATAAGTAACCTTTATGAGAGGAAATGGGAATTCTTAAAGGGAAGAATTTGTTAAAAGAGAGAGATTTTGTCCACATCAAAAAATGGGGGGGAGGGGCTGGAGAGATGGCTCAGTGGTTAAGAGCATTGCCTGCTCTTCCAAAGGTCCTGAGTTCAATTCCCTGCAACCACATGGTGGCTCACAACCATCTGTAATGGGGTCTGGTGCCCTCTTCTGGCCTGCGGGCATACACACAGACAGAATATTGTATACATAATAAACAAATATTTTTAAAAATATGAATAAATAACCGGGCGGTGGTGGCGCACGCCTTTAATCCCAGCACTCGGGAGGCAGAGGTAGGCGGATCACTGAGTTTGAGGCCAGCCTGGTCTACAAGAGCTAGATCCAGGACAGGCTCCAGAAACTACAGGGAAACCCTGTCTCAAAAAACAAAAAAAAAATATGAATAAATGACATTGTCACTGAAGGTCTGGTAGGTACAGGTATGGATGTAACAATAATTTTAACAGGATCTTGGCATCCAAATTGGCCTCTTCAGGATATAAATGTTTAGTTTTTAGGGTCTGGAACTTTATTCACGTAAAGCAGAATGTGATATGAGTCAAATGTATAGGGCTAGAAGGACAGAGAGAAATATGAAAGCCATATATAGCTAACATAGCAATGAACTTGTAGGGACATGAATTGTTACAGCAATGGAATACTCAGATTAACATCTCCCCAATCTTAGAAATGAACCATAAATTAATGTCTGTTTTGGGAAAAACAATGGAAGATTTTATAAAGAACAGTTACCAATCATTCAGGTTGTACAAGAACAGGGCACAACAGCTGCTGATACTTCAAAGGCACCAAGAGCCATACCTTTAAAATGGTTAACAGAAAAACCTGTATGGGTCCACCTACTGAGACAGTGTACCTAATCTAATGGGAGTTCACCAAAGCCAGCTGGACTGGGACTGAACGAACATGTAATCAAACTGGACTCTCTCTGGCTGACAATGGGGGCTGACTGAGAAACCAATGATAATGGCACTGGGATTTGTCTCTACTGCATGCACTGGCTTTTTGGGATCCTAGTCTGTTTGGTTGCACACCTTCCTAGGTTTAGATGGAGGGGGAAGGGCCTTGGACTTCCTACAGGGCAGGGTACCCTGACCTCTCTTAAAACTGGAGGGTGAGAGGGTAGGGTGAGTAGAGGCATAGGAGGGAAATGGGAGAAGGGGAAGAAGTGGAAATTTTGAATGGTATTATTTATAAAGCAATAATTTTTTTTAAAAAAACAACAAAAAGGACTTGTGTATAATGATACAAAAAAATAATAATTTTGTGTTCTTGGGGCTAGAGAGATGGCCTAGCAGTTAAGAGGGCACTTATTGCTCTTGCAAATAACTCAAGTTCAGCTTCTAATACCTATGGCAAGTGACTTCCAATTTGTATTTCCAACTCCAGGGGATCTGACACCCTCCCTTGCCTGTACAGGCATCTTCACACGTGTGACATATATTCACACACACACACACACATACATTGCACATAAACAAAAATAAGATCTTTTGTGTTCTTATCTTTAAATGGATCCCACAAAAAAAGGTACAAGTTTTAGGTCCAATGAAAACTGACCTACCCCTGTTCTTAGAATAGATTTCTAATGTCTTCTCTTAGTGTGTTGTTCTAAACTTTTCTTATATCTGTCTTGCCCTGAAACCTTGAGCCACTTCACATTAGAGATGTTTCTCATTCACCTCTGGGTCTCTGGAGTAGAATGCACATTTATCTGTTAAATGAGCAATGGAAAGATTTCAGTTAACTTTTAGTTATCACTATTCTAAATAATCGGTTGTTTTGTACCTTTGAACAGAACTGTATCCTTTTCACTTCTCCTCAGTAAAAGTCTTTTTGAAAATTCCAACAGGACCAGGCAGAAAAAGGGGACTACTGTTGACTGTTACCTAGAGAGCCATGGAGAAAATAACCTTTCTTTGGTGTGATGGTTTGAAAGAAAATGCTCCCCCCCCCAAAAAAGGGATGGGAGGTGTGGCCTTGTTGGAGGAAGTGTGTCACTGTGGGGGCAGGTTTTGAGGTCTTCTATGCTCAGGCTACATCCAATGAGACAAAGTACTTCCTGTTGTCTGAAAGATGTAGAACTCTCACCTACTTCTCCAGCATCATGTCCAGCACCTGCTTGGATAATAATGGACTGAACCTCTGAATTGCTAGAAAGCCACCCCAATTTATAAGAGTTGCTATGGTCACTGTGTCTCTTCACAGCAATAGAAGCCCTAACTAAGACATACTGTAACAAGAATACAACAGTCTATGCTTCTTGTCGCTACAAACCCAACAATGAAGATAGGAAGTAAACCTTCAAACTACATTTTATTCTAAGAACCAGCAACTGTGAATACAGCCTATACATCCTTAAGATCTGTCTTCTACTTCATCTTTGGCCAGCAGGTTGCATAGGGAGTAGAGAAACAAAGACAGTCATTCATTTCAAAGTCTAATCTTATTCCTCTGGCTAAGTAGTCACCCTTTTCTGAGATCTCTGGGGTCCCTCCCTGCTTCTCGCCTTATCTCCTCCTACATGTGTTCATCATCATCATCATCATCACTGTGTTATAGCAGGGATTTTTCACATGCAAAGCCACTGTCAGGCATTTCTCCTGCGTTACTTTTTGCTTGACCCCTAGGTTGGGCTACTTAAAAGGTGTATATGCAGATTCCTTTCTATATGAAATACAAACGTTGTCTTTATAGATGTCCTTTTCTGTACCTCCTGTCCCCTATTATGAGAAGCAGACATCATAGGTAGAAAAATCAGTGAAACTCGGGGTTGCTGAGTCATTCGGAAGATGAAATTTCTGAAATACATGGTACCCTCAATCTAACAGTATCACCACCTAGAAAACTTAGTAAAATTCAATTGGTTTGGTCTCTCCTCCAGAATTTCTGATAAGTAGATAGCAAATTGAATCCAGGCGTGTGTCTCAGACTCAAGGGGAAATCTGACGCTTGTCCATAAGCTCCACTTTACCCCATACCACTGATGCCCAGTCTAACCTATATACAGGCAGGCACCACCTGGAGAGCTTTAATGTGCTGCTTCCTGAAACCTCCCCGGTGTTGACAATCTGATTATCTTGTCTGAAGTGCATTCTATTCATTAAGAATTTTTCAGTTTCCTTCAGGTAATTTCAGAATTAACTTTAAAGACATTGCCCTGAATTGTAATACATCCGATGTGAAATGAAGTACTTGGCCCTAAACCTTAACATATCTTTCACCTGAGAAGTTAACAAGAGTACATCAGTCCTTACCTGTGGAAAATCTCAAGAGTCAGTTAAAAGGATTTTTAAAAATGATGAACTTTAAACTTCCTCCTATAATTCCCATCCAGATTCCCTTTAAGCAATCCAGCTGAAGGCAGCATTGGTGTATTAGGATTCGGTCTTGGCTGCTCTTCTCACATAGCTTGTTGCCTGGTGCTGGCACATATTAGTGGCTGCCTCAAACAGCCATCACCCCTAGCCTGTCCCCATACAACCCAATTCTGCTCCCCTCTACCATCAACAGATCCCAACCTCCTCTGTTCCTTTTATTTGTTTGTTTTTTAAAATTTTCGAGATGATAATATAATTACAATATTTCTCCCTTCCCTTTCTTTCTCCAACCCTCTCTGCTCTTTTGCTCTCCTTCAACAACTCATGGTCACTTTTTGCATTAATTATCATTTCGTGTGTGTGTGTGTGTGTGTGTGTGTGTGTGTATGTGTGTGTGTGTGCGTATTCCTAGATATAACCAACTCAGTCTATATAATGTTGCTTGCATATATGTTTTCAGGGCTGACCATTTGGCACTGAACAACCAGTTTCTGGGGAAGACAACCTCTTCCATCCAAGCTTTCCACAGTTGTCTGCAGTTCTCTGTGTAGGGTTTAGGCTTTATAGGCTTTTTCTTCATTGACCTTGGCATGACCATTGGCGTCATCCTCGTTCAGCTCACACCTGGGCAGTCATGTTGGTAAGACTTTATGGGCATAGCTTCTCACATTACTAGGAGACAGTCTCACAGAAAACTCTCTGCTCTTCTGACTCAATCCCTTTGCCCCATCTTCTGAGACGTTCTCTGAGCCTTAGGAGTGGGACTGTCTCATAAACATATCCATGGGGATTGGGGTCCACAACTCTGCATTTTAATAAACTGTGTTTTCTATGGTCAGCTCTGTCTGCTGCAAAGAGAACTTTCTTTGATGGGGGGTGAAGAGTATACTTATCTGTGGGTATGAGAACAAACATTAGAGATTGTTGTTAGAGATTATGTGGTCTTAGTAAATTAATGGCTGTAGATTCTTCTCCAATGACCATGACCTCAGTAGCTGAATAGTTTGCTTGATTTCCCCTATGTATCAATACCTCTTCCCACAATCATTTTTATAGCCTTATCTTTCCTATTAAATTTCTTTTTCTGCCTCATAATCATCTATTTACATTTACATATTCTTCCAAGAAATATATGGGCTCCTGGAAAGTAATCTTTCTTTTCCTGGTAGCTCTAGTACCAACCTAGCTCAGGTATTAAATTAATGTTTTTGGAATGAAAGTTGAACAGCACGCTATTATTCATCTCATTATTCCTTCCTTATAGGCAAAAGAATTTCTTATTCTTTAAATTTGTCTCTGCATTCCCATATATAATTGCTAATGGACTTTACCATAATTATAACTTAAAGGCAAAACTGAACTTCATAAAATCTCAAGCTATGAACCATGTAACAACCAAAATAAGCTCCAAATTGAATGAAACCCAAAAATAGAACCTAAAACAGCTATTTAAAGTTAACTAATTAAATAAGGAAAGTGAGTATTTTACTATTTCATTACAAGTTTCTGGTTTTACCTAAGTGAATGATTCTTTTGAAAAATCAAAAACAGTGTGGAAGAGCAAAATGACTTAACAGCAAAAACCTGAGCCTCAGAAGGCACTAACATCCCTTGTGTTCTAAACTTAGCTCAGCCACTGGGCACCATGTGAATGAGTCACTGTTGCTCGTTGACTTAAATCATCCCTCTTATAAAACTTGTTAAAGAAAGACGTCACTGCAAATTAGATGTTGCAGCTAAGTTTAGCCACCCTTGAGACATAAATATTGTAAGTTATGTGACTTCCGCCATCTTGTTTCATGACTTATATTTGGGCATGTTACTGGGTATTTGTTTATGTCTATACCGAAGCTAAAGATATACCTCCTACACATAGATAAACTTCAGATATAGAAATATATAGATGCTAATGTCCATAGAAAGTTACTTGCACAGAAACATCTTACAGTTATTTTAAGAAGCAGCACTATTTTATTGACAAATGTGAAGATTCTGACTTGCCCTAAGCCTGACCTTTATGAACTGACTATCTCAGAGAGTATATGTGTCTCTGTGGGAAGACAGGAAGACCTGTTTTGCTTCTGTCCCTGCCTTCTCCCTAGACATTGCCATTCACAGTGAGACATGCATTCACACACTGCCCAATGGGAACTCAGAAGTAATAGGGTCTGTCCACCAGAAAAAAAAAAAAAAAAAAAAAACCATGGCTTCCATTGAACCCTTTGGATACTGTCATTGCCAACATTACCTTGTCTTTCCAAGTCTTCTTAATAAGCTCATGTACATTAGCTGGATCGGGCCACTTACCCACTTAAAATCTAAGTGACAGGAAAACTTAGTTTATCTGATCAGTCTACAACTGCTTACTTCACTTCTTTGTGATTAGGACCTTGAAGGAATGATACAAGGGAGTATTACCTACAGAGAGACATTTTTAAAAAAAAAACAAAACTGAATCTGACATGGAAAGAGAAAGTTGGAAATCTAGAAAGCTCAGCAACCTGTGCTGAACATCAGGGAGCAAGTAACAGGTAAGATCCAGCAACTATGAGCATGAGGCTAACTGGCCAGCAATCAAACTTACCACATAGAAATTTACAGTTTGCAGATAATATTGCAATCCTGTAATTTAAGTTCTCAGTTTATAGAGAAAGAATGTGATATTTTGCAAAATTCAGTGATGGATGGCCACTTAGCTGGTAAAAATCAGAACCACATTACAAAACAAAATCTTCAAAATCCAGTATTGTGTACTTTTTAATACACAGTTTCCTCTATATTTGCCAACTCAAGAAGTGATTACACCAAATGACTCTAGACTCCCCTATACAAAACAAGCCATAGTTATTCTCTACCTCTGAGTTTCTACTAACTACCCCAAAGCTGACCAAAGAGAGATGATCTGCCAGGTTGCATTTATCAGAGGAGCTGATATATCCTAATAAACACATAGAAAATAAGGATAAACTTAAGATAGACAAATAATAACATAGGTAAGAAAGATATCTGTCCTGTGGGAGACATAATGACCAAAAGCAACTAGAAGAGAAAAGGACTTATTTTATCTTACAGGTGTAGTCATCAGGAAAGGAAGTGTTGTGGAGTATTTGTATACTGTGTGAAGATACATTGCTGTAATTGGTTTAATAAAGAGATGAATGGCCAATAGCTAGGCAGGAGGGATAGGTGGGACTTCTGGGCAGAGAGAGGAAGTAATAGGAGATAAATCAAGGCACAGAAGAGACCCTAGGAGACATGGAGAGAAAATAGGAGGTGTGAGATGCAATAAAGGCAAAAAGCCTGGTGATAGATATATACCTACTTTAAATGCTTTTCCATCAGCTTCCACAGGGATGCTCAAAAACGGATCATATGCTCCACTTAAATAATTATTTAGTATTTTAAAGCCCAGTAAAAACCCCTTCATGTTCCCCCACTAAAGCAGTTCAGTTCTTCTGACAAAGCAAAAGACAAGTCTTTGTTTGTGTGCCTTTCATCAGTTCCATTGCTCATCTGATGTCCCTTCCAGTTTTACCACATTCGCTTGAAGATGTCAAGACCAACACCATATGCATGATGCAATACTCCGAGAAACAGAAAAATAAAACACTGGCTTCCTAGCTTTTGAAAGAAGATGACACAATGCAATCACCAAAATATCACTAATACATAACAACACCACATAACTGACATTCAGCATATGCTCTACTTGTCTCCTGCCTCCCCATTATGTCTCTGGTGGCTTACATTGAGTGTTCCCCCACAGTTCCTTGTCCTGACCCTCTCTAAACAGTACCATTGGAGAAAAGAGATCCATGGGACTTCAAGTATATAACATGGTGAGAGTAGCCACTTCTCATTATCACAGATGGCTGAGGGAATCATAGAAGCCAAAAACAGAAGAAACATTCAACCCACAAAAAAAAAATCACAATATATTTATACATTGGTGAGATGGCTATGGATACAAAAGCCTAAGGACATTTTAGATGATTTATACACTCCATCTGTTCTTCTAAAGGTAAATATTATCCTCATTCATCAGCTCAAAATTGGATAAGCAAAATCACTCAAACTATGAAAGCCAAAAATACTTGAGACTTGATAGAAAAATTGACTATGGGGTATGAGCCAAGACAGGATTTGATTCGAGCAGCACCTCCCAGATTCTCATGTTTGGGAATGCAAATGGACAGAAAGCAGCTTCTTGTTGAGAAGCAATGGGGGGAACATACAGACTTGGACACATACAGACTTGGAAAGAATCAGAGACTCCAGTAATTGGAAGAGAGGGAGAGAAGGAATTGTCAATGGGACCCAAGGGTGTGATAGAGAAAAGAGGCAGAAGGAGAAAGAGGGGAAGAGATACAAGGGGGAAACTGGCACAAGAACAGATGCAGAACAGAAAAGCAAACTTAAGTCAGTTGATCATGGAACTGCAGAGTGTGTGGCATTGAGAAAACACTTGCTATTGTTCTTCAGCATAAAAGCCTGGTGCTTTAATGAAGAATTGCCTTAGGAAGCTAAGCCCACACTTGCCAGTTTCCATTTTTCTTGAAACTCATAGAAAATAGTGTCATGCTCTCTGGTCCAGCATCTACATTGTTACTTAGTGTGGCCTATAAGAAAGCCCATAGAAAAATATAAGTAGTGAGATGGAATAAGAAATTTAAAGCAAAGTGAAAGTTGCTTTAAGACTCATAGGCCAGGCAGGTAGTTAAAGAGGGTCTGGAGACTCAGAAGATACATGAGATTGCATGTACGACTAAACCTCAGAAAATTCTAAATGATTTTTAAAAAATGGGGGTTATATTTAGGAAGTGGTCTCCTGTGCCAATGTGTTCAAGTGTACTTCCCAATTTTCTCTTCTATAAGGTTCAGTGTGACTGGTTTTATGTTGAGGTCTTTGATCCATTTAGACTTGAATTTTGTGCATGGTGATAGATATGGGTTTATTTTCTTCCTTCTATATGTTGATATCCAGTTATGCCAGCACCATTTGTTAGATATGCCTTTTTTCTCCATTTGATATTTTTTGCTTCTTTGTCAAAATTCAGGCATTCGAAGGTGTGTGGACTAATATCTGGGTCTTCAATTCAGTTCCATTGGTCCTCCTGTCTGTTTTTATGCCAATACCAGGCTGTTTTCAGTACTGTAGCTCTGTAGTAGAACTTGAAGTCAGGGATTGTGATGCCTCTAGCAGATCGTTTATTATACAGGATTGTTTTGGCTATTCCAGGGTTTTGTTTTTTTTTTTTTTTTTTTTTGTTTTTCCATATGAAGTTGAGTACTGTTCTTTCGAGGTCTATGAAGAATTTTGCTGGGATTATGATGGCATTGCATTGAATCTGTAGACTGCTTTTGGTAAGATTGCCATTTTTACTATGTTAATTCTATTTACCCAAGAGCATAGGAGATCTTTCCATTTTCTAGTGTCTTCTTCAATTTCTTTCTTCAAAGATTTAAAGTTCTTGTCATACAAGTCAGACACTGAGAGAAACAATTGATAAATGGGACCTCCTGAAACTGAAAAGCTTCTGTAAAAGGACACGGTCAACAAGACAAAATGACAGCCTCAGATGGGAAAACATCTTCACTAATCCCACATCAGACAGAGGTCTAATCTCCAAAATATACAAAGAACTCAAGAAATTGGTCATCAAAAGAACAAATAATGCAATAAAAAATGGAGTACAGACCTAAACAGAGAACTTTCCACAGAGGAATCTAAAATGGGTGAAAGACACTTAAGGAAATGTTCAACATCCTTAGTTATCAGAGAAATGCAAATCAAAAGAACTCTGAGATTCTGTTTTACACCTGTAAGAATGGTCAAGATCAAATACGCTAATGACAACTTATCCTGGAGAGGTTGTGGGGTAAAGGGAACACTTCTGCATTGCTGGTGGTAATGCAAGTTGGTACAACCCCCCTTTGGTTGTCAGTGTGGCAATTTCTCAGAAGATTAAAAAACAACCTTCCTCAAGACCCAGGAATACCACTTTTGGGTATTTATCCAAAGGATGCTCAATCGTGCCACAAGAACATGTGCTCAACTATGTTCATAGCAGCATTGTTTGTCATAGCCAGAACCTGAAAACAACCTAAATGCCCCTCGACCAAAAAATGGATAAGGAAAATGTGGTACATTTACACAATGGAGTGCTACACAACAGAAAAATATAACAACATCTTGAATTTTGCAGGCAAATGGATGGAGCTAGAAAACATCATTTTGAGTGAGGTAACCTAGACACAGAAAGACAGTTATCACATGTACTCACTCATAAGTGGTTTTTAAACATAAAGCAAAGAAAACCAGCCCATAAATCACAATCCCAGAGAACTTAGACAACAATGAGGGCACTAAGAGAGACATACAGAGATCTAATCTACATGGGAGGTAGAAAAAGACAAGATCTCCTGAGTAAATGGGAGCATGGGGACCTTGGGAGAGGGCTGAAGAGGAGGGGAGAAGAAGGGAGGGGGTCAGAGAAAAATGTAGAGCTCAATAAAAAAAAAATTGGGAACTATTCTATCCCCTCTACCTACTACAGCTTATTGCCCTACCCTCCGTATGGGTTTCAAGGGAGAAGCTAAGATGCAAACACATAGTAAAACTCAGTCTTAGAATAATACAGCAAATCTGTCAGAGTAAACTGCATTGTATACATGCTTTGCCAATGAGCTACACTTCCAGCCTACCTAAGAGTTAGCACAAATTGCTCTGTGTATTTCATACCCTGCACTCAAGCATCCATGAATATATTAGTTTAAAGAGTGGGGGAGATTTAAAAAATAATAAAAATAAAAAAATAAAATAGTCAATCACCAGACTCCAAATATGAGGCATGGATTGGGGGGGGGGTGGTCGCTGAAAGATCTGCTCTTAAGCATCTACCCCACAACACAGCAGAGAAGACTTAGTCTGCAAAGGATAAAAGAATAGGTCATTCCATACCCTCTCAGGCTCTCAAATAACTTCATGAGACATCCCATCGTCTTAGAAAAATAAGAACTGTCCAAACTCATAAGGGAATATGAATATGTGTAAAAAAGCAAAATATTTAGAAAAGAGGACAAATGACAAATGCTGGCAAGGATGTGGGGAAAGGCAAGTTTTGTACACTGCTAGTGGAAAAAAATTATTGCTGCTAATACGGAAATCAGATTGGAGTGCATTATCCAGTTATTGCACTCCTGGATGTAAGCCTGAAGGAATCACAGTCAACACACCACACAGCTTCCTACAATACCTGTGCTTATCACAAAACCATTCACAACCAAGTTACATAATCAGCAGAGGTACCCAGTAGGAAATCACTGAATAAAGAAAACTTGAGTCTTATTCATCCATAAAGAAGGAAATCGTATAATTTTGTAAGCCTTTTTATCTAATGGAGAGAACTGAAGATTGCTGTGCTAAGCAAAACAAGCCAGGAGTATCGTGTTTCTCTCATATGTGGAATCAAGGAGGAAAAAGAGACCAGAAAATACAAGAGAGGTGATTAGAGAAGAGGAAGGTGAAGAGAAGGAGTAAGAGAAGCTAAGGGGGGGATTGTGAGAAAAGTTCACTATGTGAACATATGAAAGTGTCACAACAAAGCCCACAGTTTTGTACAATAATTTCTAATAAAAATGTTTTCAAAGATAAATACACTGTAATTTCGAATGAGGCTAGAACGGTGTCTCGGCAGTTAAAAGTGTTTGCTGCCCTTGAAGAGCGCCTGAATGAGTCCTATTTCCAGCACCCACATCTGATGCAGTGAGTGTCTGCATTTACATGCATACCCATGACGATACACACAATTCAAAATAAAATAAAGAATAATTTATGTTGAATACACATTAAAACAATGTTTTAGATACATTCGATTAAATAAAATATATTATTAATATTGTAAAGTAAAAGTAAATAAATCACTTAGGCCACTAACCCTAGCTGGGTCTCTCTGGCTTTCCCTTTCCGTGTGCATATTAATCTTAGCCCTTAGTTCCTGAATCTACTGCAACACAAATTTCCCCCTTTTTTTCCCCTAAAACAAAGTGAAGACACAATCTATTAAAGGATGAGAACTAAACTACAAAAGAGTCTGAAGCAAATAAGAAAACAGACTCCAGAATTAGCCCAGAGCCCAGTAGTGCTGTTCCAGGCATTGCTCACACACTGGAACTGAACCCCTCCCACATAACCAAGTCCTTGCAGCTGACTGCCCCAGGCCTCCACCTCCACCTAGAGGAGCGGGGTACTGGCAAGTACTTACTCAAAATCAAAGCATCTTCTCTACAGTGATAGCTTTATTCACCCTGTTGATGAAATGCAGCCCTATTCATACTAGTGAGGTAGCCTCAGGCACAATCGTCTCAGCATAGGGCCTGGACCATCTCAGACACTCCAAGAATGTGTTCTCTGGAATGTTGGCCTGATACTCACATTATCAGGTACCAAAGTGAACATTTCAATAAAGGGTGGTTTTCAAAATCATGAAAAATTGTTTGACTATGTTAATTTAATACTTGAAATTCATTTCTGAAAGGGTGTACCATGACTGGTTGTTAAAACACCATGCTCATTATAGCATCATACACATCAGCCAAGACACACACACAGTCATTCACTAGTACGCCCATCAATAGATGAATGGATTATAAACGTGTGATCACAGAAAGGTATAGTATTACTCAACTGTAAGTGGATATTAGTTATAATGTAAAAACTAACCATGCTAAAATCCACAGACCCAAAGAAGCTAAGCAGCAAAGAGAACTCATGGGGATACATGAATCACACTGTGAATGGGAAATAGAACAGATATTACAGGTGGGTAGGGGTGGGGATCTGAATGGAGCGTGGGTATGGGAACCCAGGAGGGCTCAGGTTGTGGAGGATGGAATGAGAGAGTACAAGGAGACACAATTAGAATCAGGGGCACCTCTGGGACCAGCAAGAAACCTAGTGCAATGAAAACTCCCAGGAATCTATGAGGGTGATTCTAGCTAAGACTCCTAGCAATGAAGAATAGGGAGCATGAATCAGTCATCTCCTGTAGCAAGGCAAGACCTCCAGGGAAGGGATTGGGATCACAAGCCAGCCACATGACCTTTGACCTATAATTTGCCCTGCCTCCAAGTGTGCTCGGTTAAAAGTGGCACAGAAATTATGGGAGTAGCCAATCAATGAATGACTGTTCTAGCTTGAAACACATACGGTAAGAGGGAATCCACCTCTGACACTGCCTGGATGGCCAAAACCCATAGGTTAAACAGCCCAGAGTCCTATGATAGAGCCAAATATCACTGGCAATTAAAAAACAGTCAATAAAATGATTCCTAATGATATTATACTATACTCACAGATTGTTACCTAGCTCAATTGTCATCAAAAGGGCTTCACCCAGCAACTGATGGAGAGAGATACAGAGACCACCCCCAGCCAAACATTAGGTGGAGCTTGGGGAATGCTGTGGAAGAGGGGCAGGAAGGATTGTAGGAGCCCGCGGTGCCAAGGACACCACAAGAAAACCCAGAGAAATCAACTAACTTGGGCTCCTAGAGACTCACAGAGACCGAACTGCCAATCATAGGACTGACCTAGGCCCTTGCACAAGTTACAGTTGTGGAGCTTGGTCTTCCTGTGGGACTCCTAACAGTGAAAGCATGGGTTGTCTCTGACTCTGTTACCTGCTTTTGGGACGCGTCCCTCCGATTGAGAGGCTTCATCTAGCCTTAATAGGAGAGGACGTGCCTAGCCTTACTGCAATTTGATATGCCAGGGCTAGCTGATATACTTGGGAGGCCTGCCCTTTTCGGAAGAGAAAGGAGGGTTGGATGGAGGAGGTTGGAAGAGGGGCTGGGAGGAGTGGAAGGAAGGAGGGGAAACTGTGATCTGGCTGGAAATAAATTAATTAAAGAAAAAGTTTATTTTAAAAAAAAACATGTTGTCAGTTGGGTAATGGTGCCTCATACCTTTAATCCCAACACTCAGGAGGCAGAGGTAGCGGATGTCTGTGAGTTCAAGGCCAGCCTGGTCTACAGAAAAGACACATGTAAAAAGGACACCATATGCTGCAACATGGTTAAACTTTGAAGACATCATGCTTAGTGAAATAAGCCAGTGGCAGGATGACAAGCAATACATTATTTCATTTATCTAGGGTCTCCAAAGTAGTCAAATACATCAAAGTAGAATATAGAATGTTGCTTGCTGTGGAAATCTTCAAAGGGTATAATCTTTCAATTATGTAAGATGAAAATTTTCTATAGATCTGCTGATTATTACTAGATAGTCTGTATGCAATAGAACAAAACATAATAATACAAAAAAGTCAGGAAGTAAGACACAGGTGGATTATGAATAAAAGGTTTTGTAATCCTATAGACAGCAAAGGAACTAAGCTAGGCATTTACGACATTTGTCTTCGGGTTTCTATTTCTGTGACAAAACACCATGACCATAAGGGAGACAAGGGTTTATTCTGCTTACACTTCCACATTGCTGCTTACCACCAAAGGAAGCCGGGACAGCCGCTCAAACAGGACAGGATCCTGGAGCTGGGAACTGATGCAGAGGCCATAAAGGAGAGCTGCTTACTGCTTTGCTTCCCATGGCTTGCTCAGCCTGCTTTCTTATAAAATCCAGGACCACCAACCCAGGGATGGCACCACCCACCATAGGCTGATGGATCACCTCCACTGATCACTAATTGAGAAAACTCCTTAGAGCTGGTTCCCATGGAGGCATTTCCTCAACTGAGGCTCCTTCCTCTCTGATGACTCTAGAGCTTGTGTCAAGTTCACACACAAAACCAGTCAGCACAACATTGTAGATGAAAAAAAAAAAGAATTAGAAATCCGTTAGGTTTGGTCTTCCCTCTACCTGAAAAAACTTACCCTGAATGGCATATTAGCATTGCTAGTCTGCCTTAGCCCACTACTTCCCAGGGAACAACAGGGACCTGGAAAACCATGCTTACCAAAGTTCTTCTACCCTAATATCTTCTGAAATCTGTTGGTAAAAATTGATCCTATCAATTATCACAGTGATCGAATATTCTAGAACATGCAGATGACCAATGCTTATTTTACCAAGCCTCCATCTCAGGTATCTGAAGGATTTCCTCAGGGTCATCTCAAAGATCTTGAAGAAACTTTCAAAGGCTTTGGTATCTGTGCAATAATTGAACAATCAAGTTTAGTCTACATAGGTGAAAAGGCTAACTGGAC
This sequence comes from Arvicola amphibius, assembly GCF_903992535.2. Classification (NCBI taxonomy): domain Eukaryota; kingdom Metazoa; phylum Chordata; class Mammalia; order Rodentia; family Cricetidae; genus Arvicola; species Arvicola amphibius. The sequence continues at coordinate 7,693,670 of NC_052064.1, read as the reverse complement.
TTTAGCCAAAGTGAATATGTCAGCTGTGAGGTTCTGAAGGCATGGGGCTGGAAAATCCCTAAAACTGAATTTGCCTACTACATGAATGGAGGGAAGGGAAGAAACTCTGAAGTATATAGATTGAGTAGTATGGCAGAGAGTAGTGGCAACAACCAGGAAGGCGGAAGAATGTGTGATGAATGATTTCATTTGGGAATACACTGAGTGGGGTTTGTACAAAAAGGCAACTATATCAGTGAGGCATTTGAACACTCTAACAAGGACTTAAATCGAGTGTAGAAATATTATGGAGTAGAGACAGGGTGGGGGTGTGAGGTAGAATGTGAGTCTGGACACACTGAGGATAAAGAGGAAGCAATGGAAAAGGCAGAGACAGGGATGGAGAGTGGAGAGATGGGAGAAAGAAAATGTCAAAGAATGTCCATTTCAAGGAGTCATGTGAAAATTAATGTTCTTGGAACAAAGGAGATGTTATACCAAATAAATCTGCAAAGTTATTGGATTGAGTAAGATTGGTACAGTTAAAGACACATATCCCCTAACCCCCTCCCCCCCCCAAAAAAAGTTAAAGGACAAAAAAATGGCAAGAAATTGAGATGGAAATCTGAAATGAAAAGACAAATCAAGGGTGAGGGTAGGAAGCCAGGGGAGTTTTATTTCACTCTCATTTGTGTTCAGAATATGGTGGGTGACTTCTGAGAGACACTGAAGAGTGAAAATGGCACCTATAGGAAAGACCACAGAAAGAGGAGAACATAGCTGGAGTGGAGCAGGGTCAAAGCACACCCATTTGCAAAAACAAACAAACAAAAACAACCAGAGGAAAACACCTGTAGGCTTGACCCAAGGCACCCAAAATGATCAGAGAAAGAACACATAGGGAGAATCCTTAAGTTAGTCACAGACAGGGCATGAAAATAGTGAACAGACAAAGGAGAAGGGATATGGGGAAGTTGAAGGACCCAAGAAACTAGTTAATACATTTTTGTAGGAGTCAGAGAATGATAGCAAGAACGCGAGAGTAGTTTGTGATTTCATGGAAAAATTGTAAGTTTGAGGCTAGTCTGAGCAACATCATAAACAAGATTTTGTGGAGGAGGAGGAGGAGGAGGAGGAGGAAGAGGAGGAAGAGGAGGAGGAGAAGGAGGAGGAGGAGAAGGAGGAAGAAGAAGAAGAAGAAGAAGAAGAAGAAGAAGAAGAAGAAGAAGAAGAAGAAGAAGAAGAAGAAGAAGGCGGCAGAGGGGTGGGGAGGAGGGAAAGAATTGGGGACTATAGAGATATAGAGACCAGGTACATACCTATGTTCTTAACACTCAACTACATGGCAGGTTTGTGGTCAGCCTGGGCCACATGAGAACATGTCTCCAAAAAATTGTTGAATGAAGAGTGTAGAGCCTTTATGACATGCTCTCAAAGAATTGTAGTTTACAAATTAATGATTTTAAGTAAGTTTGAATAAAGATACCCTGCATGGCTGGAGAACGCTTTCTAGAAGATATGCTATTAAATAAAAGCCAGGGATAGGGTTGCTTCCCTGAAGGTCATTGGTCAGGGATGCACCAGAGACTCCCAAAACAGTATAGGTTGTAGCCACTTCTCTTGGTTACCAGCTGATAGCAAGAACCCGCAGCTCAAGATGCCACATACTTTCCATTTGGGAAAAGAGAAATCAAGCTGAAATGGAGCCGGAAGCTTGCTTCATATTAACATATTCATAGACTAAATGCAGACTGCTTAGGAGAATCAGCAGCAATTTATCAGCTGCGGACTTACTGCTCTATCAATCTGCCTGGACAATGTACACACTAGTGTAATAGTGGCATGACTTCCAATGGCTTTCTAGGTGTACAGAGGCCTGCTTCAATGGAGGAATTCATGGTTGGTAATGTAAACCCTATCAAAAGTCTGTAGTTGGGATCTTCTGTATGTACTCGTAACCACTGAGCCATATTTCCATAGCTGAGGCTGCCTTCTTGTATGGTGTGACATTATATACCAACTATTTAGGAGAAAGAAATAACATTTTTCCTCGAAGCATCCAGAAAAAAAAAAGTCCTCTCTAATCGCACTATCCTAAAAATGAATCACGTAACAGGTACGACTTGTTATTAAGGGATTCAATTATCCTGATTGGCTGTATCTAGAAGTCAGTTAATATCTCATAAACTCATGCCCTGTATAGAGAATGTGTTGTTAATCAACCAAAATTAGGGGTGTTTAAGCAAAAAGGAATCAGGCACAACAACATGCTATTATCTTTGTGTTGCACACAGACTACCCCTTCCTGAGTTAGAGTTTTATAACACTCAGCAAGAATGTAACTTAGAGCAGATGGTGTCACCTGCTAGAATACTAAACTGTTGGTAGAAAAAAAATAAGGGAAATATAAATTGTTCTATAATCTCAATTTTCCTATCTACCAAATCATGTTTTAAATTACATTCTAGTTGACAAGGAAGTTTCTCCATCAATCATAGATAACTACTATGATAACTATCAATTTGAGGACAGTTTAGTTCCCTGTTTGAATCTCAAGATACCTCTTTTCCTCTTTTCTGGGCAGGGATTACAGGGATTACTATCTCACGGCATTTGATGAATCTGCTGTAGTGTGAAAGCAGTTGGGACGTAGAGGCAAGGGGGTTTGTATCTAAGGCCAACAAGAGAGGTGGGGGCTCACAAAGGAGGAATCAGAGGAAGGAAGGAGACTTGAGTCCTTGGACTTTACAGTTGATTGACATTGAACAGGTAGAGGAGATATAACAGGCCAAGAGAGATTTCTAGAATAGAGAAAAATACATTCTCATTTCAAAGACTGTGAAGCTGTCCTTCTAAGGACTTCTCAAACTGTGTGTTGCAATCTTACAATGTGTCATGTAACTGAACATGTCCGGAAGAAATCTGACAACTGTAAAAGGTTTCCCAAAACAAAAAAAGTATTCCAAACTCAAGTGCAAAATGAATCAGAAGTGTTTCATATGACTTCATGGCAACCTTTGCTCCGAACACACAATATTTACACTTTGTACTTTATGTACTGCAACACCAGACACAATGACAATAATTACTGTCTGAACCATCTCATCGCAGACTAGAGGCCATTTTATGTTTTGAACTCAGTGTGGTTGCTATACACAAAATATTTTATGTTTTTATACAACCATTATGGTTTGATTGTGGGAAACAAAGAATTTGAGTATTCCCTACTCACTCCTCAATAGGTATCAATTTAGACTTTGACTATATTGAACTTGATTTTTATGATTGGTGGTTTAATTGTTGACTCGAGTTTTATTTTAAAGAATCAATATATAAATTTTGGCACAATATTAGAGTTTAATTTCCAGAAATATCTAAAATGACCCTGAACATACTTCTGAGATTTTTATAATATGTATTCATGCAAACAGCATCCTCGGTATCATTGACTATAAATTATCAATTAACTCTGATAAAGGTTGAAGATATTCTTCAGTATCATATAATACTAAGTCAATAGTCAATTATTTATATAAAAATAAGTACATTAGTATGCAAACACTAATAAAAATAAGATCATTAGTATGCAAAATTTGTTTTTCATCTATTATAAATAGTAAAATTATTCAAAAATAGATGTATGATTTGTTATGATAAGTGTTTGGTGTATATACCTATTTTTATAAGTATATGCTAAAAAAAATTCTCACGTGAAAGGGGGTCACAAAAGAGTCATAGAAAAGTAACTGGAGGAACCTGGAACTCTGTGACAGTGCTGGCTCATTCAAAGGACAGGATACAAAAGAGCGAAAACTGATTGGAGGAGAGTTATCCAGGTCCCAGTGACAGACTGCAAGGTGATATAAGGATCCAGGGTAGCAGCGAGGGCTGCAGCAAGGGCCGCAGCAAGGGGAACGCGTATGCTACTAGTTTGGCTGTGGTTTCTACTACTGTACTGTTGTAAAGGGTGGATTGAGGCCATAGTGACACTTCCGGGTGATGTCATCTTGTGAACAGCTCAGCGGTTTAAGACTGTTACAACCAAACTGAGATGTAATACGACTGGGAGTTGATTTCTTGGTCCCCATAATTAGTACCAGGCAGCTACAACAAGGCTCTCTACATATCACTCACCGTCTAACCATGAGACTGAAGGTTCTAGAATTCTATTTAGAAAATCACTCTCCTTTAGGAACTACCTATAAGTGTGGTGGGGGACAGGCAACCAGAATACTCACATAAAGTCATACTAATTAGTGATCTTAATGACTTAAATGAGCTATTGTACTTCTCCAAAAGCCTAATGCTTATTCTTGCGGGGGGAGGGTAATCCAGATGTGACTTTTACTGATTACTGTATGCAAGGAACATAACCTGATGATTATTTAATATAAAAAAATAACTAACTTGAAAATATATGTTCCTATCTATATATGTCATCAAATTCTAAATCTAAGTGGTCTTAAACTTAACACACATCAGTGTAGCATTTTTATGTAAAATGTAGGCTCATTGATTCTGGTATAAATCTAGAATTTGCATCAGTAGAAGGCCCCAATTATCTTGTTACAAAAGTGCAACTTTGACCAGCATACCTACCCATTTCAAGTGTTTAATCTGTATTATATAGGATCTCTATGGTCCCTGTCCTTATAGCAACAAGGCACATATTTTAGACCCTTGAAAGCTCAACTATCTTAAGTCTTCACATTAATGCCTAACATTTAATTTATCCCATATAAAAAATACACCAAGTGAAATTGCATATCTGAATTTCACCTGATGTCAGCCAAGTTTAGGGCTTTTCTTTACTTCTTTGACAAATCATTATATTATCCCTTATCAAAACAAATTGTCTTTCTCCATTTTTTCAGTGTATTTATCTCCAAATACACTGTGACATAGAAAGAGGAAAATTACAAATGAAGGAAAAAATTTTTCTCAGCTAATAAAATATGATATAAACTAATTATGTTATATTCTTTTCTTATTTTCTACATATATCTAATTTCTAGATTTGGGCTCTTCCATATATGGTTCTAAAATGCTGAGCTATGCTCTAAGAATAATTTTTGAAGTTTTACTAGCCTTTAAATACTATTGTGACATATTTAGTGATCTTTTTGAGTCCAACTAATTTTAGTAATTTTAGAATGAAAATATGACATTTTACATTAAATGTTATGAATTATGATTAGTGATTCTCAGAGTATTTTTAACCCAGAAGTAGACAAGGATACCAAAAATACCCTTGGAAATAAATGTATGGGATATTCATAGGAAGGCTTTCCTTTAAATCTTACTAATTTGAGTTAGTAGCCTATATTATCCACAGATAACCTCACTATTTTTCTTTTTTTATATTTTTAATAATATTTATTCGTTATGTATACTGTGTTATACCTGCAGGCCAGAAGGGGACACCAGATCTCATTACCGATGGTTGTGAGCCACCATGTGGTTGCTGGGAATTGAACTCAGGACCTCCAGAAGAGCAGCCAGAGCTCTTAACCACTGAGCCATCTCTCCAGCCCCTTCCTATTTTTCTTTAGGCTTCAAAGTACATTTTCTTTTAAAACTCTTGTTAACACTGATTAATAATGTCATTGATCCTTCTACTGAAAACATTCTAGTGAACAATAACTCAAAACTCTAAATACATCCTACAGTCCCAAACTGATTATTTACACCATTTTTTATACAAAATTTCATTAAGACCTAGCTAGTATACAGGTACTTTTTTAAAAGCTAAATAATTACTTTACAAGTGTACCTAACACTGCAATATGATATGCCACCACTGCCTGGTAACTTTCTGAATACTAAGCCATATATGTACATACCAGCAGACAGAAACTAATCTATGTACCTTACAAATGTTCTAGCATCTCTATCTATTCATGGGCTTAATGTTTGCTTAGGCTTCGCCATAAAGTTTTTTTTTTTTGTTGAGTCCAGTACCTCATCAAACAGATGTTAGAGTACAATTTATGAAATGCATGAATGTTTAGGCTGATAAATATTCCAGACATGAAAAAAAATCTTATGGCTGTTAAAGAAATATAGTACTTTAAAAGATTTAAAAATGATTATTTCCTGAATGTGTTTTTTTTTCTCCAAACATTAGACCAAAGTGAATTGTTTACAAAAATTTATTCATACAAATTTTACACGCTTTATATAACAGTTATCAAAGACCTAATTATAGATATTATGTGTGTAATAATGATTGGTTAATATGTTTTTATAATCAGTTGCACACAAAATAAGAGTTTCAAGACTAACATCTACCTATATCAGCACTATATCATAAATCTGCTCCAGGTTAATAAGGCTCTTGGCATTTCTAAAAAGTATACAAAAGGTTAAATTGGATGATCACTGTAAAATGCTTGCCACTAGCCACGTGAACACTAAGTTAAAGACTTCATAAAGAAAAGGTTCACTAGAGCCTTGTTTCACTACTAACAGCTGACACAAATACAGAAAAGTCTGCCCGTTAGCCAAGAAACAAATAATTAAGACCAAAACGCAAGCTGATGTGTTGCAGCATTGTAGGGCCACTAAATAGCCATCTGTGATTTGTGGCGATTTAAAAGGCAAAGAAAGGCACTAAAGCTGCAAACTGCATCCCGGGTCACATTGCCAGAGGAGACTGCAGAAATAAAGATTGATCCTGTAGCCGGACACAGGCTGAGATCAAATGCCTGCTTTCTCTGTTTGCAATGTGATCACGGGACAGCATCCATCCACCCGCCTGGGAATGCAAATACAGTTCTGTTTTCTTAGATGCCTGACTTCATACTAACCAAATCTGTACAGGAAAAAGGAAAAGTACTTTAAACTTTACAAACTAATGGGTTTTTTTCCTGTTTTTTTGTTTTGTTTTGTTTTTTGGTTTTTTTTTTTATTTTTTGAAAATTTGTACCTAAAATTTGGAGACTTGCTGGTTTGTTGTTGCTTGATCTGGTTACTGGGTGAAGGTTCTTTTGTTTATAAAGATTACTCCACATATGTTCAAGAAATTGACAAGAAACAGACATGCTTTCTTTAGCCAAGACAGGATACAAGAGTGGGTGTGGGACCCTGCTTACCCCACTCTTGACCAGAGATATAAGATAGTACTCATACATATGAAGATGGGGTTTATATGATTTATCAGTTAGTCAAACTGAGCAATATTGGAACACTACACATTCTAATATGACAAAGATTGGTTTTATGAAACAATTTTACTAAGCAATAAGCCATAATGTAGAAAAATACATTTTACCTACAAACTCAATAAACAAGAAACAAAAGGTTCATATTTAGTGCATAATTACTTCGTGGTAGCTACACAGGGGTTCCTAAACTTCACAGTCACTGCTTGCATCAAACAACAACAAAAAAATGAGTAGCATTCACAAACTGAAGAGAAGTGAAAATGGCAAATGATTCTTAAACAATGCAGGAGGGTAAGGGTAGAAAGGAGAGTTCTCCAGAAAAACCACAAAGAACAGGGGTGGCTTCTACAGAATAGGATTCAAAGAGGGGGATCCTGGCCATTTCACAAAATGAGAAGCATGGACCGCACTGGAGAAAAACACATTGTACTTTGCACTCGATTCCAATAGCCAGCACCCAATTTGTCAAGCAGTGGAACCTACAAAGGGACTGGACTTGCCCCCAGATTCTCAGACCTGGGGCAGTTCTCAAACCAGTCCCTCTGCAGAGTCTTCCTCTGCCACCCACGCTCTGCCTCCTCCAATCCGCCTCTATTTCTTTCACCTTGTTCCAATTGCCCTAACCTTGGGATAGTCGGTTCCCTGGAGAATCAGGAAGTACAGAAAAGAGAGCTTGCTCTCCAAGCCGATCTCCTCTGTACAATTCCTCAACTTTTCTCCCAGGGAATGACGTAAATTCTGGGGAGAAGCACAATTTGGATCGAGCTGTTGTTTAATTAGAATTTCCTTCTGGGCTGAGAGTCTGAGGAGAGACAAATACACATAAAAGGAGAATCAAAGAAAGCCAAAGTGTTGGAATTGCCCGCAGCCAGTGGGACAAAGCCCCCTTGAGTTAGTTAGGCTGGCGTTCAAGCAGCCTGCCCCAGAGACTCACAGGGAAAGGAAGCCCTTCAGCAGTTCCCCCAGTCATTACCTCAGAATTCCCCTGGAGCAGGGCATCATTGTTTTTTGTACAGTAGCAAACGGCCATTTTTGGTACCTTCAGGCCTGTTGTGGATAAAAATACTATCCTTTAATTCCAGTTTACAAAAATAGGAGTAATATTCAAAACAATGATTGTCTATTTTTTCTATTCATTTTATATAAAAACATAAACAGCTCAGGCGAATTTTCAATCCTTGTGCACGCTTAAGAATTGCTCTCTGTTATACTTATATATATTCTTAATATATATTTATAATATATATCAATAATTGGTCCACAAAGTATATCTGTGCATTCTCTAGTGCTTCGTAAAAAGAAAAACAATATTATTATCAAAATAGTCATTTAATGGCTTTACTTCATACATAAATACATGTTTGGAAAGAACACATGAGCGATGACTGGTCAGTCAGTTTGGAAAACGAATTTTCATGTTATACACACCGTAGCTGGCAACTCATCGCTACAAGTACGCTATTCGGCGTCCTTTGTTTTTAACCCTCTGTTTATACCTTTTCCCTAGCACGGCCGCCAAGTATTTCTTGACGGCCATTTGTTTTCGGTAACGGCTGTAGCTATCGGTGAAGATGCCGTCCGAGTGGCGCTTGGTAAGGGGTGCCCGGTCGTCCGCTGCGCCGCCGCCTAGATTGTCGCTGCAAGGAGAGGGGGCGGGGCGGGAGATAGGTTGAGTGTGTGCGAAAGAAACAAGTGTGCCCTACCCCCACGCGGGAGCCTACGGGACTCTGAACTTCCCTGCGCGGCCCTACTCTGCCGCACCCCAGCTGACGGGAATACTGTGACGGAGACCGGGGGGACCCTCCTTCCCACCCACAGTTTCCTAGCTGTGGAAACACGCTGCAGGACTTCTACGACTGGGGGACCCCTTCAGATCTTTCTAGATATTTATGAGGCATCCCGGGCGTCCTGAGAGTGCTCGCTCTTTAATCTTTTCTCCAAAGGTTGCTTCTCAAGATTACATTATCACTATTTCTAGCTAAATTGTACTTTTCCACTACCGGGCATACAAAGGTTGCTAAAGGCCTCACTGGCTCCTGCTAAATTATCGATTCCACAAATCTAGGCAAACACGGATACGCCTCTCTCTTTGCCTACGTTAAGTTGGAAAAAAAAAACGTGATAGTGATATAAAGCGACAGGCTGTAGGCAATATTTTTCACTGCATGAATTATTCATGGTTAAAATTTAATCGGCTTCCCCGTGGGCTTTATTTAAATGTTGCCTTCTGCTGACACATGCAAGACCTTAGCTCTTGGTTTGTCTGAACGGAGCAAAAACGGTTTCTTTCAAGTATCTGAACTAGGGACTTTGTTCCTTAGGTTTGCCTTCATAGTAAACGTGATGCCAAATTATGGCAAGCGCTTCCACGAATCTTGAGGGTTTTGAACGACTGGTAAGGGGGCCATCTGATTTAACTTGTTTCTCATTCAACAAGGATCCAAACCCCAATTTTCCTACCCTCTTTCTCTCTCACGGGGTTTCTGGCTCTTAAGGCAAGTTTAAAAGCCCAACTTCTAGATCTCCGCCCAAGGCTGGTAGTTTCCACCTAGATGCCAGAACGCAGACACACCCTCCCGCGCACAGGCGCTCTGGAGCGCAGAAACGCCCCGCCCTCCCTACGCGCTCTCAGTATAGACACCCAGCCTGGCGCGCTCATCACCCGCGGATTAACTCTGTCACAAACTCTTACCCCACGCCCCTGGCCACGACCGACTGCAGGTACTTCCTGGCGGACAGCTGGTCCAAGACTTTGCGGTAGGCTTCGTTAAGGATCTCGTGGGCGACATCTCTAATGGGGAGACAAAGTATGAGACCTGGGTCACTCACTGACTCGGTTTTTCAAGTGACAACCAAGGTCCCCACTTGCTGGGCTTTCGAGGAGGATGACCGGGCAACCACTAGAGACACAGGACCTGAAGTTACTTTGGGAAGTTCCCGGGGGTAAATCTAAGATGGGATTTAGTCCTGGCCCCTGGGGTGACCTCTCTGACCTGAGAGCGCCCCACCTACGGAGTTGCACACTCACGGACACCTCTCATGCCGCAGTTTTCAGTCCGTGGTGCGGCCTCAGGTTCACAGGGATCTGTCTGCTAATTTTCTGGATTCACCCAAATAGAAGGGAGACTTGGACTTTCATAGGAAGGCCCCTAGTTTTAGAGCAACTACCGCCCCCCAGCCCTCAGGTCAGGTCAGGCGGAAGTCGGGCGGGCTTATACCTCCTGTCCGCTGGGTAGTAGAGGGCGTAGGCGTCACGCAGCGCGGAGGCGGGGCTCCCTACGCCCGGGGGGTCCCAGTCGTAGAAGTCCTGCATCGGGTTCCCGTCCTGGTCGTAAGCCTCATCTTCTGGTCTGTGGGATAGCCAGAAGGAGGGTCATTAAATTCTGCCAGGTCCCAAGAATTAATTTATTTTTCTTCGTTATGGCCTCCCACGAAGAATTGTCCTTTCTTCTAGAACAGTCCTAGGGACGAGGTAAGGGAACTACACTGCAGCAGCAGTTCCTACTTCACAAGGAAATTCGCTCATGTCTCTTCAGGCGGATCAATGATCCCAAGAGAAATGAACAACCTTGTAGACCCCAATACCTGGCCAAGTGAAAGGCCAGCCCTCTCCCCACCAAGCAGCATTTAGAACGTACCAGAAAGATCCTAAGAGATGATATGAGCCAAGACGGTTAGACCCAGAGCAGAATGGCAGGAGGGTGAGTGGGTAGGTAGGATTCAGGAGGCCACCTCTGGCAGCAGCCACCCCCATCCAAGCCGTCCAACCCAGGGGAGCCCTTCCCTGCGCGGATGTAGGTCACAGAGAACCTCCGGCTTCTATTTTGGGCTGGAGAGAATCTGCTAGGAACATGAATAATAGATGCCCCTAAACTTAGCTAGTTTGGCTCATTCTGTGGTGTGGCGGAGTGCTCCAGTGCCTATCACCCAGGAAAAGTGCTAGGCACACGGAACTTTGAGAATAGACTGAGGTGGAAGAAAGAGTCCATTAAACAAAGAGTTCCTGCTGATCTATTAGCAATAAAGCGGAGGCTGGATTCCATCTCAACCCCAGAGCGCAAGGGAAGGGGTCGACTGGGGACTGACATTCCGTAGGTATCCAGGGATCTCAGGCTTCTCACATATCACCTTCATGCCCGACAGAGGACAGGCAGAGGAGGACAAAAAATGCAAAGCCGAGTGGCTTTTGGCCCTTGGAGATACGCGGAATGTAATAGGGACAAATAACATTGTCCAGGCAGAGTCCTGTCGTACTTGGGTCGCTCTATTGCCTTTTCGCCCTCCCAGGAGAGGCCAGAGTCGGGTGAGATCCTCCGCACCGTGCACATCCAAGCTCCCACCTCCCGGTATGCCCCCAGACCCTGAACTAGGATATTTCTAGCCACCCACTGCTCTTCTGGGCGCCCACATGCAAGCGTCCTCATAAAGAAGAGAGAATTCCTGTCTGCCAGTACATCAATGGGCAGATGCCCCGCTAAGGCAGAGGTTCTTGGGCGCGGCTACAAGAATCGGCTCCTCGCCGCGTGCTCCTGACTGTCCTGAGTGCCACCCCGCACCCATGTAAGGCGGACCAACACATTTCCACTGTCCCGCATACAAGTAGTGGACTCTGGGGCTGAAGCAGGGAACCCGGGCAGCGCCGCACGATTAGAAGCATATGCCAAGACAAAAGCCAGGTTTTCTGCATCCTCAAGTGGGCTAGGTTGTCCTCCCAACCCCTCCAGCCGGCTGGTTTTCTCTCCTTCGCATCCGTTTCTTCCCCCCTCCCTCGCTGTCTCCTTCTTGTGTTTTCCGCCTCTCAAGTAGCTTTTCCTTAACCTTTGCTGGCCAAGACTCCCACCCCTAAGACGTTTAGGGCTCAAACTCTAGTTGAAAAGGATTGATTTGAAAAAAAGCTGTTCCAGTGGAAAAGAATTCGAATGAGACAACAGGAAGGGCGGAGGAGCGAGAGACCCCGCCCCAATAGTCCAGAATGGGCAGTAACAAAGCAAAGTGGAGCGAGCTTCACTCTCAGCCCCGGGCTTTGCTCTGGGAGCGGAAGTTCTCCAACTCATCCTAAGGAAAGGTAAAAGAAGCCAAGCGGAGAGAGGCACCTTGACCCCTCCTTTGGACAAGTTGGAGGAGGGAAGGTTTCTACAAGGGTCGGAAACTCACTCCCTTTATGTGGGTTTTTGGACTCCGCTGGTGAGGAGGGAGTGAGGCTGGCTGTACTAGAGCTTCCTTGACCAGCTCCCCCCCCCCCCCCCCCCCCGGCTTAGCTAGGGACCTGGTACCTAGCCAAAGGCTATAGAAATGCCCTGTCTGCGCAGGGAATCTATGCTTAGCAGCGTGCGATACAGCAGTGTAGGAAGGCGACCGGGAGGTGGTGTCTGGCGAAAGGAAAATCTAGCTCAGCCTAGGCTAGCACCTACCTGATCCCAGGAAAACGGAGTCCGGCGGCGGCAGGTGAGCAGGAGACGCCGCTATGCATTATTATCCCGTAGACCAGCAAGGCCAGCCTCACTCCGCTACACATGGTCATTCTACAAAGCAGGAGGGAAAAGAGGGCACGCAGTAAGTGAGATTGCCCCTGGTTTCCACCTTCTAATCTCAAAAAACTCCTGGGAGCTGGGGGAGCCAGAGAAGCTGCGGCTCCTTGTGTTCAACGCCACTTAGCCACGCTGGTGCTTCTGGCCACTTCTCCCTTGGTACAATTCGAAAAAATAGCTATGTGTGTGTACCAGTAACTAGCCAGACCTTGAACTAAAGAAGGCTAACTCGTACACTGATATTGCTGCCAGCACGGGGGAGGGAGCCTATAGTAAATGAATTGGTTAGTATGGTATGGTAAAAGCCCCCCTTCCACCCCCCACCCCCCCCCCCCCACTATTTGACTCTTACCGCTGCTAGGAGAGTGTTGGCTGCCAAGTAGGACGGAGGGCAAAGGGCTCCTTTGAGTTTCCGGGCTGGAATCACAACCCGAGAGGCATCACTCACTGTCTGGCGCTGGTGTCTGGAGAGAAGCCGCGGGAATTAGCTGGAGGAGCTGGGGGGACTTATTTGCCGAGGCTAAAATTCCGCTCAAAACTTTGTAGACGCACAGAATTAGGAAGGAGCGTGACACTGAAGGAAGTGGGCGAGAAGAGAGATGTAGAAGACAGAGTAGGCGAGCAGCCAAAGGGAGGGGGAGCAGAGTGGCCTTAAGTCCGCCTGGGGAAAGAAGCTAGTGGGTAAGAAAAAGAGGGAAAGTCGAGGAAGAAGGGAGGATGGGAAAGGAGAGGGCTAGCCCGGGCTGCCTGCCTCTGTGGGAGATGATCCGGCAGCTTGCAAGAGTCAGAGGCACCTTCTCTGTTCCGAAGTCTCAGGCTGCGTCTGAAGATGGGGCTTCTGCTGATGCTGACAGAGGTGACTGGCCTTCTGCTCGTATTTATATATGCAGTTAATAAAAAAAACTGTCCGTATATGGTTTCAAGAGACACCTCTTTGTCAACATCTGTCTGCAGTTGCCTTCAAGTACAGAATATTTTGGTTGCACTGTAGTGCTCCGATTTTTATTCATGATATGACTTCCTTTTTTTTTTCTCAGTCACGTAATGATCCGGTATCAGTAAAAGACGTCAGCATCCTAGTCCCTCAAGGAACATATTAACTATTCTGTGCTGTCCTCCAGGATGATAAGATCCGGAGTCATCAGCTTCTCATAAACACCTTTCACTCGCACAATCCAATTTTTAAGAAGTTCAATTATTTTGATGGTTTTCGATTTCACCCACTTCTCAAAGACAAGTGAAGAATTCGTGGAATTTATGGGATGGTGAAGTCATGTTTTTATTGTGTCTCTTCTTTATACTTTTTACTCAAGCCCCATCGAGGACAACTCTGATCTTTAGAATTAAATACCATCAAGCTCTCCCATTAATAAATTTAATTTCGATCTCTTTAATTTCTTGCTTGTGCTTTTTCAGATAGGCAATTAAATGTGGAAGTCGTTTTGCGTTTGAAAGGGAAGTCTTAGAGGATTTTCAGTAACTATCTAATGAGTCTGGTTGTGTTGACAGTCTGTCTCTGAGTAGATTGATGAGACCGGAAGGCTGCCTTGGGAGCAAAGCCTGTGGCGCTGTCCAGGCTCTGGGTGCTGAACTGTTTGGGCGCAGATGCTACAAGCATTGAAAATTGCCACTGGCTTAATTTTCACCACAGTCTCTAAATCTGAAGGTTTGACAGTGGTGTTCTTACTGTGGCAATTCATTGTCTAAATCGCCCTGCTGTTCAGATCCATCTCCCCTTGCATCCTGTGTCCACAAATATTCCAGTGCTCAGAACCTTCTTAATCCCTGCCTTAGATTTCTGTGCGGAGCTTTTTCTTCATAGTTAGTCCTGGTATTTGGATTTCTACCTGCCTTGTTTGCACACTTTCACAGCCTTTGTGGCTCTTACTGATTTTAAAAAATGAAACCATGGTGTTGTGTTTTCTGCAAGAACTGAAATTTTAAGAATGTGAGAGTGAGAAGTGGTTGCCCTACACTTCTCTCACAAGTTGAATTCTGTTTAGGGAAATGTAGACTGGGAAGGCAGGAGGATTCCTAGTCCAAGTTTTCTTGGTGAAGATTACTACCAGGAACACTTCCCTGGTAATAGTTAATATTTTTAACTAAAAAATAAAATGGGAAGAAGAAAGCAATAAGGAAAGACCACATCCACCAGGAACTTACTGAGCCCCTGAGTAATTCCAGATTAGTAACTTTCTGGTTCACAAAGATCTCGAGTGTTTTTCTTTTCTAAAGGAATAGAAGCATCAATAACCATTAGTGTGCATTTTAACTATTTGGATCTTATACACACAAAAATTAGAGGAAATTACAATTAAGTAGGAGTGTTTCCTGTCAGTGTGATTTGGGATTAGTCTTTAAATATGCCATTGGTTCTGTATACTTTTTCAAAGGCATAGGGCAAAAATGAATCACTCGTCTTTAATGCTATTTCCACTTTTTGAGATTTATTTCTTTCTCCACGAATCAAACTTTTTCCTGATTTCTTGGCTATGAATGATCCAAAGCTGCCTGTTTCCTCTTAGTTTCCTTCTAGCTTTAGATAGCCTACTTTCAACAAACTACTTCTATGTGGGAGATGTTTCATTTCTCTCTGTGTTGTTTTACATCTGTCTGCAGGAGTGTCTACGTGCCTATATTACATGCTTGGTGGCTGCCTTCCCTTACCCTTACACAAAGAGCCTGCAGTGAATAAGAAGGATAATCCAGCGGAGCAGCCTTTCTTAACAAACTCGCCCAGAGCTATTGCCTACATTGGCTTTTCCTGACTTCTGCCTCTCTGCAAGTCAAAGGTGAACTGCATTAAAATCCTCACTTTTGCCTCCCACTTGAATTCTGAAATGAGTTCAATCTGGAAAAATATTTTAAAATCTCCAAGACTACTTGTTTAAAATTCACTGCTCAATGCCCAACTTTAGTCAAGAGAGCCACCGTGTGGGGAGTTTTATTGACTTCAAGATCTGCTAAAGGAGGAAACCACAAACAGGAAAAATAAGCAAGCCTTGAAGTGTGTCAGTTCACTGGGCTTGTGCCAGTCTCCTTCACTGAGCCTGGGTACCCTCAGAAGTTACTCTGGGCCCAACACCCCAAAATCTCATGAGTCGAGGTCGATTCTACTCACTATAGTGAAAAACTCGGTAGAGAATTTGAGATTATTGGTGGATAAACTCCAGAGACCTTGTCTTTCTGTGTGCCATCAAAAGCCTACCTAGCCCTGCCCAGTAGTGATCCAAGGGCTAAAACCTTCAAGCCTAAACAGGCTCATTTCTTCAGATAATTTTATAGCCAATAGTCATCTTTATTTAGAAGAGGTTTGCCTCTGGAGATCAGGGAAACATTCCAAATATTGAAAGATCTGGCCTTTGGTCAGACATGTTGGGAGAAAAGCAGAAGGCTGAACCCTTGGTTGATGAGAAATGAGGGAGGATGTGAGAGAGAAAATGAGAAGCTGCGGGCTGAGGTTCTGAGAGCTGTGTAAATTTGGAACTGCATCCCACTTGGTCAAATCCATTTACTGGAACCCTGTTTACTTGAATGGGGGGTGATGTCTCAGAGACCAAGGGTGGCTCCCTACCTACTACTCACAAGAGCTAATCTCAAGGATGCTTTTGAGTTTGGAGTTTTGAACCTACGTGCAGTAAGCAACCATCAGCCATAAAATAGTCAAGAAAGCTTCCCACCCAACACTGTCCACAATGACTGGTGTGCCAGCAAAGACTGGGTAGGAGACCAAAGTCAGACATATAGACTTGTTAACTAGGCATACACCTGGCAACTTGGACTGAGACACAGGAAGGAGCCTACGCACAAATTCAAGGGACCCTCAACTAAACAGCTGTTTCTGAGAAAAATAGAGAGAAGGAGAGGAGACTATGGAAAGGGAAAAGTTTTTTGATTTTATTTTGTTTTTTTAAGACAATTTCTATCCCAAGTGGATTTTGTATCCTCCTATGAGTGACTCTGTAAAGAACATGAGGATTGTTTTTTTTGTTTGTTTGTTTGTTTGTTTTTTTTGTTTTTCAAGACAGGGTTTCTCTGCAGCTTTAGAGCCTGTCCTGGAGCTAGCTCTTGTAGACCAGTCTGGTCTCGAACTCACAGAGATCCGCCTGCCTCTGCCTCCCGAGTGCTGGGATTAAAGGCGTGCGCCACCACCGCCCGGAATGAGGATATTTTTTATATAATTGCAAATGGGGAAGGTGTCAAACTTTCTAGTTAGATAGCACAAAGGAATGGAAAGCCTTCTCTCCAGCACCCATATTCATTCCTCTTCATCCTCACAATTTGGTAGATTTCCCAGGCTGGCCATTTCTCTCCAGACTATGAAACCCAGGAATGTTACATTAGCAATCATATTATCATAGAAAAGATGGAAGAGTCTGGAAATCTTCAAATACAAGCTCTCACCATTGTCCTCCAACAGGCATTGACTGCAGGTACCTGAATCTAAGCACCCTGTCCCACTGACCTACCTGGAAAGCAATCTTCAGAAATGTTTATTGGAAGATAGGAAAAACCCTTAATTTCAAATTCCTAATATGGTACATCCTTTTTGTGGTGTTAGTTCTTCAGATGTGAAAACAAGTTTTGATCCAAAACAATGAACAAACTAAAAATCAAGTTAGCATATCCCTGACACATATCGTTTCTCCTGACACATTTGCATTTTTAAGGTGGGAGCCTTGAACATTGAGTCAACACTCAATTCAAAGAACTTTTTAGCCTTCAAAGAAGTAGAATTTTTGTATTGAAATATGACCACTGTTGAAAATTTGAATTTACAGGTGGTTTCCATTAACAAACACAAGAGCATTTGCAGGGTCTTTTCTATCAGTCAGATTCTTGCTCTTTGAACCATCTCCAACTGGGGAAATGTTGAATGGGAATCTTCATCCATCAGATCCATGGTGAGTTAAATTATCTTTTACCTTTATGCAGATCAGTGTGAAGTGGGACTCAGTTTCCCAGGTAAGATGTCTACACCTTTTCTCCTGACCCAGTCATCTACAGCACTCATAATTTCCCTGTGTCCCTTTCCCTTTCCCTAATGACATTGCTCTTCACATTGCTCATTACCACCACTGTCTCCATGCCCTTCTCCATCCGATTTTTTAATCATATACAAAGGACATGTTTAAACAAAGCATCTTTACACATTCCTAACATAAGTAAGATTCAATAAAGATTTCAAAGATCCTGTGTTCTCTTTCTATTCTTTTCTAGTTGGCACTTGGCAGAAGAACCAGACTATTGTGAGCCTTTTTTGGTGAACAATCTTAATGCAGAACATCATCCTCCCTTGTGAATGACAGAAGTGAATTATAAGTCTGGATTCAATTTCACTCTGAACTTTTTCTCTTCTGAGTCTTCCAGAAAATGTGATGACTAATGACTCACTTCATACTGATTCCACCTGTAGGGAAACCCAAATGTTCTGCCCCAGAACATCATGACCATGGCTTGCTTGGCTGCCTGCATCATTCTCTTCTGAACTCACTGTGAAGTAAGAGATGAGCTTACCCATAATGTGTCATGACTTCTCTGACCTTCAGAATGGAATGCCTCCCACTCTGAAAAACGACCAGGAAAGGGAACCTTTCGAAACCGCATGAGCAAAGGATTTCTCTTTATCTGAGAAAAGAATGGCATATTCACATGGCTAAGAAATTTGCTAATTTTTGAGACACAAGCAGATAACACAGGAAGCAAAAACCAGGAAGTTTGCTTTGTGTTATGGAGTTAGATTATTTCAATAGCTCCATGTACATCAATTCTAAGGCCTAATTAAGCTGAACATGAATCTACCGGCCACCAAAAACAATAATGTAGACATCAGTGTTTGGCCCCTGCCAAATTCTCCAGAGATTTTTAAAATCAAGAGATCCTCTTAACTTCAACTACATCCTCTTCTCACATAAGGCTTAAATATAGGAGTAAAAGCTTGAAGAATATCCAGGGAATCCAATATCCTAAATAGTTCAGCTGACAGTTTCTGAAAACATTGAAAGAGGGATCTATATACAAAGTCTTTGTATGTAAATCAAAAGATCTTGCTTTTTGACTTTTTAACATCCCAAACTTTTGCACTCTGGTTCATTAAGTCTTATCTGTCAATGAATATATGAATATTTGTAATAAAATTTTGTTTTTAAGCTTGTTTTTCATAATTCCCAATACTAGCACTGTATAGTAATATCTCTGTAAATACTT
This sequence comes from Arvicola amphibius, assembly GCF_903992535.2. NCBI lineage: Eukaryota > Metazoa > Chordata > Mammalia > Rodentia > Cricetidae > Arvicola > Arvicola amphibius. Next base: position 7,674,790 of record NC_052064.1, on the reverse strand, counting down.
TTTTAATTGTGGGAATCAAAACCACGAGATGTTATACAAGTGCTCTAGCATTGAGCTACATCCACAAACCAAGCAAATACTTTCTTTTTTTTTTTTTTCGAGACAGGGTTTCCCCCAAGCAAATATTTCAAATAAAATTCTCTTTCTACCCAAACATATATTCACTTTAAAACAAACAAACAAAACTATCATCTGCTGCTTAGAATAAAACTACATTTGTCATGAGTTTACTCTTTGAAACCTTGTTATTTCTTTAATTTGTTTAAAATTCTTCCTTACCAAATGATTCTCTAATATTACCATTCCCAATTAGTCATAATAATTTAGTGAATACTTGACATACTTAATGCTTGGCTAATATTAATAACCCTCGTAATAGTTTTCTTTGTGGACACCCCCTGCTATTTCTATTTTACACATGAGAGGCTGGAACTGAAAGAGGTTAGGGAACTTTCCCAGCTTCAAATTCAAGTCTGAAAGACTCCAACGAGTTTTAATGCTAATGGTAAGTTGTACTGTCTTACATATTTTTCTCTAGAGTTGTTATAAATACAAACTAGTATTTTAATATCAGTTTTAGTTTGTTACTTGACTCTAAGAAGAAAGTCAAATTCTTATTTTCTAATTAAAAGTCATGCATAATGTAATAGAAATCAAATTTTATTAACTCAATTGAAACTGTCTATGTTAGAATACAAACATTGCATACTGAGGAAAGGGTTGTTTTATAGACTAGGCAATAATTGTGCACCACATATTTCTATTTCTATATACTAAAAGGTTAAAGGTTCAGAAGTTTAAAAGTATTTCTGCCCCAAACCATTATTGAAGATGATTTCATACTTAAGAATGCAGCAAAGGTTTTAATAATGAGTTTAGTTTAAAAACAATGTTGTTTAAGTTCACCATTTAATATCCATTGTATCATCATAGTTTATTAAATCATTATCTAATTCAATAGCACAGAAGTCATATGATCATTGGTGACTCAAGACTTCTATGAGTCAAATGAGATGATGTATATGTAAATGATACCACAATAGACCCTAGACCAGAACTGAAGGCAACCTGACATTTTTTTCAGCCCTTCTGCTAATGGTGATAGTCTCTGTGTTAGTAAATATATTTTTCCTTTCTAATCTTTTTCACTGACCTGGGAAACAGGCATGATGTTATTTTTGCTCCATCTTTATCAGTGGCTGAACTAGGTTCATCATTGTGCCAGCAGCTCACAGCTAACAAATAACAAAGTCAGGTTTCAAACCTAGATGCTCTCCCAAGTCAGAGTGTTTTCTACTATCATCTAGCCTTCCTGTTGTTTAATGTCCATTATGTCTAAGTAGAGAAGAAGCAGAGCCTTTCAAACAAGCATGGCTATTTAACAAAGCACAAATTTTAAGGCTAACATTAACAAATCATTCTTGGAGGTTTGTTCTTATTGTTTGTTTGGCTGGCTGTATTTGAGTTTTTCTGAGACATGATGTTGGTAGGTATCCCAAGCTGGCCTAGAAGACTCAGTTTTCCTTAAACTCATGGCTTTAGCCTTCTAGGTGCTGTGATAGGAGGAGTGTGAGGCACTACAACCAGAAAGTTATTGCTTCTCTGGCATTTGAAGATGAATGAGTTGATGTGTATCATTTCCACTCAAGGGTCACACAGGTCTTTAGGGGAACAGAGCTAGGCAGGGAAAACTAAGCTAAATGCTGAGAAAAAAAAGGAAGTGGAGTCAAAGAAAAGTCATGGAGCCACTGCCAGAGACAGATGTGTTGAAACTTTGCTGGTAGGCCACAACCTGGTGGTGATACACAGATTAATGGAAATGGGTTAAATTAAGATGTAAGAGTTAGCCAATAAGAAGCTAAAGCTAATGAGCCAAGCAGTCATTTAAATAATGTGGTTTCTGTGTGATTATTTTGGAGCAAAGCAGCCGGAGACCAACAAGCAGCCTCCTCCAACATGGTATCATTTATTAACAATATTGGCATGAATTGGAAAGAAGTTTTGACTGTTGCTTGCTGAACCTTACAACCCCATAAAACTGCAAGTTGATTCTTCCTTCAATGCATTCTGTAGCTGCAGGAATACTATTTGTCAGAGGTGTGGATAAAAAGTTTTTTAAACATTCAGATAAAACCCTAAGAATCTTAGGGTTTATTAGACTCTCGTAATTGTTGTTTTTTGGGGTTTTATTGTTTTTGAGAATGGTCTCACTACATAGTCTCAACTCATCAGAATTCACTATGTAGACCAGGCTGGCCTCAAATCCACTCAAAGAGAAACCACTTACCTCTGCCTCCAAATGCTGAGGATTAAAGCATGGACCACCACCACACATGGATAAACTCTTCTTCACAGAAACTTTTAATACTTGACTAGCAATGAGGTTTTGGAATGGAAAACTAAAGCCAACTCATATATTTCTATGAGACTTTTGGTTCTATTTATTTATTTTTGATCAGGATCTCACGAGCTACCCCTGACTGACTTAGAACTTGCTAATATAGACCATGCTGGCCTTGAACTCAGAGATCTGCCTGCCTCTGCTTTCTAAGTGCTGTGATTAAAGGCATCCCCTAACCCAAAAACCTTCTTTTGATAATACCTTGTAACCCAGGCCAATTTTGAACTTCCTGTTTTGGATTTCCTATATTGAAAGATGACCTTGAGTTCCTGATTCTCCTGCTTTCATCTCCTAAAATGCTGGGATTGTGGGTATATGTCACCACAGTTAACAGGCTTCGGATCCTTCCAACTTTCCCCTGCTCTCTCTCAGCTTTAAAAAAGAAAAATCTTGCTGGGTGATTGTGGGGCATGGTTTTAATCCTAGCACTTGAGAGGCAGAGGCAGGCAGATCTCTATGAGTTCAAGGTCAGCCTGGCCTACAAGAGCCAGTTTCAGGACAGGTTCCAAAACTACAGAGAAAACCTGTCTCAAAAAACCAAAAAAACTCTCTCTCTCTCTCTCTCTCTCTCTCTCTCTCTCTCTCTCTCTCTCTCTCTCTCTCTCTCTCTCTCTCCCTCCCTCCCTCCCTCCCTCTCTCTCTCTCTCTCTCTCTCTCTCTCTCTCTCTCTCTCTCTCTCTTCTCTGTGCACATGTGAATGTGTACTCATGGAGGCCAAAAGAGGGCTCAGATCCCCTGTAACTAGAGCATAAGCAGTTGTGAGCTGCCTGACATGAGTGCCAGGCACCTGGGTCCTCTGCAATAGTAGCAAATGCTCTTAACCAGTGAGTCTTCCTCCAGCCCATCTCCCAGATTTCCATGTAGTCCCTTAATATCTTCATTTCTAGAATGTAAGGCCTTTACTGTCCACATCTCTTTTAAAAAGGCCCTTTGCAACATCTCTTAATACTAATCAACCGAGAAGCTAGGCTTTATGCCTTTCCATATTTTGATGGGAGAAAGATTATAGGAAATACAAGGGAAACCTTTCTGCCTCTCTCTAAAAAGAAGAGGAATAACACACTCCAAGGAGGTCGTGGGTGGGAGCTGGAGTCATTCATAGCTGTTTCCCTCTCCTCAACCACTCAGCCTGGCTCCACGATCAAATCAGAACAGCACCAAAGGACAAACACAAGAAGCTGTGGGAAGGGGTGGGAGCCTGCTAGAGAAAGAGCCCAGGGCCTCATGTCTAGACAAGTGCTACTCCCACTGATTCACGTCGACAGCCCCACCCAAAATCCCTGTCAAGGCAGGATCCAGAATAAAGACGGTTAGTGGATACAAAAAGAAAAGCCATTTAAAAACTGATCTGGACCATTGAGATGGCAATTGTTCCCCAGACTTGGTGTCCTGAGTCCAATCCCCAGGATCCGCCAAGGGGAATGAAAAGAGAGAACTGACTCTCACAAATTGTCTTCTGACCTCTTTGTGTGGGGTATAGTATAAGTGTATGTTTGTATACGTACGCACATGCACACATAAGTAAATACACATAATTTTTATTTTAAGATTTGTCTATTATGTGTGTGGTAGGGTGCACATGAGCTCAGGCTTCCACAGAGGCTAGGAGCATTGGATCACCTTGGAGCTGAAGTCATAGACAGTTGTGAACTACCTGACATGGCCCTGGGAACTGAACTCGGTCATGTACAAAAGCAGTATATGCTCTTAATCTCTGAGCCACCTCTCCGGGCCTGTGAAAAACAAATTTTCAACTTTCTTCATTAAAACAAACAAAAAAAAAATCCATAAACCACTGAAGTCCCAGATACTTGAGAGCCAGGGAGTAGGGAAATCCCATGAGTACCGTAAGTTGAAGGCCAGTCTAGGCAACATTGACCCCTTCAAAACAAACAAAATCTATAAATAAGTTAAAATGATACACATGTAAACTTTGAGAAAATATTGACATTATTTGTGAAAATATAAGTAATTCAAGATTGCAACATCAAAGAATACTTATTTCTACAAAATGCAGTCACATTAAATGTGAAGTTGGCAGCCAGGTATTGGTGGTGCAGGCCTTTAGTCCCAGCACTCGGGAGGCAAAAGCAGAAGGATTTCTGAGTTTGAGATCAGTCTAATATATAGAATGAGTTCCAGGACCGCCAGAGCTACACAGAGAAACCCTGTCTTGAAAATTAAAAAAAAAAGAAAGTGAGGTTGTTAAAGAGCATAAGGAAGCAATTTGAAAACTAAAAATATGACTGGCCAGCAGATTTATGACAACATTTCAAGTGCATTTTTCTTTTTTTCCAAATGCATGGGCAGTTGTGTTAGTTACTACTTCTAATTGGAAACCACATAATAGGGCTTATTTTCCTTGATAATTGTATACACTATCTTTACTCCTTTGATCAATTGGAGGTAACACAATGATTACACAACTGCAAATAAAAATATCTGGTTTTTTTTTTTTTGCAATTCAAGGAGTTTAAGCAAATGACTTGAGTATACTAGGCAAGCACAGAGATATCACATTTTAAATCTGGGAAGGATTTGTTTTCTCCTCCTACGTCCTGTTGTCAAACATGCCTCAAACACTGCTGAGGAGTAGGTATTGATCCAGTCTGTCCAGAGGACAGGTTGTCAATTGTGCATAAATTAAACTCACTGCTATACTGCTGGGGATTTAGGCTGCAGAAATAAGCAAGCATGAACCAGCCCAAAGACAAGCTGCAACCCTATTCATAGCACCATTAGCTACAACACAAAACCTTGGAACAAAAAAATAGGAAGATGTCTTTTATGAGGGAATGCATTCCATTTCTCTTAGGGTAGCCCTTCAAAGAAGTGTAATTTCCACTATGAAATTAAACGATACTGTAGAAAAGTCATTAATGATGAGAATGTATTTATAATATGTCATCAAATTAAAAGAGTGGGCTATAAACCCAATATTCAGTAGAATACCAGAGTTGTAAAAAACACATTTGTATCTGTATTTCTGGTAATGCACAATAAAAATGTCCATTTTAGTGTTGGACTTATGGAGGAAAACCTGTGCTGCATTCATTTTCTTTTAATGCTTTGTCCATTTTTCTGAGTTTTTTAATAAGTATTTTCATGATTCTTTTTTACTTTTTTCAATTACTTTTATTCTCTATACTTTAAAGATTCATTTTAAAATATGTGTGGCTTTTCCTTGATAGCTGTTCAATAAAGGTATACTTTCTCTATTATTAAAATTTCATTTGTTTATATGGAACAGAAATAGTTGAGTTTTGCTTCCTTAGTCCCACCGTCTGACCTTGAAGTAAACCAGATCAGAACCAAAAAGAAGAGAATCAAACCAGGCTGTTAAGGGAGTAAGCTGAGCTGCAGCAGGTTCAAGATGTGACCAAAGAGGACGAGTCAGGCAGCATTACCATCAACCATTTCTAACACAGAGACTAAGCCGGGTGGTGGCGGTGCACGCCTTTAATCCCAGCACTGGGAAGGCAGAAGCAGGCAGATCTCTGTGAGTTCGAGGCCAGACTGGGCTACAAGAGCTTGTTCCAGGACAAGCTCTAAAACTACAGCAGAACCCTGTCTCAAAAAAAAAAAAAAACCCAAAAAGTAAAAAAATAAAAAAATTAAAACTAACACAAAGACTCAATTATCTTGCATTTAAGCCATTATTGATGAGATTTGATCGAATGTGTAGAATGAAATTTGTGCTGCATGAAGCTGAACTGTATCTTGGAAATCTACTTTACTCTGCATTACTCAGAGGTGGATCATCCGACTCATACCTTACTCACAAGTCACTGATTTATGACCCAGTTCACTGTCTGTCTCTTTTATGGTCTCATAAAGATCCAGGTACCTGATCAGTGTGTTCTGATTCCTTCTGACCTCCATAAAGCGTATTGTTTTACATCAGGGTTCAGGGTTGATTAGTTTAAAAGCTGACTGATAGCTAACAAGCAAGAGTGGCTAAGTGCTGGGCTTGAAATAATGAGTCAAAAGTTTCAAGGTATTATGGATTAAATTATGTACACCCTCCCCAAAAATATGTTGATATCCTACAACCCAATACTTAAAAATGTGGCCTTACACTCTATGCAATAGTGGAAAGGGAGGCTGAACTGGCCTTCCCTGTAATCAGATTGATGACTACCTTAATTGTCATCATAGGACCTTCATCCAGTATCTGATGGAAGCAGATGCAGCGATCCACAGCTAAGCACTGGGCCAAACTTCTGGAGTCCGGTCGAAGAGGGGGAGGAGCAATAATATGAGCAAAGGGGTCAAAACCGTGATGTCAAAACAGCTGACCTGAACTGACTCTGAACTGAGAGCTGGGGAACGTTCATAATACGAAACTAGGCTATTTGAATGTGGATGGTGATTTGAGCAGTTTGTGGGGCCACTGGCAGTGAGATCATGATTTATCCCTAGTGCGTGAACTGACAATTTGGAGCCCATTCCCTATGGAGGGATACATTGCTCAACCTAGATAAAGTGGTGAAGGCCTTGGTCTTGCCTCAACGTGTTATGATGGACTTTGTTGACTTCCATGGGAGGCCTTACCCTCTCTGAAGAGTGGATGGGTGGTGAGGTAGCTAGAAGGTAGGGGGAGCAGAAGGAAGGGAAGGAGAGGAAACTGGGATTGTATGTAAAATAAAACAGGTTGTAAAGCAAAGAAAACCAGCCTACAGATAACAATCCCAGAGAACCTAGACAACAATGAGGACTCTAAGAGAGACATACATAGATCTAATCTACACGGGAAGTAGAAAAAGACAAGATCTCCTGAGTAAATTAGGAACATGGGGACTTTGGGAGAGCATCGAAGTGGAGGGGAGAGGGAGGGAGGGGAGCAGAAAAAATGTAAAGCTCAATAAAAATCAATAAAAATATAGAAAAAAGAAAACAGATTGTTTAAAAAAATGTGGCCTAACTTAGAGGTAAGGTCTTTGCAGATATAATGAAGTTAACATGAAGTTGCTTGGGTGGGTCCTAATCTATCCTGACTGATATCCATATGAAAGTGGGAAATTGGCCACAAACACAGATGTGTACAAAAGGAAGTACACAGCTAGGAGATGGTTCAGTCAGTAAAGTACTTGCCAAACAAGCATTAGGAATCAATTTCAATCCTCCGGAATTTACCTGCAAAAGGCTAGGTGTGGCCGCACATGCCTGCACTTGCTGGCCAGTGTAGCTGAGTCAGTGAGAGCCAGGTTCAGTCAGTGTCAGACTGTCTCGAAAATTAAGGTAGAGAAAAATCCAAGAAGACACTCAATAGTAACCTCTGAGTTCCACAAGCACATGTATACTTATGTAATTGCATGCTCATATACACCACCTACATAAACACATGCACAATCGTGCATTCAAACACACATACATACATACACACACACACACACACACACACACACACACACGGAAGACTATATGAAAATTGTAAAACCTAAACAGAATTTTAAAACCTTAGACTTCAAAAGCTGGAAAAGGCAAGAGAAGATCTCTCCCCTCTAGTGTACAGACTGAGAATTCCTCTAAAGCAGAGCTCTTGCCTTCATAAGTATGAGACAAGATTTTTTTTTTTAGCCACTTTGTTATAGCTCACCTAGGAAACTCACACAAATCACATAGTACTCCTTTCTTTCAAAAAAATGAAAATGCAAATAATTTTGAAGGGGTGAAGGAAACCCCCAGAATCTTCCAGTCTGTGTGATCGCTGTAAAGCTCATCATAGCAAATTATTTAGCAGAACTTATACATACATTCATAATTTCCATTCTGTGTCACATTTTATCTTTCAACAGATTTTTTTTTTCGGTGGAGTCACACCTTAAGCTTTATTGTGCACATGGGACTGAGTTAATTATCACCAGAAAACTTTTTCCAAATTGTGCTGTACTTAAATATGCCTAAAATAAACTTCTGGGTGTCAGACTCTGAACCAACACTGGCTAATGACTTGTGTTTAACCAGACTCCTTTCTTTCTTCACTTGGCTAGATGCTCTGTTGGCTATGGTGGTCACACAGATCCCCTCCGCACTTTCTGAAACGCCCTCTCCCATTCCACATCTGTCTTTTCTGAAGCCCTCCATCCCCAGTTCTCTGTTCTTTCTGGTTTCCTCACCTTCAGACACAAAGGATGCTATTGTTTAAGACATCCTGGGTCCCATCAAGATAAGTGATGACAGCATCAAGATTTCAAGTTCTCTTCCTAGCAGGACACTCCAGCTTCCTGGAGTCATGAAGATAAGAGATTCAAAGGTATCCTGTTTCCTTACTGCCTGGAGTCCTTGGTGGAGAAGTAAGGTAGACCAACTATTCAAACAGTTTGCATATTTTTTTTCTTTTCTAGTAATATTTTTCACTTGTGAGTTTTGACTTTTATTGGAGATTTTTATTTGTTCTGAGTTGTTAGTTTTTGAGGCAGGGTCTTAGTTTAGACTTCCTACTTCCTTAGGTTAGTCTTCCTATTTACTCTGTAACTCAGGCTGCCTTTAAATTCCTAATCCTCCTTGCTCTGCCTCTCAAATTCTAGGATCATAGGTAGGCTAGCAAGTGCGGTTAGTTGGTAACATTTTCAAATAAGTCCACAATGGCAACTTGATCAGGTTCTCCCCATTGTCTGCTATCTTCTTTTGCCTCCTCCTTTCCCTTCCCCTCTTCTTCCCCCTTTTTATGCTATATACGTTTAAATCTAAACTCATATAATGATGCAAGACTTGCAGCTTTATGAGCTCTGACCCTTCTTCAACTGATGTTATCTTCTTGTTGTTGTACCAAAGGTCACACAGAAGAGCCTCAAAAGCAGCCACCACAAAGACCAGGCATAGACCTCAACTCTGAAGCACCATCAGCAGGACCTTCCCATAGATCTGCTTCTCTCACTGTGGTCTGCATGGCAACTGAAGCAGCTCCTTTCCTTGAGAATTCCTGTGGTCACCTGCGGAAGGAATGTTGTATACGTAACAAATAAGTAAATCTTAAAAAAAAAGGAGTTAATAATAAAAGCCTGAGCTACTAGGCCAACTAGTTTATAATTAATGTAGATCTCTGTGTAGTTCTTTGGGATGAACGGCTACAAGACCAGGTGGGAAAGAAACCTCCATCAACAGATTGGCATCAACAGATTGGCATCAGCATGGACAACTGCATCCACAGAAAACCTGAGAGAGTTTGGGAAGTAATTCTAGACCCAAAAAAACAGAGTTAAACATGGCTTCTTGATAGCAGCATTTTCTCAGGTGGGCTCTACTTGCTAGAGGCAAATGGGTCTCATTTAAGAGAGGATTCCTGACTCAAGCTTTAGCTGCAAAAACTTGCAGTTCTTTTAAGAAGTGCTGCTACGAAACACTTAAATGGTGTTGATGAATAGCCAACCCCATGCTTTTTGGTGGTGACAGGGACCTTGAAACTCCATAGAGTTGTGGCAATAAACATGGCTCTGGCCAGTACTTCTGTCATGAGGCTAGACTCTCAGAAAACTAAGGAATGGGCTGGATCCAGCTGTCAAGCCACAGCTTTAATCATAGTCATATAGCTTAGCAAATTAAAGACTCATGTGGTCAGAAAAAGAGAAATATACAGTAAAGATAGATTCAGGTGAAGAAAACCTCTAAATGGTTTACAGTGTGTTTAAAAATATATGTAGGCTTGGGAGAGAAAATAAAAAGAATAAAGTCCTTAAAATAAAAGAGAAAGAAAGACAGTAGTTTGGTGTGGTGTCATATACCTTTTATCCCAGAACTTGGGAGGCAGAGGCAGGCAGATCTCTGTGAGTTCAAGGACAGCCTGGTCTACAGGGTGAGTTCCAGAACAACCAAAGATACACAGCGAAACCCTGTCTCAAAAATTCAAAAATTGAAAATAAAAATAAAAGAAATAGAGTTTAAAATAAAGCCACATAAAGAAGAAAAACACACAGAGAGTCTGGATACTGAATGCTATTGTTACATAGATTTTGTTTTTGTTTTTGTTTTCAGAGACAGGGTTCCTCTGTCCTGGAACTTACTCTGTAGAACAGGCTGGCCTTGAACTCACAGGGATCTGCCTGCCTCGGCCTCCAGAGTGTGGGAATTAAGGTGTGCACCACCACCACTGCCCACTGGTGTGTCTTTAAAATTCAGTATCCGTTTTATTAATCTGAAACATTTACAGATATATAGGAGTATGATGTATATATGTAACCAAAATGTGTCAATGGGAAAAAAGATAAAAACAGGAATAAGCTTGAATTTGACATGGAAATACGAGTATGAACTGGTCACTTTAAAGCATGTACTTCCTACACATACACACACACACACACACATGCATACACACGCACACACACACACACACACACACAAATAAATGTTTGTGAAAAGAAAAATATATTCAGAAAAAAAAATTCAGTATGTTGTGAACCTAGATATTGTTACATGTTCTAAAGACAGATCCTTAAAGAGAAGAGCCAAGGGGCCTAGAGAGATGGCTCAGCAGTTTAAGAGCACTTGCTCTTTTTGCAGAGGACCCAAGTTTGAATTCCAGATCCCATGTGGGAAGGCTCACATGCCTGTACTCCAACTCCAGAAGATATGATGCCTCTGCCCTTCATCAACACCTATATTCACACACACACACACACACACACACACACACACTCAATCAATCAATATTAGGAGGAAAAAAGGTGACAGGGCCCACATGATCCTGGAACTATACCCTGATAGCAGGGTGAAAGTAAACACATCAATAAATAAATTACCAAGAGATTTTCAGACACTAATAAGTCATGACTCATGTATCACACTTCCCCTCACTGTCCTGTGGAAGACAGATGTGATTAATCAGTACTCCTCCCTCCTGAGCTGAACTCAGAGTCAGAACCCTTCTCAGCGTGGCATTGGAAGCACATGAAATCCATCCAAGTTGTCACTTTCAGTGAAGTTTTGTTATTATCCAAAGCCTAGACTCTTCTATAAGAGAGCTATTTTCAAATTCCAAGAACCAGCCGGGGCAAATAGAATCCTAAACCATCATCAATCTCAGTGTTCCCAGAATTCCATAATCCTTGCCCTCTTGTTCTTGCTCTCTCACTCCCTCTATCTCTTTCTCTGTCTCTCTGCCCCCGCCATGTGTGTTCCTCTTGGAAATGGCAAAATTGCATGTTAGCTACAAAAAAAAGCTTACTTTCATTCCTTTCAAATAAACTCTACTAAAAATGGTAAGCATTCCTTTTTTAGGTAGACTCATATATCCCAGGATGCCCTCAAACTTGACATGTATCGGAGCATAATCATAACCTTCTAATCTCATTTCTTTATCTCCTGAGTGCTGAGATTACAGGTGGACACATCTACACTCGGGTTGGTTTTTGGTCATTAGTGCAATGTATTTTTATCATACCCACTCCTCCTTCCCCATCCCAACTTTTCCATGTGTTCCATCAAATTCATGTCCCCATTCATAATTATTATTCATGCAAGTGTGTGTGCATACACATACACACACACATTCACACACACACACACACACACACACATCCTACTGAGTCTAGTAAGTGTTGCCTTATTGGTATAAACTGACCACTTGGACAACCAATCAGGATTGTTTCTAAAGAAAATGGACATTCCTTCCCTCAGCAGCTAGAGTCTTCACTGGAATGGGGACAAGCTGGTGTGGCAGGGGAGCTGCCACCGCCTCTGGATCAGGCAAAAACAGTGTCAGGTGGTTTTGCCGGAGTGGCTTTTTTAAAGAGAAAATGGGAAGTCTCTGATGTGGTGAGTATGATTAGTAAGTCATGTTGACATGTTAGCCAGTGTAGCCAAATAATGAATTTTGATTGCTAGACCTTGGTGTTTTGATAGCTGGACTCGGAAGTTTTAGATATACATATGGAAGTTGTCAAATAAGGGACCATGGTGGCTAGCTTTGGGAATGTAATCTAATGCTTTAGCAGGGGAGAAGTGCTATGGAGTAACCATTCTGTACACTGTGTAAATACATGTTGTTATAATTGGATTAATAAACAAGCTGATTAGCCAATAGCTGAACAAGATGAAATTAGGCACGAAAAGCCAAACTGAAAAGTATGAAATGAGGAAAGACGAAGTTGGGAGACACCAGCCAACCACCAGACGCAAAATATATAGGAAATGAGGTAACAAGCCATGAGCCATATGGCAAAGCATAGATAAGAAATATGAGTTCCTTTAAATGTAAGAGTTAGGTAGTAACAAGCCTGAGCTATCAACCAGCCTTTTATAATTTATATAAAGTCTACGAGTCAGTTATTTGGGAAGCTACTGACAGTTATTCAGGAGCAAGCAGTCGGGATGGAAAAACTCTGCCTACAGAGAGGGAAGGGGGAAGGCAAGACTTGCTGACACCATGTTTGCCATGCTGCGGGGGTGGACAGTGGGGGGGGGGCTGCTACAGCCTTTCAGCCAAGAGTCTCTAACATTGAAAAAGATAACTTGCTTTAGAGTCAACTGATTCAAATGCAAATCTCATCTAAAAATACCTTCACAGACACATGGGAAAAACCACCTTCGACTAAATAGCCAGACAGACATCTGGCAAACTACTCAATTGGAGACAATATAAACAGTAGCATAGATACTCATCATACCCACTTGTTTGACAAGAATACTCTAAGGTTTCAAATACATAAGCTTTGAAATTCAGGACCTTGCCTCTCACAATTACCTGATTCATTACCAATATTTTTCCTACCTCTGCTGCCACACATCAAGCCATAGTTAATAGCCTACGTCTATGTGTCCTCTTTACAACGGGATGTTAAATGTAATCGTATTATATCACCAATTCAAAAAACTCTTTCTTAAAATTCATTCTTCTAAAAATGATCCTCAGTACCCACATTTCTATCAGTCAGTCACATATCTCCAGAAGGGAGTAAAACAGTCAGAGGAAGAAGGAAAAACAGAAATAGATACAGAAAGAAACAGAATGGAAGAGCTCTCAAGGAACAGCTTATCAGTGGTGGTTTTTGTTTTTCTCAATAAAAATGTTGGGTTTTTTTTTTTTTTTGGTATTAGGTCTTACAAGTGATTGAGGCCTCCCCAACAATACTAAAAACAATTTCTTGCTTTTAAAGTAATTTAATTATATCTGCTAACCACATTTACAATATATCCTCATAACTACATTTAGATAGGTATTTGACTGAAAAGCTAGGTGTTACAGCCTTGCTGAGTTGATATATAAAACTAATCATAATTTCCAATAATGGCTTTTGAATGAAATATTGAACTCTAAGGCCCTCAGCATGCCAAGCAAGCACTCTACCACTGAGTTTTCTCCCATAGCGACTTCTGCTTTCATTATCCCTGGAGTTTAGATCTGAACTGTGCCACACCGCAAAAGTTGTGTTCAAGGTTTGTTCACCAGCCCTACTGGGAGATGAGGATCCTTAAGAAATAGAACTCAGGGAGAGGCCTCAGGTTGAGGAGTTCACAGGCGTAGTAGGATCTCCATCTCTTTCTCTTTTTTTTTCTCTCATTTCTCAGCCATGAAGCGAGTGGCTTTGCCTACCATACGCTCCTGCCATGATGAACTGTTCGCCGCCAAGCACAAAGGAGCCAAGCATGGGCTGAATCTCCAAAACCGTGAGCAAAAATAAACCTGCTATCTCCAGCACCTGTCACAGTGACAGAAAGCTTACTAACAACTACAAGAGACAGCATAGTTCCTTTGCTCATCCAATTTGCAATAAGATGGTTTTGTCTAAACTGTGTCCTTAACTCCCAGCCCTCCCCAAACTTATCCTTTAAGTTGAATTTACATGGCCACTATTTATGCATGGTCAAACCCTACCTAAAGTAAACACTCTCATATATAACAGCTCTACTACTAGGGGAAAAAACACTGTTAGTTGTTTGTGGTTAATGTTCTGAAAACAGTTATTTATAATTAAGATTTGCCAGAAATAAAAGCTAAATTAATAATTAAATAGGAAGATCATGCTGCAAAAGGAACGAAGCTAAAATAAATAGGAACTATTTGACATTTTCAATATACAAACTCATAGAGCTTTTCTTTAACTGAAGAGTTATTATAATAATAACTAACAACCTGATATATTCCAAATCCCCTGGAGCACATGGTCTCTACATGTGAGAATATTAACAGGAATACCCTGTCAATTCACCCCACATGGGAGGAAATAAGGGGACTCAATGGTATGATGTGGGGGAACTCTGATTTGGTTTACATTAAACTTTAGAGGAGAATAAATTTTTATAGTCATAGATTCAAATTTGCAAAAATGGTTTTATTTTTCTATAAATGACATTAAAGGTCTGCCCTGAGCTTCTAATACCACCTGATTATAGAAATTTTAATTAAATAATTTCTAGGTAAATTCAGTGAAGTTAATAACTCAGTACCATGTTTTTAGTCACTTAGTTGGGGTGCCAGAGGGTTTGCGAAGGGCCTTCATTTCAGTAACTGTGATACATAGCTTCTGATGGTTTTCCACTTTTACAGACACCTCTATGGAGATGTTATTCATCTTTCTGGGTCTTTGGTAGTCAATATCTGCCTACCCGTGTTTATCCCGACTAGTGTTTCTCTTTCAAATGGTCTATGAACCTTGGACTATTTCCCTTTGATCATGACATTACTCTTAGTCACTCTTGCAACATCCTTGGGAGCAGAGAAACCTCTAGCAGTCTGGTCTGGGACCGGGAAAGGGGCAGCCTCAGGCTTTCTATCTACACATCCTGTGCCTCAAAGACGTTTGCCACTGGTGAGGGGAACTGATAAGTTTAGGCCTTACTGGGAAAGGAAATGGCAACACAGTCACAGTCTCTTAAGAGAATGATAAAGGGGAAGGGTAGGGAAGGACATCAGAGTTCCATAACCTTCTAGTTTATCAATGTGTTCACCAACTGAGAAGCTCACAAGAGTCTTAGTGTCTAAAGTTTTTGTTAGAGTCTTATTCCATATTATTATAATATGTCGTTCAGTCCTCTGTTGTCTCTACAGGTTGGAAACAAGACCATCTGATTCAAAGTTTCAATTTACTAATCACATTTGGTATTTCTAACATAGTCAGCCCCCATCCAGAAACTATCTAGGGGCCCACCACGGTCACCATAATAATAAATGCAGGCTTTGTCTGAGTGCATCACCATGAAAAATGGACATGTTTATCTTTGCATAAATTACAAAGCTTTAAAATCTCTTTCCCAGGAAACTGAAGACCAGAAAATTATGTTTTAACATCTTATGTAATGTAAACAAATTTATACATCATAGTGAAACCCATTATTTTATATGCCAACTAAAAGTTAATTAGAAAGATAACTAAGCATAGAGAAATAGAAACTTTTTAGATCAGCATCATGAAACTCTTGTAGGCTGTCTTATCGTATTCCCTCATTTTACCAATCAAATTACGTCTAATTCATGGTCTTAGAACAGGGTTGGTCAGCATTAAGGCATTAAGTTACTTTCTATTAAAATCTAAAGGAAAATCTCAAGCATTGCTTTATTATTCCATTATGTGATTTTTTAAAAAAATTTCTCCTTCAAAGTATTCAAAAAACTTTTCAATCACCTGAAGATCAATCTCCCTGGATAATTTTTCCACTTTTTTCAGAACTGGAAAGAACCAGATTTTCTGATCTAAGTTGATAGTAAGAAGGATATATGAAATGAGTCTTTAGCTTTATGGGTTATAGAGAGAAACTATAAGCTTTTAATAAGTAAGAGAGCTGTCCGAAAACCTATAATAGAAAGCTTGTTTCTATTACATCAAAGTAACCTGATTTTTAATCATAAATATGAATCCCATTAATAGAGTTAAGAAAAAGTACCTGTCTCAATTAGTATGTCATGGTATTAGATATAGTATTTGGCCAGATATAGCATGACCAATGTTAAAGAGAATACATCAGTTCTTTTATTGTGACTTCTGAGGCAGAATATTCCACCCAATGGCTGTGGACCAGCATGTGATGAACTGTAGAGCATCTGTCATGTTTCTGAACTGATGTTGCACATTTTTATTGAAACAGAATGCATCGTTTTTATTTGATTCCCTGAATCTAAAACCATGACACCTACAACCCCAGGAATCACTTTTGCGCAGAAGCTCTGGGTTAGAAATAGCCAGCCCTAGCTTAGCATGGTAGCGCATACCTTTAATTTTAATTTCTGTGAGTTCAAGGCCAGCCTGTTCTACATAGTGAGTTCCAGGACAGTCAGAGCTACATAGTGAGACCCTGTCTCCAAAAAAAAAAAAACAGCAACAAAAAAAAACCCAAAACAGAAATGGCCATTCTTTTAGCCATTCCTTCAAGTTGTCAAAGCATTAAAAAACAAATTACAAATAAAATTTCTACTATCATAACCCAAAGGACTGATACTAGATGTTATCAATTTCTCCAGTCCCCAGTGACATCTGCTCACCCAGTTTCCTTTTTTTCTCCAAAGTACTGTTTCTCACCTGGCAGAACTCTATTGAAGGTTTGGGGGAAACTGAGTAAGACCTGTTAATCAGATCTCTAGCTCCTCTAACTTGATACTTTAATATCTTTCCCATGAAGATGCTGACTATTCCTTATTCTTGATTATGAATAAATTGACTGAGTGATCTGCCTCCTTCATCATCCCTGCCCACAAGAAAGAGTCATCCATCCATCATTGATCTGTACCTCCAACCATCTACTTTATAGGCTCTGCAATCTAAGATGCCACCCCCTGAGGTGTTCTAATCACCCCTAGGACCAGATCCTAGACAAGAATGGTCAGTCCCATGCCCAGGGTATGCTGAAATAAGTCACCATGTCCAGCCTACATCCTTCCACCCTTATTCACCATAGCTTCCCTCTCATCCCACAACAGAAGTTCATGACCACAGTGTCCTGGAACAGCAGCTGCGATACATTCGATTTGAATCTGGAGCAGGCATATTCGACCTGCTCCAAAATATCAAATATCAAAAACGTTGGACATCTTTGATTATTCTGGAGCTTAGAAGTAGCCCATACTGTAGACCTGTTACAGGAAACAGTATTCAAGAGTGTCACCCCAGTTCAAATATCCTACTTGGGAAGGGAAAGGATATTGGTTGTCAAAAACCTACAGATCTCAAACAAAAGATCACCATTAAAATCAAATTACTCATCAACAGTGAGGAGGCCTTTGTAATGTTTTGATTACATCAAGGCTGTCCTTGCTTCTGCATTGCACAGACAAGAAAGCCTGTGTCATTCTGTGGCCACGCTATTTGATCACTGAACTCTTGTCCTCCAGAGATGATTTTTTTACCCCAACAGAGAATAACAATGAATCACTGTTCCTATGAATATTTTCTCTATTATTTGTTCACAGTATGAATGACAGATTTCGGTGCACTTATTTCTTACATAAGCAAAAGTTATCATGAACTTAAAATGGTCAATATTACAAATACAAACTATTGCTTTTTCAAATTTCAACTGGAGGCTAACTATATAGTTCTCACTAGGGGCTATAATTCTCCTAAGAAAATTACATTTTCTATGACTTGCAGAAAAGAAAGACAAGTTTCACAAAGAATAAAAAGTCTATTGATATTTAAAGTCTTTTTGTCTTTATTTAATTCTTTTTCCCTTTACTTTTGATATTTAAAGTCTTTTTTAGAAACAAGTGCTTAGATACTTTAACAACTAAAAGAAAATATTACTCCATGTTTATTCTTCAACATTTCTATAGAAATTATAATCAACATTTTTTTTAAAATCTGCAAATGTTCCCAGGTTGCTCTAGAAAAAAAAGGTATTTAACACAGAAATAAAATGTTTTGTCCTACATCTTGTTAAAGAATATTTTTATAGGGCTGGAGAGTTGACTCAGCAGGGAACAACACTTCCCAAGGACCTGGATTCGATTCTCAGCAGCCATACAATGGCTCACAACCATCTATCTGTAGTTCCAGTTCCAGAGGAGCCAACACTTTCTTCTGACCTCTATAGAAAACATACAAACACATTTTTGAAGTAAGTATTAAAAAACGCATTAAAAATAAGCACTTTTTTAAAGAAAAAAAATAGTGATTTCTAAAGCCAGGTATAGTGGCACAAGTAATTTCAAGGCAGAGGCAGGTGGTTCTCTGATTTGGAGATCAGCCTGGTCTACAGAATGAGTTCCAGGACAACCAAGGCTTACATAATGAGACCCTGTCTCAGAAAGGAAAGCAGAGTTCTTTTCCTGTGAATTTGTACGTACACATGAGCACAGCACGTCAGATTTTTGTTTTGTTTTGTTTTTGAAGGTCTATCTCGGTGACTACATTCTCACAAACTCGCACTACTCCAGTTCCCTCACTTATCACCCAGTCTCGTGATTGCTCACTCACTAACATCAGAAGGTAGAGTCCATTGCTGATTCTCCCCATATGTGACTAAATTATTTATAGAGAATTTAACAAGCAAGTCAAGAGTATGTACACATATAATACAAAACACAGAGTTATATAACTCTTCAATATTAGATATATTATTTGAAAATATGAATGTGATCTCTTTTTTATTTTGAGACAGGATCCCTACCAACTCAGGCTGGCCTCAAACTTAGGGTCTTCCTGTTTCAGCTTTTCCAATGCCATCATATCTAGCTGCAGCTAATGATGTTATCAGTGGAGGCTGGGATGAAATCAGGTGACCTGGAACCCAGACTAGCCATGAACTATCTATGTAAGTGTGAGCCATCACCCTCGGCTAGTAAGACGACTTTAAACGTTGCAGCTAGAAGGTCACTAGTTTTCTTTTAATTATCATCATTATTGTATACAATTCTGCTTATCAATAGCTGTCATTGTGACTATTTCATCAATGTGTAAATCACTGCCTAGGTTGTATCTGCTTTCCAAACCACCTTCACCTAAGAGCCTCTTCCTCTCATGCCCCCCCCTTCTCTTGTGGCTCATTACTTTCATACGGTCTTTTTTTCTTTTTCAGATTCCAAATATGAGAGAAAACATGCAATATATGTCTTCCCACTTCTGCCTTATTTCACCAGATGTGGTGACGCTGTCCTATAAATCACATGACTTCCCCCCCACCTTTCTGGCCAATTAACACTCTGGATAAAGAATGGGTATATGGCCAATTTTTCTCTATGGATATATATATATGTATATGTATATATATATGAGTGTTTTATATATATATATATATATATATAAAGAATACGATTTATTCATTCATCTTATGGTGGGCATTGAGGCTCAGCTATTGTGAAAAGTGTCAAAAATAACAATGGAGCCGGGCGATGGCGGCGCACGCCTTTAATCCCAGCGCTCGGGAGGCAGAGGCAGGCGGATCTCTGTGAGTTCGAGACCAGCCTGGTCTACAAGAGCTAGTTCCAGGACAGGCTCTAAAGCTGCAGAGAAACCCTGTCTCGAAAAACAAAAAACAAAAACAAAAAAAAAAACAAAAACAAAAAAAATGGCTCTACATATCCTGGGTCATATGATAGTTCTAACTTCCAGTTTTTTTATGAACCTTCATGCTGATTTCCAAAGTGGTTACAGTCATTTATATCCATGCCAATTGTTCATTGGAAGCTCCGCTTTGGTCTCACCTTCCCCCACCCCCTTCCAAACACCACCTATCTCAGAAAGCCTGCCAAGTGGCGGAGGCTCCTCCTTGGAGCTGCTGAAGACCAATCCTACAGAATATTTTAAGCTCCAGTCCCTAAACCTGCCACGTGATTTCTCTTCCTCCATTCCACCTCCCCCTCCTCACTTCTGGGAGGCTTGAGCATCACCTGGGGGCACTTTCCTCGTTAAACTTGGTCTTTTTGATTCAGCTTGATCTGGCTTATTGCATCAGTGGAGAAACCTACTACTGGGGATCCAAAACTAGTTATCACCAATGATAAAAGGTTCCTCCCCCAACCCAGTGTCCTCACCAATATTTGCTGATTTAAACATATTTTTATGTTGCGTATTCTGACGGGGCGTGATGGAATCTGTTATCATTTATAAACACATGGGGGACCGGAGAACGATCCCAGGAGGGGCAGCGGTGTGACCACTTGGCAGGTGGGAGACTGCAGCTGTGAGAGACAGATACACCATGCAAAGAGAGTTTGAGTATAGAATTTATTTAGAGGGTTATGGAGGGGAAATGGGAAGGACAGAAAGGGAGAAGAGGGGAGAAGAGAGAAAGGAAAGGGGAGAGAGGTAATAGTTACCGCTTCAGAAGAGGAACACAAAGAAAGAGAGCAGGCTGGAGAGGAGGCAGGAGATCCACTTGCCTCAGTGGAAGGTGGCGGGGCTTGTCTCTTAAAGGGACAGGGTACCCAGGTGTACAGCAGATTTTTAATAGAATCTCAATGCAAATTTGATTTGCATTTTCTAATAGGTGGCAAGGTTAAACGTTTTATGGGTGTAGCAGGCGTTTGTCCTTCTCTTGTAAGGTGGTTGTTCAGACTACTTAAAGCTATGATTCCTAAAACACTTAGAACAAATATAAAGTCTGAGATAATACTGTAGATAATTCCCTTAAGGTCTTTTTTTCTGGTGCTAGGGATTGAACCCAGGGCTTACAAAGCACTTTACTTACCACTGAGCTGTATCCCCAACCCTTTCTATAAAAATCTGGCGAATTGTATCTAATCAACTAAAGCCTTGAAGTTGTCACCCTTAAAACTGTAGAAATGAAGATCACTTCTGTCCTCAAACCGGAGCGTTTCTCACATCTATTGCCATACTGTGAATTGTTTTAAAGTGACTTTCACATATCTATTTTATTGTTCGTTTTTGAGACAGGGTCTCACTATGTATCTCTGGCTACTCTGGAGCTATGTAGACCAGGCTGGATTAAAGGCTTGTGCGACCACGCCTTTCACACCTTTTATTTTATTTTATTTTATTTTATTTTATTTTACTAAGAGTTTAAGATCAGATAAACGCACCCTTAGACACAACTGCGGAGCCTTGCAGTTCAAAGCTGGAAGCACTGCAACTGACAAGGGGCCCAGAAAATAGATTTTACTGAATCACCTACCAGCTTCTTCTTCAGCAGCTGCTGCAGCTCAGCTCGCCAGACCCTCTAGCCTCCAGGAAGTCCTTCCGGCCACCTGAGACCCCTTCAGGCACCAGTTTCTCATCTCTTTATTTAGCTGTTTGGTGTCTCCAATTTCATGGAGGTTATCATACAAAGGAAACCATGAAGTGGTGCTTCAAAACTGAAATGTACTAATAATTTTGACATAGTATGATTTTTTTTTCCTGAGAGGTTCTTTCCAACTTTTCCAAGGGGAAAAGTCTCTGGACAAAAGCAGTTTTGGGGCTTGACGAATTTCAGCGCCAACAAAAGCTTAACAAGGAATTCTGTTGCCAGGCATCTGCCCTCTAAAGACCATCGCTGCTTTCCACTTAGTCCTGAGCAAAGGTCTTTGCAATTATTTCCCAGGCAATGTAGGAGCAACGGTTTCTCACGGTGCGACACTGCCACCTACTGGTCATCGCCAAAACCACAATACGTGACTTTCTTTGTTGCCTTGTTTGTTTGCTTGCTTTATTTTTAATTTTTTTAAGCTTTGGAACTGAGTCCTGAAGCAGTTTCTAACTTATTACATGAAATCCACTCACACATTAGGAACCATCTACAGTAAACCCATCTGAGAAAAGGAACATTTATTCATGTTAAACAGAAGCTCGAGCATGTCCTTTCTTTCAATATTTCAGTTATTCAAACTACACTGGAACTTCCAAAATTAAAAAAAAAAAAATCATGACGCACAAATGAGAACACAAAAATGAAACGTGGAAACGTAACATTTGTTTGGCTCCTATCAACTGACATCAAAGATCCTCTTGCTCCCTGGGCGGTGGTGGTGCATGCCTTTAATCCCAGCACTTGGGAGGCAGAGGCAGGAGAATCTCCGTGAGTTCGAGGCCAGCCTGGTCTACAAGAGCTAATACCAGTACAGGCTCCGAAGCAACACAGAGAAACCCTGTCTCAAAAAAAGGGAGTGTTGGAAATGTTGCTCAGTGGTAGAGCCTTTGTTGAGCATGTTCAAGGTCCTGATTTTGATCACATCACCGCAGAAAATAAACAAATGGATGGATGGTGGATGGATGGATAGACAGACAGACAGACAGATAGATAGATAGATAGATAGATAGATAGATAGATAGATAGATAGATAGATAGTAGATAGATATAATATTGAAGAAAATGCCCACACCTTTAAGGACAGAACAATGAGAAATCAGACCTAAAGCAGGTTTTATTGGGTAATAGGTCCCATAAATTCTATTTTTCATTAAAAAAGATTGTTGATGGGTTGGTACTCCATTGAGAGAAGACAGAAGGATAACCTGAACCTTTCATCTAATTAATGTAAGAGTAAATCTGGTCATTTCAGACAAAATGATACTAAAAGTACTCAAATTAGTGCCTAAAGTGAACTCATTAATAAAAAGAACTTTGGTTGTCTCAGCATGAAATGTCTCCCGGCAGCCCATGAACACTTGGTACCAAGCTAGTGGTATTCTTTGGAGAGTAGTGGATCTTTTAGGGGGTGGAGTGTTGCTGGAGGAAGTGTCTCAAGGGGTGGGCCTTGAGATTTCATAGCCTGGCTCTACTCATGTCTTTTGCTTTCAAACTGTGTGTGCAATGTGACCAGTAAGTGTGCTTCCTGCCCTGTTTGAATAAGCATTCCTCTCCATAAGCTCTTTGTTGGGGATTGCAGCCACAAGGTTACTAATAGAGAAACTCAGTGAGTCTTGCCTGGCTGTGAGTAATAACACCTTCCAGAACAAGCACCCTGCCTCTATATGAGGGTCACTCAGTTTTTGAGTACATATGATGCTTTGTAAATCACTGTCAATAGTATCTTGGTTACAAAAATGTGCCTGGTGTCAAAAATCATCTTGAGTTTTTATAAACTGCAAGGTTATAAAACTATTTCTCGATTCTCCAGGAGGAGGAAGCCTGAGAAACTTCCTGCACATGCTGTGTTGTCCTTCCTACATCTCAAGAAGAAGCAGTTTTCAGTCTGTAATCCTGGACAGCTTCATTTAGATGAATCTTCTTGGTGTTGCTTCTTCCTCAACCTTGCTCTTGTTAGGAAGTAGAGGGCAAGGTCTCAGTTACTGTAAAGAGCTACAATGGGACTGGGGAAATGGCTCAGTGACTAAGCACTTGTCCCATAAGCCTAAAGACCTGAGTTCAAAACCCAAGAACACACATAAAGAGCCAGATGTGTTGGCACACATCTGGAATCCCACCATTCCTACAGTGAGATGGAAGGTGAAGACAAGAGAATCACCCAGAAGCTCAAAAGCCAGCTATCTGGAGTATACAGCCCAGTGGCAGGAAACAAGACAGACAAAATTTTCTCTGCATGTGCTGCAGTACACACACGCACACACACTCACTCAAAGTTCAACAATGAACATAGGAACATAGAAATCTTTTGACACACTGGTTTCAATGGCTATATACCCAATAATGGGATTGCTGAAAGAAGTCATAATTCTATTTTTAATTTTAAGTGGAAACTCCATCCTGCTTTCCAAAATGCCCACACTAATTTACAGTATCTACATCCAGTCAGCACCTTATCCCATACATACAGAACCTTATTCAATCTTGGGGAATAGACAATGCATACATGTATAAAAAAAACACCACGCTACATTAAAAATGTATTTTTGTCAATTGAAAAGAAAATGGGGGAATCAGAGTAACTGAGCACGACATGTGGATAACATACACAAGACCCAGGTTCAATTTCCAATGGCAAAATTTTAATCGAATCCATTTAGTAAGTAAAAAGAGGCCAGTGGGTTTGGCTCAGTAGTAGAGTTACTTGTGTCCTATACTATTTGTCTCTGGCATACACAGGGCTCTTAAACCCTAGAACAATCCCTAGAACCACAAAAGCAAGAAAGCATAGCAATCAGGAAATCAGAGGAAAACGATAAAGCCAAGTATGCTAGTTGGTACCTGTAATCCCAGCGTTCAGGAGGCTGAAGTTTGAAAACAACTCCAAATCTATATAGGGTGAATCTAAAGCAGCCTGGGTTACAATATGATACCCTTTCTCAAAAACATGCAAAACAAAGAGACAATCATGGTGGTGGTTGGTCGTTGCAAAGCTGAGTCCACTAGTCAGCAAAAGCTAAAATACCTTGATGAACTTTAATGTAAGTGTGAATGAACAATTGTAAAACAATTTCTGTAACTTTGTAGATGCTGTAGAGAACGTGAGAGGGTATGGGAATGAGAATTCCCAACAGAAGAGCAGAAAGGTAAAGCTTTATGTTTTATCATTGTCTTTTTAGCAGCTCCTCTTAGTCACAGAATTAGATGACAGCTCTGACCTCTTAGGAATTTGCTAAGGGCAGCGTTTCTCTGGAGACATTGAAGTGACACATTTGTTTCAACTTCCTTGGAGAGAGACAGAAAAAGCATCATCACAAAGGAATTAGAAAATTATTGTTTATGAAATATTTTTTATATGAAAAAGACCCTCTTTAAAGGCAGTGACACCCTTAATGGAAGAAATCATTAACTTTGTGTGTTTTCTCTCAGTAGTAGATATATTAAAATGATGCATGCATATATGACACAAAGTAGGAATGAAACTGGCTAAAAAGGAACAAGAATGACAGATGGGGAAGGGGGACAGAATGGGAATAAAGGGCATGGGGAGATAGGCTCAATATGTACTTGTATGAAAATGTCCTTGTGGGGACTAGTGAGATGCTCAGTCAGTAGAGTTCTTTCCATACAGGAATGAGGGCCTGAGTCTGGATCACCAGCACTCGTGGAGAGAACCAAGTGCATGATGGCACTCCAAAGGAAGGAGCCAGCCTGGAGCTCACTAGCTGGCCAGTCTAGTGAGATTGGAGAGTTGCAGATTTGGTAAGAGTTCCTGTCTCAAAATCTAAAGTAGCCATTTGAGAAAGATCCCTGACATCAACCCAAATCTCTACCTGCACACCAACACACACACACACACACACACACACAAAATGCACACGTACACAGTCATATATATACACAAAGAAACAATGAAATTTTAAAAGATATTTTATTGTAAGAGTAATATATGTATATCAATATTTGAGAAATAAACTAATTTCAGAATACACTAAACATTCTCGATAATCTATGTCTTCTCAAATAGCTCAAACACTGTCCGTGGGGCTAGTCCTCTTTCTGCATTATCTTTCTCTTTTCAATAGAGCCGATTTGTGTGGCATAAATTTTGCTTGCAGGCTGAGCTTAATTATGACCCTTTTCATTCAGAATATTCCATTTTTGTTTCCCTGTCTTTTCCCTCCTGCTATAATGAAGTGTTAGAGCGTCTTTTGTTGAGGAGCCCAAGAGAGGAAAAATCAGACAGAAATAGAGCTGAAAAGGAGAGGCCACCAAGCATGTGGCTATAGCACAGTCCACCTTGTCTCTCCTGTGCTTTTGCTGTCTTGCCATCTGTGTTCTTATTATCTCTAGGAAGTGTGGTAGCTCTTGGTCTAGCTGCTAAACCTTTAGCTGTTGGGCTGGGATTAGGGTGTACTTTTATGCAACAGTTCCACAGTCCCGGTTGTTAATGATTTTTCTCAACACAAAAATGCGAAATGAAGAGAGAGAACTGAAAGGTGAGAGGCACTGCTATTTGCCCACGGGGCTGCTTGATTCATACTGACTTTTCTTATAGCCAAGTATTGAAAGTGGTATTGCATTCTTACGTGGCAGCCTAAACCCAGATTGCTTGAAAATAATTCCAAGACACTAAGAAATCAGTCTTAACAAAAGGCATATTCTGTAGCCTGTCTGCAAGATCGGGATTACCAGAGCTCAAGCTGGAATTTTTTAAATAACTATAGAACTCAACACAGAGTAGAAAGTGAAGAAGTTCCTGATGAAAACCTGACAAGATATAATTCATACATTGTTGCTGCCTGCAGTCTCATTTCCTACTACTATGGGTTTTTGTTTGGTTGGTTGTTTGATTGGTTGGTTTTGGTTTTTGGAGACAGGGTTTCACAGTGTAGACCTGGCTATCCTGGCGCTCACACTGTAGACCAGGTTAGCCTCAAACTCAGAGTCCACCTGTCTCTGCTTCCTGAGTGCTGGGATTAGCGGTGTACACCACTGCTGTCTGGCCATTTTCTACTACTTAATCAAGACCTAAGAAATAATTTTATACAAACTAAAAGGAAGAGCCAGGCATAGAGGTAGATGCCTACCATCTAGTTCTAGGGAAGCTGAACAAGAAGATCCTGAATTTAATGCCACTCCACTCAGGCTGTGTAGACCCTATTCCAAAAAGCTAACAGCAATAAATCACACACACACACACACACACACACACACACACACACACATACACACACACACACACACACACACACACACACACACAAAGGAAGGAGGGAAAAAATATTGTTATTTTCCCTTTGTTAGAACACACAGAATTTTTTTTATTTTCCTGAACTATTAATTGAGAACCGCATCTCTGAAAATCCTAGTGTCAAAAAGAACGAATAAAAAGCTAAGTGATGCTCATGCTGCTTCCCCCAGGCTGCCAACTCAAAAGACGACGGGCATGAGACAAGGACCTGAGAAACCATACAACTTGAAACTTTCTGCTTTAAATGATCAGGAAACGCACTAAATACAAAATAACATCTAGGTGCACGAGTCAGAAAAAAAGGATGATTACAGGCGTGCGCCACACAGGCCCTCCCCCAAATCTACCACTGATCTCCCTTTTCTACCTAGAGTTGCTTGAGGCCCCTAGATTTGAGTTAGCTTCCTGCGTCAGTTGCCAAAGTATTTGGGAATTCAATTACACAATTCCGGCTTTTCTCTATGTCCCCGAAACATATTTCTCAATTAAAAAAAAAAATGAGCTGCATTTAAAAATCAGAAGATCTCTTGCCAAACAAAGTCCAGATGCCCTGCACCTACTTAAGATGAGATTTGGGGGCTGGAGAGATGGCTCAGCCGTTAAGAGCATTCCCTGTTCTTCCAAAGGTCCTGATTCCCAGCAACCACATGGTGGCTCACAACCATCTGTAATGAGGTCTGGTGCCCCCTTCTGGCCTGCAGGCATCTACATAGACAGAATATTGTATACATAATATATATATATATTTTTTTTTTAAAAGATGAGATTTGGCCCTACCCCTCATCTGCCACGTGGTGGTGAAGACTAAGGGAGAGTTGCCCCCCTCGCCCATCTCCCCTTGCCACCTGCAGCAGATGGGAAAGCTGGTACTAGGGTCTTGAAAATAGAAGAGCTCATCCTGTCCCTTATTGGTTGCAGAACTTGGGAGAGCAGGCCCTGCACCTTACCTGGGCAACACAGTACAGCTGACCCTGTTGGCAGAAGCTTGGTCCTTGAGAGTGTAAGAGAGGAAGAGCTTGCTCTGCTCCTCACCTACCATGTGGTGGCATGGGTGAGGAAGAGATGTCCCACCTTAGTCCCTCACTGCCTGTGGCAGGTGGGAGAGCAGGCCCTGATGTCATGAAAGCCAGGAAACATGGCCCTGTACCTCACCTGGGCAGCATAGTAAAGTTGACCCCGTGGTGTGGGTAGGGGTGAGCCAGTCTTGAGGGTGTGAGAGCAGGAGAACTGACCCTGCTCCTTGCTGCCTAAAGCTTTTGGTAAGCTATGTTAGCCAGGGCAGTGCTAGATAGAGCACTAGCCCTGGTGGTAAGGATGAGGAAGAACTGGCAGGCTGACCAACCCAAATACCACTTAAACCCAGAACCAGGCCGGGCGGTGGTGGCGCACGCCTTTAATCCCAGCACCCGGGAGGCAGAGGCAGGCGGATCTCTGTGAGTTCGAGACCAGCCTGGTCTACGAGAGCTAGTTCCAGGACAGGCTCCAAAAGCCACAGAGAAACCCTGTCTCGAAAAACCAAAAAAAAAAAATAAAAAAAATAAAACCCAGAACCAGTTGGCCCACCCCAACATCTACCCCATCTGTGAACTGCTGGATCTCATGAAGGAGCAGGTCCTGCAGATCCAAAGTTTCATGATCTCTTGGGGCAAGAACAGGATACCCGAGAGGAGTCCCAGTGAGGGCCCAATATTGATAGGTGGCATGAAACCAATCCATTTATCCATTCATTGGAAATTTCCTGAATCTTTTGTTCTAAATAGCTGCTTTCAAACAAACAAAGAAGTCTCAACTTTAAACAACCACAATGGCAAACATAAGAAGCATGGCATATGTCCTAACCCTTGTAGAAAGCAACGAAAGTGTTATTAAGAGGGAAGTATTCTCAATGCAGAATGAGCAGATAAGCCTTATCCTGGCTATCATAGGATAACTTACAACATTGAACCTCACTTTGAAAAGTTGTACTCATTAATATGTAAACATAATACATAAGAAAATAATCGCCAATAAAGTTAATATAAGCATTACATAAAATATCGCAAATAAACTGACTACATTCTGACCTTTAAGACGCCAATCTCACACATTATTACCAGCAAATCTGCCTTCTTTTAACACAGATCCATATTTGAAGTAATAACATGATGCTCAAAGAGTAGGAATTGCCTAAATGTCTTGATATGGCAGCTTTGTTCAAACCCATGGGAGGCCTGCCACTTTCTGAATGGAGCCGGAAGAGTTGATGGGGAGAGGAAAGATGAGAGTCAGGGGAGTGGACAGGAGGAGAGGAAGGAGGAGAAACTGTGGTCCATATGTAAAAATAAATTTTAAAATGTAAATAAAATTAAATAATAAAATTCATCGAGACTCCAGCATAAGAGAGGTTAACTAAACACCTGCATGGCACTATTTTGGTTTATGGATGATTGTTCTCATAATTGACATTTATTTGTGCCCTTGCCTTCTACAGAAGATGTCTCAAAGAAAGTCCTTCCATTGTTTACTGCAGAATCCAATGATAGGAAAAAGGTCTAGACAAACAGATTCCAAAACAGATGGAAGACCAGCAGCTCTTTAGGAATCCTCTGTGACTCCAGTACCAGCTTGGGACTGCTGAGACATCCAGTCTTTGTGGACCAAATGACAATGGATTCCTTGGCCTTCCCATCAGGAAACACCCATTATTGGGCTACTCAAATCAACACCTGTAAGCCCCTATAATAAATCTCATTTATGTTTAAAGAAAAGAATTGCCTAAAAATGCTCAGCCAAAAAATAATGAAATCCCTCTTCCCACTGAAGATTCTGTTAAGCCATGATTTATCTTCCTTTGATCAGTCATCATTTAAAACAGCTGCCTTAAGGTATAAATCAGACATCTAATTGCTCAAGTACATAAAGAGAATGAAAATGAGTCCAGCTCTGTACCAGGAAACCTCATGAAGCATGGTTCTTTTGGGAAGCCAAGTGTCAGATGCAGTCTGTGTCACTGACTTCAGCTGTCAGTCCCAACCTGAAGCTGAGGCTTGGAGCTCCTAGTTTCTCCTAATGCTTTGTGGCTTCTCTGAGAGAAGTCTTTCCCAAAAGCTCCTGATCTGGCCCTCCTCTCTGTTCAAGGCCTTCCTCTTCTGGGGGGCCTAGAAAGTAAGAAAGAAAGTTGGGCTATCAGACATGATGGAACAACCCTGGAACTCCCTCAGCTGGCAGGCAGAATCAGGACAACTGTGGGGTCCAGGCCAATTTGTCTTAAAAAAAATGCAACAAAAATACAAATAAATAGATAGATGTACAGATAGATAAATGATAGAAAAATGCACCAAACACAGAAAAACAAATATTGCATTTTTTCTCTCATATTGGCAACTTAAATTTAAAATTATGTGTGTGGACACACCCATGTATACTTATGTTTGTGTGTAGGAAATGAAATCAGAAAAGGAATCACAAAAGGGGCAGAAGAGATATTAAGGAAGGTGGGAAATAGGAACGGAAAGGAAATTTCTTGAGTAGAGAACTCACTCATAGAATTACAGAGGTGCCCTCTTTTTTCCCTAACATTTTTAGTATTAATTATTATCTTGATGTTTGAGCTAAGATGGTCATATATACTTGAAAAGTAACATAAGGAACTGATATGTTTTAATGGCTGTTTTAATTCATTCTAAAATATTTACCTAAAACCTAAACAAGAAAAGAATAATATTATTATCAATTTCTTTCTAAGAGCTTGCCTGTTATTCCATGTTAATAGTTCACTGTAGCCAGGTGGTGGTGGAGCCACATGCCTTTAAACCCAGCTCTGGGGACACAGACACAGGCAGATCTTTGTGAGTTCAATACCAGCCTGGTCTAAAGAGTGAGTTCCAGACAGCCAGGCCTGCACAGAGAAACACCATCTTGAAAACAAACAAACAAACAAACAAACAAACAAATAGATAAATAAATAAATAATACAGTGTCATTAGCGCATGATAATAGAGTTAAATAGAGAAATAGTTTCCATTTGACCCAGGTTAAATATTTACAGGGAGGCGGGTGGCTGATAGGCACTCTGTCTTTCTGAGACAGAAACTCCAAGAGGTCTAGATTTGATACTGTTTCTTACCACTGTTACTCTGTCAGGAGACTGCACACAGAAGTATCTGAAATCTGGAGCAGAGTTCAGTAGCACAAGAGTATGGTTCTTTTAGATCCCCAGAAACAATGGGGAAGTGGGCAAGTTTAATGATGATCATGAGATATTAGTTTGATGTGCTTTGGTTTAAAAGTGTTCCTTTGCAAATAAATATTAAAACCAAAAGTAAGTTCACAGATTCAAGATAATCACATTTGCTTCCCTTTAATAAATGAATTTCCAAAAACCCATAGTACTGGGAAGGAGGGGAAACAGAGTATTAGCCCAGAGATGGTGTGTCACAGGGGGATGGGCTTTGAAGTTTCCAAAGCCCATGGCATTCTCACTTAGCTTTCTTTGTTTCATGGCCTGCCTGCCTGCTGCCATGTGCCCCATTGTTAAATTTTCAATTCCTAGGTTGTAAAAATCTAGCCGGGCGATGGTGGCACATGCCTTTAATCCCAGCACTCGGGAGGCAGAGGCAGGTGGATCTCTGTGGGTTCGAGACCAGCGTGGTCTACAAGAGCTAGTTCCAGGACAGGCTCTAAAGCCACAGAGAAACCCTGTCTTGAAAAACCAAAGTAAATAAATAAATACCCACCACCTTTGATGTAATAAACCAATCAAACCAAACTGATCAGAGGATTCCTGGGAGACCCCAAGGGAAGTTAAGGAAACCACAAAGGACTTTTAATGCCCTCAGAGGTGAAGTTACCGATGGTGGTGAGAACATACCTTTTGTTGTAAGACTATGTTGTGGTTTAAATAAAAATGGCCCCCCCATAGGGCCATGTGAACCATATATGTTGAAATCTGAGGGGCATGCTGAACTGGCCTTGCCCTTTGATGGCTCTGGGAGATCGGGCCCTGCCCCTTGATAGCTGCTGTAGCAGGAGAACTGGTCTCAACCCTCTCCACAGGCACAGTAGCGCTAACCTCCATTGTATGGATACAAAAAAGATGGTTCTGGGCCGGGCGGTGGTGGCGCACGCCTTTAATCCCAGCACTCGGGAGGCAGAGGCAGGCGGATCTCTGTGAGTTCGAGGCCAGCCTGGTCTACAAGAGCTAGTTCCAGGACAGGCTCTTAAAAAAGCTGCAGAGAAACCCTGTCTCGAAAAACCAAAAAAAAAAAAAAAAGATGGTTCTGCCCCTTTTATGAAGGGGTGGTCCCAGTGTAGGCTCCGACTGACCAACTCACCTACCACTCAGACCCACCTCAACATCTACCCCACCTATGACCTTTTGGAACATGTGAAGGGACTGGTCCTGTGGAACGAGAACTGCAGGATCTCCATGACTCAGGGCAACAGCAGGGTATCTGGAAGCAGTTTTGGAGAGGGTCCAGTATTGATGGTATTGATGGTGTACCAAACACCAGAGGCCTTGACCCAGACCAACAACTCATTACAATGAACAATTGCAAGTAAAGCTGTTTGAACAAAAGAGTCTACTGTGTGACACACTGCAGCTCCCAGTGCCACTAAGAAAAATGAAGAAGTGATGGGAAAGATGGAAGAGTGAAATTTTTTGTTTTCTTAATTAATTTAAAATTTCTTTCTTTTGGTGGGAAAGCTGCAAACGTGAAGGGTAGATATGGAAGGACTGGGAAATCCATGGGATTGGGGTGCTTCATGTGAAATTCCCAAAGAAACAATAAAAAAATGTGTTTAGAAAAAGGACCTCCACAGACTCTTAGGGAGTGGCATTATTGGAGGTGTGCCCTTGTTGGAGGAAGTGTGTGACAGAAGGGTGGGCCAGAGCCCATCTCAGAAGGTCTGAGATGCTCAAGCTAGGCCCAGTGCCTCATTTGCTTCTTATTGCCTGCAAATCCAGAGGTAGAATTCTCAGCTACCTCTCCAGTACCATGTCTGCCTTACCGCCCCTGCTTCCCACCATGACAATAATGGATTAAACCTCTGAACTGTAAGCCAGCCCCAATTAAATGTTTCCTTATAAGAGCTGCCCTAGACATGGTGTCTCTTTACAGCAACAGAATGTAAATCAAGACTGCTCATTCATTTCCCGGCCGCCCAGACCCCAAATAATCACACAGAAACTATATTTATTACAATTCCGTTTGGCCAATGACCCAGCCATATTTCTAGCCAGTTCTTACATCTTAAATTAACCCATTTCTATTGATCTGTGTATCACCACAAGGCTGTGGTTTACCAGGTAAGGTTCCATTCTGGTACCTTTCTCCATCAGCAGCTACATGGCGTCTCTTTGACTCGGCCCATTCTCTCTATATCTCTGTTCGGATTTCCCGCCTGGCTTTATTCTATCCTGAAGCAGCTTCTTTATTAACCAATGGTAATAAAACATATTCACAGCATACAGAGGGGAATCCCATATCAATAGAAACTCTAAATAAGACAGATAAGAAAATGTGGATGAGGATTTGTTATGGTTAAGCTTCAATGTCAGCTTTACTGGATTTTAGAAGCAACTGGGAAACACAATTCTGGGTGTGTCTGTAAGTTTTTTGAGAAGTCTAACTGAGGAGGTAAGACTAACCCTGAATGGAGACAGCACTCTCCCATGGACAGGATCCTAAACCATGTGTAAAAAGAGCATGCTGAGCAGCAGCATCCATCTCTCTCTGCTTCCAGACTCAGGAAAGAAGAAAAGGAGAATAAAGAGAGGGGGTAGAGGGAAAAAGCGAAGGAGTAAAATATTTTTAAGTATAAAGGAATTAGAACTCTTTCAAACAGTTCTTAAAGCTACCTTTTTGGAAAGTAAAATTTTAGACGCAAGTTTTTGTGATAAAAACAAAAAGAAACAAGCAAACAGAAACTGTGAATACACACATGGAGGATGCTGTCCCCCTGGCTAGAGATCCTGCATCTCTGTTCAAGACTGAGCTACAGAAAAACCTCCCTCTGACTTCTGCTTTAGTCAGTTTGCTTTGTGACAGACAGCCTTTGCTGCAGACACCCTTATGCCCTTGGGTAGGAAATTCATAATCCAAGGCCATTTCCAGAAAATTTTTCTGAGAACCCTTCAGTACTGCTAATCAACCCTCCTAAAGGTCATTTTAAATTAAGAGTCTGTCATGGCTCATTGTAAAGTGACCTTGACCTCATCTCTGCTCAGCAAGGGCTCTTAAGTAGTGCATAGGCATCAGAGCATTTTATAACCACAGTGGGAGACTCATGAGCTGGATAGAAATATGAAGATGTAGTCACTTTCAAGGTCATTGTTATAAAGAAAAAGTATAATTGAAGAAAGCTGATTCCTAGAATGTTTTGACCATTCTTATGGTCCTTCTCTCTAACAGGCTGAGCAGACCATAAATTATTCACGTGTATCAATGAGATATTCTGATTTTCCTGATGAGATGCTGGCTACCATATCATGCCCAGCTCATCCACATCTATTCTAGAAAGAGAGCACTCTGACGCTGGATAGGGCCTCATGTGCAAAACCGGAGCTGAGCTTCAAAACAGCACTCTTTCTTTAAGCCACAAGGTGGCGCCTGCAAACTTCCTTGGTGCTGAACAACCTGGTAGCTGAATCACAACCCTTGGGGGATTAGAAATCAAGAGATGTCAGAGAAAGATCACCTAATCCAATTGATGTATTTTGCAAACGAGCACATTGAAGCCTGAAAATATGTAAATTACCTAGTCCAAGTCACACTTCCAGTTCGGAGGAGGCAGAATCCACATTCAAATTCTCAAACCCACTTTCATTTCACTAAGAGGCAGTGCTTCCAAAGCAAAACAATACACTGTTTTTTTCTAACATTCTTACAAATAAAATCTACTGCCACTATCCCTTCCACCACCCTCTATCAGGAGCCAGTCTGATAGAACTGACCTTGAGGCAT
This sequence comes from Arvicola amphibius, assembly GCF_903992535.2. Classification (NCBI taxonomy): domain Eukaryota; kingdom Metazoa; phylum Chordata; class Mammalia; order Rodentia; family Cricetidae; genus Arvicola; species Arvicola amphibius. The sequence goes on along the minus strand of NC_052064.1, from coordinate 7,640,079 downwards.
TGCTGAAGAACCACCAGATTCACAGACAAGTTTGAAACGATTTGATGAGTGGAATAACTCATGTAGGAGTCCTAACACATGCTTGCCATCCTGACTGTCCCTTCTCCCAAACCCCCATGGAATATCTGTCTAAACCTACTTATAAACGTTCACAAGATACTTTAGTTCAGATAACTGGGAACCTTTAATGAACCCCTAGTCCGGCAGCCCTTCCCTGGACCAAAATTAAATAGCCTCAATCATGAATGTATTTGGCCTTCTCCAGCCACTTGTTCCATCTCCAATCTTATGGCCTTCCTCCGCTTCTCCTGCTGCTGAATTCTGCCAAAGGAATCAACAGGAATGTTTTGCTTCTACTGTAAAATCATGTCCGGCTTTCCCTGACCGTGACCCTCATCGTCAGCTCCTTTGCAGTTCTGGTGGCCCACACCCTACAGAGGATGCCCTGCTATCAAGCCCTGTCCTTGATTCTATTATTGCTGACTCAAAACAGAGATCTTACCGCTGTCAAGGTTTGTTCTGGAATAGTCCATGTGCTAAGAAAGAATTATTATGTTTAGTCTTCACCATAGTCCTATAAAGATTGGGAGGGGGAAAAAATCCCCATTTTGTAGATAAGAATCTTAGCAACAGAGATCAAGAGCTGGAGAATGGCAGAAGAAATGGAATTCTAGCCTAGGTGACCTGGCTCCAAATCCTGGTTAAAAATGTGTGTGGCCTCCAATGGCTATGCTGGCAGCTTGACTTAAAAGCAGAAGCCCAGGCATCTAGCTCTTCATTCTCATCCAGCTAATGGTTTGTTTCTATTCCCAATTGTACTTGTTAGTTTCTCAAGTGCCCCATTCCCTTCTATATGACGATGGTGTCTACATTCCCAAAGTATTAGTTACTTTCTCCGTGCCATGACAAAATCACTGGTGACAAACACAACTCGAAGGATTGAGAAGGGAAACAATCATAGCAAGGTGACTGACTGTTCACACTGATGACAAACACAACTCGAAGGATTGAGAAGGGAAACAATCATAGCAAGGTGACTGACTGTTCACACTGAGTTAGGAAGCAGAATCCAGACCGGAAATAGGAGCTGGCTTTAAAGCACACCCAAGTGACTGACTTCCTCAAGTAAAACTCTACTTCCTAAAGTCTCCATGACCTTTGAAAATCATGCCACCGGCTGGGAACAGAGCATGAGATACTTTACATTCACCACTATTGTTTGGAGGTATTTTGTTTCCAAGTGTAGGAATGGAACCCTGGCCCTGGAGCTTAATGGAATAGCCCCTCTAGCAACAGTTTTGATCCCAATTTCTCTACCATTCCGGAGGACTCATTCTGCCAGATTCCTCTTTTTATTGCTGCATGGGAAATGTTCTGTCAAGGCTTCTTATAAAATCCCACTTGCGGATCCCATGACTGCCCCTTGATCCTTGTCCTTCCTCACTGGAAGCTTCTCTCTTTTATCTTACAGTGCACACTTACTCTTTCCTGTGCTTTTTACAACAAAGATCCTCCCGTGTTACTTTACTTTTAATAGGTTGATCTATTTTGCAACTGGCAGGTAATTGGGCATATTTATCAAAATCACATGATTATTTGGGTGTATGTACACACTACATAAATATCAATTTGAGCCAGTAAGGTTATCCACCATTTCAAACATCTATCACTTCTTTGCGATGAGAACATCCAAAGCCCTCTCATCTATGTTGATAATTGTAACTACATTCTGTTATAGAGCATGAGAACTATCTAGCGGTAACTACCCTCCCAACTTGCTTTTTTTTTCAGTGTAGGTGTTTGATCCTGTGGTGGTTTGAAAGAAAATGGCTCCCCATAGGCCCATAGGGAATGGCGCTATAAGAAGGTGTTGAGTGGCCTTGTTGGAAGAAGTGTAGACTCTTCGGACAAGGACAAAAACCAGTCACATCCTTCACTAAAATATTCACAGAAGTGATCTCTAGGTAATATACTAAAATTCTTCCCCTCTGAAACATCTTGAGCCAAACCCCCACAGTTCAAATCTTCCCTACTTCGACTAGCATGGTCCATTCATCAGTGCTCAACACATTCCACTGCTTTCCTTACTCAAAGTACCAAAGTCCAAATTCCTCCAAACCAAAACATGGTTAGGTCTATCACAGCAATACCCTAGTCCCTGGTACCAACGTCTGTCTTAGGGTTTCTATTGCTGTGAAGAGACACCATGACCATGGCAACTCTTATCAAGGAAAGCATTTAATGGGGTGGCTTATAGTGTCAGAGGCTTAGTCCATTATAATCATGATGGGACGTGGTGACATGGAGGCAGACGTGGAGCTGGGAAAGGAGTCAAAAGGCCTACATCTTGTTCCTCAGGAGACAGGATGTAAACTGTGACATTAGGTGTAGGCTAAGCATAGGTGACCTCAAAGTCCACCTTGGCAGTGACAAACTTTCTCCAACAAGTCCCTAGCTACTCCCAATATTGTCACACTTTCTAAGAGTGCCACTTCCTACTTATGGTGATCATTGCATTCAAACTACCACAGAAGCTAAAAGACAGTGACATGAGACTTATCTACCTGTAACCACTTCCTAAAACTCCAGAGTGGGGCAAGTGCATGGCTCAGCTGGTATAGGCACTTGCTGCCAAGTATGAGGGTATAGTTTCTATCCATCCTGGCCCCACACAGTAGAAAGAAAGAAGCAACTTCTGCATGTTTTCCTCTTACCTCCATACATGCGGTGTCTGCCCATGCTTGTGTGAGTGTGTTTGCATGACTGTACACACACAGAAACACACAGAAACACACACATACACCCCACACCTACACAAGGTAAATAGATGCAATTTGAAGTTGTTTAAAGCCTCCAAAGTGGCCTTTACTAAATAATAAGAACCACTAGAGGGCACAACTGAGCTTTAGGAAACAGGTCAAGTGAGAAATGCAAGAAACATTAAAATAATTAAACAATGCAACATAAAATTATTAACTTTGAAACAATTTTTTTCTGTTATTTCACTGGTTATCTTTTACCTTTTGATATAATTAAATTAAAATATATTTTGCACTTCAGTTTTAATATAAATTCAGTATTTGAAAGTACATAAAGTAATAAAGATAGGATTTGTTGGATAGAAAAACAAGTGATGTTTACAGTATAAAAGGAGAGTTTGGTTTCTTCCACCTATATTTTTGCTTTCTTTAGATTACCCAGTCTAGGGACAATGGCTTTTTGGTGGTGGGATTCTATTGTATCTTATTTGGTCAGTCGAGAAACCTGAGATTTCTTAGGATTTGAGACTAGGAAAGGGGACCAGATGTTCCAAACATCAAGCTGTTACAGGAAGCTTCCCACCCACTCCCAATGTCATGCTGAGTTCTTGACAGACTTCCCTTTCCTGTTTCCTTTTTCTCCCTTTCTAATTTTTTCTTCAAAGTTTATTCAATGGCTACTGTCAAAACCATCTTCCTCTATTGTCCCAATGATGACGTCATTCCCTTCCCTTACTCGAGTTTGCCTTCTTCCCATGAACTTTGATTGCCTATTTGTCCCTTACTTCTTGCTGCTGCTCACCAATTGCTACATAAGATTGTCTTGTTTGCTTTGTTTGGAGGGTTTGAGGGAGAGGGACAGGAGGGGTGTTCCAACCCAGGATAGTATAATTTTAAGTTTTAAAATGTTTAAGTCTTAGACTGAAGCTAGAGACATGAAATTGCAACACTTTCTTATTTCCACAGCATTCTTTGATGCTGTTTTAAAATCATATCTTTTAAGTGAGCTTCAAATAACTCAGTAATAGCATTGCATCAGCAGAGAGTCTGTTCCAGTCAGAACAGTGAAAGCAAGAACTTCCAAGGGTTCTTCTCCTCAGCCTCCAACTTGCCATAGAAGTACTGGTATTACAAATACACACAATACTCTGCCAGACTTTACATGGGTTCTGGAGACACGAACTCTTGTCCTCACACTCGCGTAGCAAGCACTTGAGCCACTGGGCCAGCTCTCCTACTCCCACCTACAAGTTATCACATCTTTCGACTCTACCTGAAACTGTGCTATCTGTTCTCCAGCTCTGCTCTCTGGTTTGATAACTCATGGTGCAGAACATCCCAGCTACCGTAACTATATGAATCAGTTTCTTATGATATGTGCCTATGTGCATGAAGAACCTTAGTGGAAGCTTCTTAAGATTCACCTATGAAATTTTCCAAAAGCCAAGAATGAAAAAAATAATCACTGTAGCACTCCATACTTCCTCTCCGAAAGAATGTTTTTTGCCAGTCATAACTTCATCACCCACCAAATGTTTGACTTTGAGTAACTCACTCAATCTACCTGTTTTCTTAATTCCTAATTTATTCATTCATTTATTCATTCAACAAACACTGGCAGAATTCCTTTCTTTTGCCAGACACTGAAAGTATTGGGATAGACACAAAAGCCATACGAGTTGATAAGATAAAGTTCATTCTTTAGAAGTTCAGTGCAGTGAAAGCAAAAGTTATTTTATAGAAAATATCACATTCAATGTGGAAGGTTTCATGCTCATTTATTGAAGACTACTCCTTCCTACTCTCCCCCTATACAAACTCGAGATATCTGATATTTTAAACACTATATTTTATGCGCATTTGGGATTCAAGCTATACCTATGCCCCCACCATAGGTCTTTCTGGAAAGACCTTTCCAGATTGTATTCCACTGCCTTTCAACACTCCCTGCTCTTTCTGCTTAAAAATCTAACCCAACACTAAATTGCCAATGTTTATTTTCTAGTCTAGAAAAAATTAGCTATTATTCATCTTTGTATATATTCTATTGTGGAGTGTCTAAAAGTAGGATATATTCCTACATTTCATCCACTTTAAGAATTTCTTGAGTAATAAAAAATTTGCCTTAGCAAGAGAAACTAGGAAATCACTTTATTTCAATGTTCTTATTGTCATAAGCTAGACAATGCTGCGCACCGCACCCCCGTGTCTGAGTTTGGTACGCTGGCACCCAGTTCCCGAGCTTCGGGCAAGGGGCAGGAGGTTAAAATACACACACACACACACAGAGACAGACAGCAACACGGGTCATCCTTGAATTCCTCAAGAATGCCCCCTTTATTGTTTTTCAGGGGCAGATTATATAGAGATAGCCACGCCCCAGCCAAACCCACCAGAAACCACTCGCCTGCCATCAGAAACTCCTGAAGGTCTCGTGCTCAGAGCAGCTGTAGGCACTCAGATCAGGGGATTACAAGAAATTCAGGATCTGGGGTCTCACTGCTCCCAACAAGACAATATTTCATAATGGAGATATTTAAGATGTTTATAATGTCTAAGTATGAAAAAGAACTACTATGTTATAAATATAATTTTATAATATTCTCATAAGAAAATTACCATTATTTTGCAGAGAATAAAAATCTGTTCATAATAAACATCCAAAAGTATTCCATTATGTGAGAATTTGCATTCTCTCCTCTCTTTGATGCAAGGGATTGAACCCAGGGCCTTGGATATGCTAAGCTAGAACTCCACTACTGAGCTACATTCTCAGGAAGGATCTGGCCTATAGTTAAGACTTCTCTCTCTCTCTCTCTCTCTCTCTCTCTCTCTCTCTCTCTCTCTCTCGTTCCTCCCCTCCTCTGTCTCTCTCTTCCCTTCCCTTTACCCTTCTCTCAATAAACTGCACACTCAAAAAAAATAAAGAATTAAATTTTAACTTTAGCAGAACTCCTAAGCCACATATTACTTTACTTATAGTTACCATTTACCAGTATGTACTTAAGAGAGTAGGTGCCAGGATGGGGGGGGGGGGGAGGGGCACAACTGCATGGCTGGGAACAAGGGAACAATTTATCAGTTAATAGAGGCCATCTCGGTTCACATCCCTAAACCTTTTCCCTCAACTTAAACATTTATAAATTAGAATGATATTCCCTTTGTAGTTGACTTGAAGGTATTTGTCACAAACTGGGTATTTTTGATTCTTCAGGATTTCACTTTTCATTGTTACCTGAAAATAGGATGGGTATAAGGGAACTAAAGGCATTAAGAATGCCTGATGCGTGTCAGTTGTGAAATGAATGGTACATGCCTTTATTAAAATGATCAGGAATTTTCTATGTGGCTGGTCACACAGGTTCTGCATACTTTCTACTGGCTAATATCCCTCCCTGTTAAATGTCCTCAAAGAAATCTGTAATCTGATTTCCCCAAAGCAGGTTTTACAAACCAGAAGTTCATGTCTCATTTTTATGCATTATACAACTTCCTTTTCTCTACATTACTTACACTCTTTGCTGGAATCATTATCTTGAACATAATTCCAAGGAAAGGATTATGGAAAGTGTGTGGGTGTGGGGGGAATCCATCTCAGCCTCAGCCAGCAGTTGCCATTTCTCTTTAAATTCTGCAAAGGATTTGCAAAAATTTTTTCTGGTCTCTTAGACATTAGCAGCCAGATTTAAATTTAACAATTTATAGTGTAGCACTATAAAGGGAATAATAAAGGGTTGGAAGTGTAGCTCAGTAGAGTGAATTCTTTGTACCCACAAGACCCTCAGTTCAGTCGCAAGCAAACAGAAAATGAAATTAATAAAATACTGTGAAACATTTGCATTGCTTAATATAAAGTTAAATATTCAAATTTGAGCTGAACCAAAGTTAGATTATATCTTCTAAATGTATAAAAGCAAAATCATGACTGCAGGATGAAATGTCTAGGTAAATATCTTACATGTGCTTCCAGTAATGCTAACAATCTAAGTACAGTAAACAAATGCACATGGTGGGTGTGTGATGGTGTATTCAGAGAAGCTTCAGAGTCCTGAGACAAAGGGAAATGCAATGCATGGCTCGGAGAAACCAATTAGCTGAAGCTAGACCTTACAGTGTCAAATAATTTAACTGAACTTCAGTATGCTCTTGATGAAACAAGAGAACAAAACCTCATACTGAAGCCTAATTTAAATCCATCAGTTTATAAAGCAGATTCAAGTAAGCTTCCTTTTAAATTTTTTTTTTTAATTTTTAATTTTTGAGTTTTTGATACAGGGTTTCTCAGTGTAGCCCCGGCTGTCCTGGAACTCATAAATTCACCTGTCTTCACTTCCTAAAGGAAAGAAACATCATGCCTGGCTAAGCTTCCAACTTTTATGATTGATGCATTATTATTGGTGGTGGTGGTTGGTCACAGATGGAGGTGAGAGATAACTTCCTGGGGTGTGTTCTCTCCTTCTATCATTTGGGTCCTAGGGTTAAACTCAGGTCATCAGGCAAGACGTACCTTTACTTGCTGAGCCATTTCACCAACTCAGGCTTCAATTATTGACAAGGGACTGGAAGCTCCTTGACAATCAGTTCTCACATGAAAAAAATAAATAAAAATAAGGGTTGCTGTTGAATCATTATAAGAGGAGGAACATGTGTGCACACTCAATACAGGTATCATTAAAAGGAAGGCAGAGAATTAGGTATTTGTACTTTAAAAAACGTTCCAGCCATTTACCTAAATTTGGTTTTCAATTCTCAAGCATGCTATCATCATTTGCTTTTAGAAAAAAAAAAAAAGCTAATTCTGATCTCAGTACACACACTAAACTTACTTGTTGCCAAATTCAGCCAGACTAAAGTTGAAGGGAATGAAAGGTTTTTGAGACAGGCTCTCTCTGTGTAGTCAAAGCTCCACAGCCCTGCCTTAACCCCTCAAAGTTCTCAGGTTAGAGGTACATATCATAGTGTCCAGCTCCTTTTTCTGTGCTAGGGACTGAAGCCAAGGTCTTTCTTTCATTGCACATGCTAAGCACACACTCAAACCTTGAGCTCAAAGAAATATACCAACCTCAAAGAAATCTTCATATTAAGAAAAACAGAATTACAGAAGTTGTACTTTTTCTTGAGGAAGAATTCTTTAATACAGAGACACCTGTTACCTCTCTCTCTCTCTCTCTCTCTCTCTCTCTCTCTCTCTCTCTCTCTCTCTCTCTCTCTCTCTCTCTCTCTCTCTCTCTCTCTCTTTGCTGCTGATTCTCAGTGGAAATCTTAACCCCACAAAGGGCTGATGGGCTAAACTGACTTGAAGGCTATACTTTCTGCATCGCCTTTAGTGGTCTCTCTAATGAGGTTTATTGTCTATCGGCAAAATATTGATTTTTTAATAATATTCACCATCAAGCACATGAATTTTGTAGGAGAAAAAGGGCTAAAGAATTGTATGTCAGTTTTAAACTTAAAAAATATATTGTGAGAACTCTAGATAGGGATGTCACAGTAGTGGTAGCTCTAAAAAAATGAATGATTTCAGCTCAATTTCAGCTCTCTCCCTTTTGGTGGAATGATTTTTGTCTTAATGATTAATTTTTCTTTCCCTCATTTCCCTACCTCTTGAGTGAAGTTTTTAAATCACTTTCACTATTGTGAATATTGACTTAATACATAGAAAGTTGAGAACAATGTCTGAACCATTGTTTAAAAACATGTTACATGTGAGTTTTACAAAATACAGTGGAGAATTCAATACTTTTAAATTGTAAGTTAAGATATCTAAATTATACAGGAAGTACATCATAAGCCAGCTGATATTCTTGGTTTCTAACATTTTTACTGCAATCCATGTGGAAAAGAATTTACATCATAACTATTACACATATACAAAGAAAGCTAATGTTTTTACAAAACATGGCATAGAATATAGTTCTTTGCTTCACTCTTCAAACGATTTTAATTGCCACTAAATAAATTGATTTTTTATCATTCATTAAGGAACTGTAACATAATTCCAAAGAATATTTGCCTTGTTCTATCCCTTCATTTTAGAGTAGTAAAACTGACATTCTAAGAACTGGAACATTTACTTGGCATCTTAGAGACAAAGCTATACAAGGGCTCTGGATTCTGGGATCAGAATGATTTCAATTGAGATATATAGTAAAATTTACCTTTAAAGTTTATAGCTGAGTGGCTTTCTAAGTATATTCATAAAGCTAGTCTCATAATATTTTCCTAACTCTAAGAAGAAATCCTGCGCCCACTACAATGGTATCAAAATTTTTTACTCAGAATCCAAAGATCTTTTCGGTGTCATAACCTGTTATCGCTATCCAAATAGATAATCCTAGAGGTAAACATGTCTAAAATATCAAATTTGTCACCCAGGCAATGGTGGCACACATCTTTAATTGCTGCACTTGGGAGGCAAAGGCAGGCCGACCTTGTATCTCTGAGTTTGAGGACAGCCTTATCTACAGAATAAGTTCCGAGATAGCCAGAGCTACAGGGAGAGAGCCTGTCAAAAAACAAAACAAAACAAAACAAAAAAACACAAACCAAACAAACGAAGTTTATCAAATAGCTCATAGGATTTTGAACAGCTGTGGGCTAAAAACCATTAAAGATGTCTGTATTTTTCTTCCCCAACCCCATTCCTTCCAGTATCTCAAGAGGACTTGGTAAGCACTTAGGAATGGTTCCTGTGTACTTGAAACAGACTCAGGAAATGCTTTGTCCTTTGGACATATATAATCTTAAAGGAATGAAATCAGTACTTTTTACAGGGAATATGTGAGGTTTTGAAAAAAAAAGTAGTTTATTCTGGAAACTTTTTATGAGTTTTTTCCCCATATTTTAGGGCTTTCAAATAAAATGTATTAGACAATAAACCCTTAAGAGATTTGAGGGGAACCAAAATGGTTTTTCTGGACAGAAATTCAAATAAATTTTAAATCACTCACCATAACAAAAACTGAGTTTCCAATCTGTGATGATTTTTGTTTTGTTTTTTCAAACTATTCATTCCTTTGTCTCTTCTTTCCTTCAGTTTTAACTTACTGGAATTAATTTTATGAGCACAAATAGCAATGTCTTTTATGTGCCAAAATTGTACAGTTTTCACAAGACAAATCTCTTATGTGAAAGCTAATCATATCTGTTATTCAACTAGCATCCTCCAAATTGTGATAGCCATCACATACGGTTTGAATTGTCAGTACATAGCTGGTAATTCTTTAGAATACAGTTTTGAGAATTCATAAGAATGTCTGTTGATTGTGGCAAGGGCCTTTTATCCTAGCACTCAGAAGGAAGAGGCAGGTGGATCCCAGTAAGTTCAAGGCCAGCCTGGCCTACAAATAAGTTCCAGAGCAGCTAGGGATACACAGAGAAACCCTGTCCCGAAAAACAAACAACAACAAAATATCTAACTGTGAAACTCAAGTCCAAATAATGTGAAAATTTGAGGATTAGCTCACCATAAAGACATGAACCACGATGATGGTAATAAGACTACAGGGCAGTTGAGAAACAGTGGCTAGGGTTTTTCTTCTTGTTAAAACATAATATTTAAACCATATTAATCTTTAGTGGGTACTTCAAAAAGAAAGCTTTTTGGTGTTTTTTTTTTTTTTTTTCTGTGTAGCCTTTGGTTATCCTAGAACTTGCTCTGTAAACCAGGTTAGCTTACAGAAATCCACCTTCCTCTGCTTCCTGAGTGCTGGAATTAAAGGTGTGCACCACTGCCACCCAGCTCAAAAGAAAAGAAAGCTTCTGCCAGGTGGTAGTGGTGCATACCTTTAATCCCAGGACTCAGAAGGGAGGCAAGAGGCTGGCAGATCTCTGTGAGTTCAAGGCCAGCCTGGTCTACAAAGTGAGTCCCAGGACAGGTTCCAAAGCTACAAAGAGTTTTGAGAAACTCTGTCTCGAAAACTTTAAAAAAAGACAAAAAAAAAGAAAGCTTCTAACAGCCTAAAAGCATAGGGTATTAAGTCCTTTTTCTTTAGGAATAAAGGCCCTAATAGTCTTTTAAAATCTGCTAATTCTGGCCGGGCGGTGGTGGCGCACACCTTTAATCCCAGCACTCGGGAGGAGAGGCAGGCGGATCTCTGAGTTCGAGGCCAGCCTGGTCTACAAGAACTAGTTCCAGGACAGGCTCTAGAAACTACAGGGAAACCCTGTCTTGAAAAACCAAAAAAAGAAAAGAAAATCTGCTAATTCTGGTTGGTGGTGGCACACATCTTTAATCCCAGTACTCGGAGGCAGAGGCAGGTGGTTCTCTAGTGTCTCACTATCTTGTTTCTCTACATTCCCAAAAACCACAAAATAGCCAGTTGTGGTGGCACATGCTGGTAAGATTTGCTGAAGGAGGCAGAGGCAGGAGGATCACGAGTTAGAGGCCAGCCTGGGCTTAAAAAAAAAACGCACAAAATGTTTAATATAGACTAAAATATAATGGAGTAGGTGGCGCTTTGTAAATGTTCTATGAATGTACTGATCCTAAGATATTAGGAATATTATTTCCTGGGCTGGAGAGACGGCTCAGAGGTTAGCACAGGTTGCTCTTCCAGAGTTCAATTCCCAACAACCATCTAGAATAAGATCTGGTGTCCTCCTTTGGCATGCAGGCAGAACACTGTATACATAAATAAATATTTTTTTTAAAAAAAAAGAAAATTGCTTCACATGGTATTATTAACTGTTACGGGATCTTATCACTATGGTTATCATGCAAAGTTTAACTACGGTCATCTCAACTTGACAGACTAACATGGAAATTTTTAACATTTTTCACTTGGTATTTTATATACAATTGCTTTTCAGGTATTTGGTTTTTGCTTTAAAAACATGGTTTATGCAGGTTTCAGTAGACATCTGAGTGAATAACTGCAAAATACTAGTAATCAGTCTTTTTATTAAAAAGAAAACAATCTTTTTTTCATTTTACATACGAATCCCAGTTTCCACTCCCTCCCCTCCTCCCATTCCCTCCACATACTCCCCCCCCCCACTCCACCCCCATCCACTCCTCAGAGAGGGGAAGGCACATTGCTTTGGGGAAGGTCCAAGACCTTCCCTACTGTATCTAGGCTGAGCCAGGTATCCATCCAAAGAGAATAGGCTCCCAAAAAGCCAGTATAAGCAGTAGGGAATAAATCCTGGTGCCTCTACTAGTGGCCCCACAGTCTATCCCAGCCTTGGAACTGTCAACCACATTCAAAGGGACTAGTTGGGTCCTATACTTGTTCCTTCCCAGTCTGGCTGGTGTTGGTGAACTCTCATTAGCTCAGGTAAACTATTTCAGTGGGTGTCCTCATCACGGTCTTGACCTCTTTGCTCATATTCTCACTCCTCCAACTCTTCAACTGCACTTTGGGAGCTCAGGCAGTTTCTCAGAAAATTGGGAATCAATCAGGAACCAGCAATACCACTCCTTGGGCATATACCCAAAAGATGCTCAATCATATTATAAGAACATTTGTTCGACTATGTTCATAGCGGCATTATCTGTAATAGCCAGAAAGTCTTATCTAATATGTTTTTTAAAAATAGATTTATTTATATTACATCCAGGCTGCAGCTTCCCCTCCCTCCTCTCCTCCTAATCCTTCCCACACACCTTTCTGATTTCCCACCCCAATTAATTCTTTTAAGATTAGTCTCAGACATTTAAGTTTGTACCAACTTTTTCTTAGGGATATAGTATTGTAACAGAATTTTCAATGAGTTTATAGAACCTCACATTTTTCTGTTGCGCATTTATTTTTAAAATCTCATTTATATTTAAGAGATTTCACTATTATCCCAGACTGGTCCCAGTTGCTGGAATTACAGATGTATGTACCATATCACCTTCAGCTATGTATTTTTTTTTTTAATGAGCAATTTACCTTTGGTTCTAGAATTAGGGAGAAATAATTGTGGTTTTAAATGTTCCTGGAACTTCTGTAATTCTTGTGAGAGGGGAAAATATATTTTGAAATCATTAAGATTCTCAGTACATTTTAGAAAAGCTCCTCTCATTGTGTTTAAATCCTCCTCAGACTTGAGCGCTCCAAACCGAAAATAAGCCTGCTAACCTCCAAAGGATATTCTGAGGATTCAATGAATGCTGTAGTCAAGTCCTGTGCGGATAGTGTGGGGCTCAATAAAAGACAGCCAATTGTTGTGTGACATTTTACTCTTTTGGCTTTTGGGGAGTCTACCACTCAGCTCTCAAGTAAATCACACATGGAGGCTTATTCTTAGCTATGAATGCCTGGCCTTACCTTGGCTTGTTTCTTGCTAGCTTTTCTTGATTTAAACTATCCCACTACCTTTTGCCTCTGGGCTTTTTCCTTTTCTTACTTCTTTATGTCTTACTTTCCTTCTTACCCTGTGGCTGGCTGGGTGCCTGGGTTGCAGGGCGCCTGACATCCTCCTCCCCTTGTACTCGCCTTCTCCTCTCATGGTTTCTCCTTCTATTTATACTCTCTGTATGCCAAGCTTGCCTATTCTTGTTCTGCTTTGCTATTGGCTGTTCAGCTCTTTATTAGACCATCATGTTTTAGACAGGCAAAAAATAACAGCTTCACAGAGTTAAACAAATAGAACATAAACAAAAGTCACATGCCAGGCGGTGGTGGTGCATGTTTAATCCCAGCACTTGGGAGGCAGAGGCAGGTGATCTCTGTGAGTTTGAGGCCAGCCTGGTCTACAGAGTGAGTTCCAGGATAGGCTCCAAAGCCACAGAGAAACCCTGTCTCGAAAAACCAAATAAATAAATAAACAAACAACGTCACACACCTTAAAATATTCCCCATTGTGTTGCTGGTGTTTTATCAACTTTATTATCTGCATTGCTGATCTGATTAATACATTCATTCACATGACTTAAAACGCATTTCACCAAATATGGGTCTTACTTTAAATAGTTAATGTCTCTGTCTCTCTCTCTCTCTCTCTTCTGAGACAGGGTTTCTCTGTGTAGCCCTGGTAGACTTCTGCCTCCTAAGTGCTAGGATTAAAGGCAAGCACCACTATGTATTTTAGTAAGAAAAAACCAAAAACAATTCAACTAATCAAAAGCCCTACTCACATATAAGTCAGAGTGAATACATTTGTTAAAGGATTAAAGACATTGTAGTTTATAATGAGCCAAGTTTTAAAATTTGGTCAGTCACCAATGAAAAAGTGATCTTTGTAGCTAAAAATGAAACAAAATGTTCAGATTTAGAAAGATTTTTTTTAAAAAAAAGTTTGAAAAGCTTAAACACAGTATAAAACCCAAGCTAGCATCACCTAATAAAACGTATTATTATTAAAGAGCTTCCTAATATCAATATTTTATGCTTCATGGTCAGATTTAATCAACTTAAAAGACATTGCTTGATTTGGTTTCTTTTCTAAACTATCAGTTCTGGTAAACATTCTAACTTCAACATCTTACCTTCAAGCAAAGTTAGGTTCTACTTCTCCTAATCCATGTGTAAAGATCTCCAGAAGTAGCAAGCTGGTACCAATTTAAAGGAGTTTAAACGCAAGGCCAGAAACACTGCCAATATGATTACACACTAGCTAAAGGGATCAGAAAAGCACAGGCCCAACACTCAACAAAGGCTACTCATTCTAGGAATGAGTTGTTATAGGAACTGCAAGTACAGGTCATGGGAGGAGATGATGGCTTTCAATATATTCCAATTTAGGGTAGCTACTGTCCAAACTGTGCTGAGCAGGAGTCTGGGGTTGGCATTAGTGCTCATGGGAAGAGTGAGGCCATGATCTCAAAGCCTTGACTGCTTCAAGTAGGTAAGAGGACTGATGTCAGCTTTATACCTGGCAAGAAGCACATCAATCTGTGTTGGGGCTCCTGCAAGCTCCTATCTCCACTGGCTGTGCAGCTCCTTTATCCCTCTCTGTGAAAATCTCCTTGAAGTGCCCCACTTCTAGTCTGTACAGAAAGCAGGAAATCCTGCACTTACAGGACTGAGGTGACTGACAGAAATACAAAATTGTGTTTTGTTTTCTGGGAGTTTTTGTTTCGTTTGAGACAGGAGGAGCCTAGGTTAGCCTGAAACTCAGAATGTAGCTGAGGGTGGCCTAGAACTCCTGATCCTTTGCTTTGGTCACTCAAGAGCTAGGTTCTAAATTGGGTTTCTTACTTGCAAAGAACAGACTTTGTACTTAAGCCGAAAGAAATTTATTTGAGTACGTTCAGAGAATCAGCAGGAAGACTAGAGAAGCAGGCTCAGTAAGGAAACAAGGAAGGTATGGGGAATCTAGGTCCAGCTCCAAGAATAATCTGAGTTACTTTCAAAATTCTAGAGGACCAGACAGATGCCTCAGCCGGTAAATGTGTTTTGCCACAAAAACTGAGAACCTGCAATCAATTTCCAGGATCCACACGGTGGAAGAGAAACCAACTTCCACAAGCTGTGATCTCACCTTCCCAAGCACCATGGTGCCTATCTCTCCCCAAGTTAAAAATAAATACTCAAAATTCCAGATTGAAGCCTGCTATTAGTAGTACAGGTATTCAGAAAGCAGGTTTAAATTCCATTTACTAGGTAGAGAACTAATTTTCAGGAAATCTTAGATACACTTCTCTCCCCATATCCTTCTCCTTATCAGTCAAGTTTCCCTCACAACAGACTGGTCTGGAACTCAAGACGTAGCAAAGGATGACTTTGAACTCACAGAGATCCGCCTGCCTCTGCCTCCCAAGTGCTGGGATTAAAGGCGTGCGCCACCACCGCCCGGCAGATTCCCTTTTTCAAAAGGCATCAACAACCACTACTTTCTATATATAACTCTGCAGAGGACACACAAAGGATGTCAAGTCTAAGTTCAGTGTAGAAGTTGCAGTTAAATGAGCAGAATGAAATGTTAACTTGGAATGAGTTTGAAAATATAGGCAAGACTTCTGAGAAGAAGCAAGCTGCATGAATAGTAAGAGCTAGAATTGAAAGTGGGGTTTTTGTTCTAAGCCAAACTAAAAAGAAACTAGAAGGATTCAAGTCAGAGAATATGTCAATGGATCCCAAAGAAGATGTAAAAGCAAAAATTAGATTGTTACAAAACAGCCCTGGATCTGAGGAGGTACCACATAACCACAAAGTTAAAAGGCAGAGAAAGCAATAAAAAGCATCCACCTAAGACAGTGGAGAGGAAATAAAAACAAAACCACCATGTCCAGGACAAGGTAATGAAAATACAAGGTTTGAGAAAGTGATGGATCACAGTACTGCTTCAGAGAGCTCAGCATAATGAGCCTCATACTCAAAAAGAAATGTCTGATCCTCCAAGTCTTAGCTTAGGGAGGCTCTTGTGCTCTTTCTAGATGGGTCCTTGGAGTAGGCATGGCCAGCTGGAACAGACAAAGTCAAGGTGGTATAGGTAACAGCAGGTGCCATGTAGTTACAAGGATATCCTGCTTCTAATGGATAAAAGACATCTTGAAAAGTCTGTCTGGTGTTTGAGATCATACACTGCACGCACCTTATGCAGAGCAGCTGGCCTTTCAGTTACAGGAAGAGAAAATGACATCATCAGGGCTTTAGTGTAGGGGGAGGGTGGGGAGGCAGATCTCTCCCTGAGAGCAGAAGTTTAACCTAAACAAAAACATTTCCAGGCAGAATCACAGGTTCCATTGTGTATCAGTTCAATTTCTAATAATTCAAATTTCCAGCCGAGTAATTTTAAGCACTAAAAAGCTTTAATAAGCATACCTTAGTTTTAGAAATACCTCATATAGTTTAAACTTTCCCCTGACCTTCCCCTTCTTCCCTAGAGCTGACTTTCCCCGGATGCTTCAAGATAGGTCCTTATCACACCACTGCACAGTGCGGTCCTTATCACACCACTGCACAGTGCAAGAGGGAACCGGGGGCTGACGTCCTTCACCTGTCCGGTTCACAAACAGGTTTTTAGCTCTTAGACTAATTTCTGTAACACCAAACTCAGCAAAACTTTCCGGATTCTGTCACTTTCTTAAAATAGTTTTAAATATTTCTAAAATTAATAGCCATTAAATGTAATACATAATTAGTAGGTGTGATTTTGATGCCCTCTCCCTACCTTAAAATACGGAAATTGTGTGCACTGGCACCTACCTGCAACCCCAGCAACTGGGAGGTGGAGGTAGAGCAGGGGCTCAAGGCCATCCTCCACACAGCAAGTTCAAAACCAGCCTCATTTAAACAAGACCCTGTATCTAAAACAAAGTAACAAAGCATACAGAACAAATTCAAAGCAGGTTAAACTAACACTGGGAAGGGTTTTTGTTTTGTTTTTGAGATTGCGTGCCCTAAAGGGACACAAATATTTCTACTATACCTAGAGGTTTTGAAACTCAACAGCTCAAATAGGTAAAGTTCTAGTTTTAAGAAAAATGGAATATACATCAATATGAAAAACTTAAAGCCCCAGACAATGGCAAAATAAAGCATCATTCTACATTACATGTAAGTTGTTCATGTGAATTTCCATACTTTTGTTTTGAAACTTTCAAGTTTTTTTTTTTTCTCCGTTTAAATTCCAGAATACCAGAATACAGTCAGTGGTGCTATTTAGAATATGCCGAAGATGATTCTGAACTTTGTTGAAAGCCACAGAGGAAACCAAGAGTCCTTAATAACTAACCACAGCAACACTTCGGATATCCCCATCAAACAGGAAAAGAAATCAAGGCTGAAGTGGCTTTAGCAGGACGCATCTAGGTTTCAGTCTCTTGACCTTGCCTCTCATCTTTACCCCAGTTCCTTCTGAACCCTTCCTTTTCTACAAGGCAAACAGAAAAAAAGATGCATGGCCTTCGGAAAGGGAAAACCCTTTCATCGTGGCTTCTCCCCTTTAGGGGGCCCTCGCCTCAGTTTTAACATCTGTCAAGCAGAGCTATAGTCTGGGTTCCCTCTTAGCAGGATCAAATAATATATGCTGTCCCGCACCAAGTGAAAGCCACCATTCCTGGGAGAGTTGCCAACACAACTCAGCTTCGGTTCCTCTCCCGGCAAGGCTAGTTCGACCTACAGTCAACAGGAAGCTTCTAGGGCAGGGACAGGATCCCAGCTTCGGAAAGAGGCCAGACGAGAACGTTTTTGGATCCCGACCAGGGTGTCAGCACCGCCCCGCGGGCTCACGCGGCTGGGCTGAGATTTTACTATCAGTGACAAAGACTGCGCAGACATAAGGCTGAGAAACGAAAAGTCAAACTCTCTCCAAAGAACCTCAACCCCCCCCCGCCCCCCCCACCCCCCCCCCAACAAAGCGCCACGCTCCTCGGCTCCTCGGGGAGCCGGGGCCGAGCTCCAAGGTGCCCGTCGCGGTAGTCGGCGCGGCGCGCGGGAGGGCAGGGCGCCGCTTTCTCCTCACGTCCCCTCAGGAGCCCGCCTGGCCCCCGCCGCCATGTTGGGCTGGCAGGCGTGACACGGCCTGGCCTCCCGGCCGCGCGCGGACCCCCGGCACAGAGATCCGGCGCCGGAAGGCGCTCGAAGCAGGCAGGCAGCGCGGCCGGGCGCGAGTTCCGGTGAGCGGGCGCGCGCCGGTAGCCGCAGCCCCCGCCCCGCGCGGCCGCCCCCGTCGGGAACGGAGGGGCGGGGCCGGCGGCGAGAGGAGGAGGAGAAGAGAGGGAGGCCGTGGGGTGCGGGCGCCCGGGAATTCCCTCCTCCTCCTCCTCCTCCTCCTCCTCAAGTAACGCGTCCCGGGCCGGCTGTGCCGTCGTCGCTGCCTCCCGGCGCGCCCCGCGAGCAGGAGACGGAGCACGGAGAGAGGGCCGCGCGGGCGTGCGCCTCGGCCGGCCACCGTCTCCCCGCAGCGACCCGTGCGAGTGCGGCCGGACGGCAGGTAGGCTCGCGGCGGGCCCTCGCGACGGAGGCTGCCGCTGACCCCGGCCGGGCAGCGCTAGGCCCCGGCGTCCGTCCTCCCGCTCCTCGGCTTCTCGAGGCGCCGCCGTTCCTGCCGCTGTCCGCCGGCGGGGCCGGGAGTCGGGAAGTTGTGGAGAAACTTCTCCCTCCTGCGGGCCGGCGGGCGGGCGTGTCTCCCGGGCGCGCTACCTGCTGGCCCCCAGCCTGGGTCCCCCCCCCCCTTCCCGTCCAGTCCTTCCCGATCCTGCGAGAGTCCGACTGATAGTCTAGTCACGTCGGGGCCGCGGTTGCTCCTTGCGTCCTAAAGGGCGTCGGGTCCCTCGCGAGTGAGGGCGAGCAGGAGGCAGGGGAGTGGTCCCTTCTTGTCCCAGCGGCTAGAGGTCTGTGTCGCCTGACGCCCGAAGCAACTTTTTCCGGAGCGAGGACTGGGACGTGGGGCTGGGGTGGGGGTGGGTGGGAGTGGGTGAGCGTCCGACTGTGCAAGGTTTGATTGAAAACCGCGACGTGTTTATAAAGTTTTCCTTTGTTTGGGGTTGAAGGTGATGGGAATTGTTATAGTCAGCGGCCGCTTTTAAGGTGCCCTGATACTCTGCCTCTTGTTGGGTTCGGCTCTTTATCCTGTGTTAATGAAAATTTTGTCCGAGAGTCTGTTTTTCTTCTTGGTAATTGTTTTCCAGCATTTGCTTTATTGGACACGGGGAAGAGCTGCTTTAAGAAAGTGGGAATATCGTTTCTGGTATAGGGACTTCTGTAGTGAACAGGGCACAGTGTGGGTTTTTTTTTGTTGTTGTTGTTTTTTTTAACATAAGCGATCGAAACAGTCATGAAATGGTTAATGACAGTTATCAAAGTGAATAAATGAAAAGTCTGCAGTACACCCACAACTTTGCAGCTCTGTCGTTATGTATGTGTGTCCCACAGCTGTGTTCTCATATAGGTGATTTCCCAGGACAGTATGGTGTCGTATATTTTGTGCATTAGACTGTAAGATTACTGTACCGAAAGTATCTTGACAATTGAAAGTATATTTAAACATTCTGTTTAATTTCTAAATTTAAAATGTTACAAAATGTGCATTTGTGACTATATGAACTTAATGTGAAATACTTGTTCAAATCTGTTAAGAAGTCCAATGGCTGTGGACAGAAAAAATTTTGAGTGGACAGGTAAGAGGATTAAAATTAAATTAAAAGCCGAAGTTCTTGTATGCATCACATATGAGAGAACACAAACTGCATGAAAGTTGTACACCAGAGGAATATTTCCTTTCTTCCAGCCATGTCAGCATTTAGCTGTATCTTATTTTTTGAGTACCAGCTAAATCACAGTGAAGAATATAGATACTGGTTAACATTTCAGAGGGTCGCCAGGCAGTGGTGGCGCACGCCTTTAATCCCAGCACTCGGGAGGCAGAGGCAGGCGGATCTCTGAGTTCGAGGTCAGCCTGGTCTACAAGAGCTAGTTCCAGGACAGGCTCTAGAAACTACAGGGAAACCCTGTCTCGAAAAACCAAAAAAAAAAAAAAAAAAAAATTTCAGAGGGTCCTAAATTTGAAAAAAAACTGAAACTATTGCCTTTGACTAAAACCTAAGAGTTTGTATTCATGTCTCCAGCATAAAAGCTAGAAGGGCTCTTAAAATATGTACTTTGCCATAACCATGGTAATGTTAACATAGCTTTAATTCTGCAGTCTGTTTCTGCTGACTTCACAAACCACAAAATTGACTCCTTTCTGTTAACTGAAAGTGAAATTACAGCCCCGACCTGTCTTCCTGGGAGAGGTATAGACTTTTGTCTTATGGTCAAAGGATAATATTAATATATAGTCAAGTTTGTTTTTAGTTGAGGAAACTCCAAAAAATCATTGTCTATGCAAATAAATTTTTATTTTTGTGTTTATAAGTGCTGAAAGAAGATTAGTGACCTAGTACAAATGAATTATTACTAATCTTTATTTGTAGTTCTAAAATTGCATAGTTCTAGTGGTAAATAGCTTATTGTTATGGGTAATTTAAAAAAATACATTTAGCTCCTGTTGCCATGATTTAGGAAAGAGGCATACACAGATTTTTTTTTAAAAAAAGAACATTGCTAGGCTCTGACATCTAGAAATGTAAACTTAAGTGATAAGACTAGTATTTAAAAAGAACTACAAGGAAGTGATGTGGGTAAAAACAAAGACTGAGAGGCAGGGAGGCGGCTGTGATAAGCACCCCTACTTCTGTAGTAGTAGGAAAAAATCCCCCTCTTCCTCACAGGGTTTCTCTTTGTAACAGCCTTGGCTGTTCAGAAACTGCCCTGTAGACCAGGTTAGCCTCAAACTCACAGTAATCCACCTCCTCTGCCTTCCCAGTGTTGGAGTTCCCCATGCGCCACCACCGCCTGGTTAGGAAAGTTCTTTTAACGTTGGGGTCGTGGATGTGTTTGTCTTAATTTAATTCATCAAGTCGTATAGTTGTGTGTTTTTCTGTATGTGGGTTTTATATTTTATGTGAACATATTTTTAAGATGCCCTAGTGTAATGCAGTATAAATGGTGTTTGGATTAAACTAATAATTTGGGGGGGATAACCTGGTGTCCTGTCACATCCTTAAATCTTTCCCCAATTTAATCACTGGTGACTGACTTTAGAACTCTCCCTGGGCTCTCCTTTGCTAACAGGTTTAGGCTTTCTGCATCATAACTGTCATGTACTAGCCTGTATGCATAACTGCCTTGAAAATACCACACATTTCCAGATGTACAATAATGAGATAATTTTGAAAAAAAGTATTTCTCACAGAAATACTCATAGTTTTTGTTGTTATTTTGATATTTTGAGAGAAGGCATTATGCTTTACTAGTTTTAAATGTAAGTAATAGTAAGTAATCAAAATGTTCATTGAATGAATGGATGTTGTTCTGTTATCAAGTACCTTTCTCAAAAATCAGGTACCATGACAAAAGTGATAGAGGAAGTCTTGACTTTGATTCTTTTTTTTTCCCCAGAGCAGTAATGCTTTAACTAAAAAGTTCCTCTGTTAGGTTTGATATTCCCATGAGAGTCTTGTTATGTAGTAATTTTTTCTTTATTGACACTTAATGAGGTGGGTAGAGTCTGAAGAAATAATACACTTTTGTTGCAGACGGAAGCAGTGACCATTGGGTTGCGTTTCAGAGACAATGTAGTTGCTAGATGCTGCTTTATTTGTTCTGTGTAGTCGTTTGCTGTTTTAGCTGTTGATTTTGTTGCTTTACATTGTAATGGAGCACTGAAGAAGAGATTGCATCTGTGCCAAGTTCTTATGTCACAGGAACTTTGCCTTGTTGTAAAGGTGATGTTTGTTACTCTGGCCCTGTGTGAATATTTACAGGAAGTTTTAGTAAGCTCTTCTATTGTTCTGGGGGCTACATGGCTTGGTCACCTTTGTTTCACATTTAAACTGGTTTATAATATAAATACAAGTCCTCTAACAAGATCCAGTTGCTTCTGCTTAAAGGAAATACTAGATTCCTATTAAGGTATCTTGGTGTCTTAACAAGTACTGTGTACAGCCGTTTGTGTATGGCTATGGTAGGGTATATATTTTCTTTTTCTTTTCTCAGCTGCTCCAGTGCCACAATTAGCTGAGTATTGCTCAGCTGCAGCTGCTGGGTGATTATGAGCCATCCAGCTCCTGTTTAAACTCAGAGGCGGATTTAGCAAAAGGCTCTATAGTAACAGTCGAGATAGAAAAAGAAGAGCCAATGCTGCTGCCAGTGTCATTTGAGCAAGTCTGTGCCAAGGAATTCTTGGCTGCCCAGCACTCACTACTATTGTCTAGGAACCTGACAACTTGATGGCAGCATATCTTGATCCGAGTTGAGCTTTACCCTTTAGATTGGGAAGTATACCCAAAGAAAGGTGGTGAGTCCTGTGATTACAAAGTATAGCGTGATGTACTGAAGGCCTGAATTACAATGATGAGACCCCAGTGCCTCATCTTCTTGCCTAGCAGCATTGTTTGCTATCTCTTCTTGGGTTTCGAGAAACATTTAACGTATTCTACTCTACTTTCACTACTGTTACTATTTGGGGGAATGACTGGATTTCTGATGTACCAATCTACATTTTTCTAACAAAAAGTGGAAGACCCTCAAAAGGGGTTAGTTCTAGAACTAGCTACCCATAGCTTATCCCCTGCTGTCTGAAATTTGGAAGTAAAAATCCAAAATTCTTATTTATTATTGTTGGCATTTGAGAACATAAACCTCAACAATTGCTTATCCCCTGCTGTCTGAAATTTGGAAGTAAAAATCCAAAATTCTTATTTATTATTGTTGGCATTTGAGAACATAAACCTCAACAAGTACAAGTACCAGCCATACATGGTAGTCTGTAGTGCCACCATCTATTGGGGAGGAGGCTGAGATGGGAAGATTGGGAATTTAAGGCCAGCCTAGACCATTTAGTAATACCTTATCTCAAAAGTAAAAGAAAAGCAGCATGCGAATACACTATCAGCTATGTATGGAAAATTTCAGACTGGAAGATGCCATTGGCAAATTTTGTTGCCTCTCAAATGATAATTGTAGCATCTTATACAGCTATCTACTGAAAATGCAGGGACAATCAATTCCTTTTATTAATCCTGATAATACTGGGTAGTTCAGGGTTTGGCTAATTTGGGGTGGGGATTAGAGTTCAAACTTTAGGGAAGGAAGAGATATATAGAAGACTGAACATGCTTAAGTGTATGTTGTCATAAGGCCACTTAAGAGACTGGTAAGATAGTCTCTTTCCTTGTGTTCCACAAAGCTCATATGACAAAGATATTTCTTCTAAAATTGTATTTCTTTCTTTCTGTTGTTGTTGTCATTGACAAAATGTTTCTGTAGCAAGGGGCTGTTTCTATAGTAATCCACAGTAAAGAATTTTGAAAACTTTTACATTTATTTATTTATTTAGGTGTGGAGGGGGGTGGGAGGGATAACCTGCAGGAGACCATACTTTCCTTCTATCATGTGGGTTCTGGGATTGAACTCACTGTTCAGTTTTATTCACTAATCAGCCATCTTACCAGCCTAAGAAATAATCTTTGAATTCTATCAAAGATGTGGTTTGTAGTATAACCATATGACTATAACTGTGGACTTTTTCTTTTCTTTTTTTTTTCTGTTTTGGTTTTTCAAGACAAGATTTCTCTGTGTAGCTTTGGAGCCTGTCCTGGAACTAGCTCTTGTAGACTAGGCTGGCCTTGAATTTACCTGCCTCTGCCTCCCGAGTGCTGAGATTAAAGGTGTGTGCTCATAAAAAACATTTTTTGTATGTCTTTACCAAAATTAATTTTAATAAATTTATTAAAATTAATAAAATAAAATCAGCTTAGTGCTTTTTAATAGATTAAATTTAAATAATATCAGCTTTCTTTTGCTCTCAAAGTTTTGTTCTATGTTATATAAAATAATTTAAAATAATCTTGCAAATGATAATTTTAAAGGTTTTCTTTA
The DNA here is from genome assembly GCF_903992535.2 of Arvicola amphibius. Taxonomy (NCBI): domain Eukaryota; kingdom Metazoa; phylum Chordata; class Mammalia; order Rodentia; family Cricetidae; genus Arvicola; species Arvicola amphibius. The sequence goes on along the minus strand of NC_052064.1, from coordinate 7,616,024 downwards.
TAAACTAAAAATCAGTTGAAGTTAAACTAGTCTTTAGGAACATTTATTTTAAAGAAATACTTTTTAAAGTTTTGGCATTTTGGTTGTGAGCCTAACCTTTAATGGAAGAACCACCTCTCCAGCCCTAATTTTTTTACAGTTTTAATGAATATAGATTATTCTTGAGTTATAAAAAGAATCCTGTTTTTGTTAAAATCTGAAATACATTTGGTAATTTATCATACTAAAATTGACAATATTGTAATTTAGGTTTATTTCTCCCTAGGATGAAAGGAAAGAGATACACTCATTTGCTGTGATGTGTGTGAAGGAATGCATAGTTCTTGGGACACATTATGCTGTGGTTTTGGCAGGGTTTAGGAAGTGCAGGAAGGAAAGTGCTGACCACTGAAATTTCCAATGTATATCTAGAGGCTTAAGTTGTTTCAGTAGTTTGTCTGCCCCCCCCCCCTTTGTGTTTTAAATAATTTTCAGTTCCTTAACACTCAAGGGCAGTTGGAGTGAGACAGGGTTGATGGCTCACATATATAAGTTAATACTTAGAATTGTTCTGCGGCAGATTTATTGAAGTCTAACCTTTGTTCTCATGTGATTAGTCTTTTACAGATAAGGATACCTTACAGTAATGGCAGTCAGGCCTATGGAAAGGAGCAGAGAAGGAAATGCAGTATAATGAGAAAAGAATAAAAATAGATTAACTTTTATAAAGACATGCTTCTTTTTAACTAGTGTACAGGATTCCATTTATAATAGTGACCAATTCCATAGCTTTGTCAATTTAGTAAACTTCTTAGGTAAGAGGTTGTCGAGCCAGATGGTTCCTGATTTTAGTATGGCCCTGCTGGACTAGCTGTGTCTTTGTTGGAGAAAGTTTGTCACTGGGGACAGGCTTTGGGGTCTCAGGCTCAGGCGTGGTCAGTGGATCAAGTCTTGCTGCCTGAGGAGCTCTGAGCTTCTCCAGTAACCATGTCTGCCTGCATGTTGCCCATGATGATAATGGACTAAACCACTGATCCTGTAAGCCATCCCCAATAAAATGGTGTCCTTTATAAGAGTTGCTGTGGTCATGATGTCTTTTTACAGAAATAGAAACCCTAAGACAGTGGTGTTAAGTGTGTGATACTTCTGAAACTTTTTTGTTTGGTTGTATTTTTTTTTTTTTTTTTTTTTTTTTTTTTTTTTTTTTTTTTTTTTTTTTTTTTTTTGAGACAGGGTTTCCCAGTGAAGCCCTGGCTGTCCTGGAGCTCACACTGTAAACCAGGCTGACCTTGAATTCAGAAATCTTGCCTTTGCCTCCCTGATGCCTGTGCCACCGCCACCCAGTGGAAACTGGTTTCTTAATGACCTTTGAAGCAGTTATCAAATAATTCATAGCTATTTGGATGAGGACATTGCCACACTGTAACAGGAAAATAGCTACTATCATTATAATTCAGATTTAATTTTTAAAATTTGGTTAGTGTGTTTATGTGAATTCATGATGGGAGGAAGCATGCCTGCCACAGCATGTATCTGGAGGTCAGAGGACACCTTAAGGAGTGGGTTCTTTCCTTTCACCTTTAAAGGGGTTTCAGGAATTGAACTCTCACCTTTAAAGGGGTTTCAGGAATTGAACTTAGGTAACCAGGTTTACATGGCAAACATCTTTACCCAATGAGCCATCTTACTGGGATTTTTTTTATTGACAAATACTCCTTGATAAGGGTATTTATTTTTTCTTAAATTAATATTTGGAACACAACAAGCGTGGGTATTAGAAATCTTCACCTTTCAAAGTCTGCAGAATAGACTTACTAGGGAAAAATAAACCTAAAATTGCAAGTAGGTTGTATTCTCAGTTTATTAGTTTTCTGAAATTGGAATGTTTCTCCAGAATGCCTTTTCCTGTAGTGTAACCTTTCTGGTTAGATTTCTATGACGCCCATTAAAATTACCCTGTAAAACTGTAAGAAACAGTTGTAATAGTGTTTTGGTATTAAGATGCATTTTACTTTTCATATTTTTGTTTTTAAATATGTACTCTTTGAATTAATAAAATGCTTATTTATAAATATTAAGTATGAGTAGGTAAACCGATTGTCTAGCCTGTCACTTTGTACCTTTGCCGCCCCTACTCTTGTTAAGAATCACTAAGACAACTAGTGAACCTTGAGGAAAGAATTATCCATAGTCTCTCCCATCTGCTTAGTAAGCTTTTTGATACCTACTGTTCTACTTTTGATGCCTCCTACTCTAGCCCTACAGGAGGGAGTGGAGCTTCAGAAAATAAGACGGGGGCTTGGTGTGACTCCGGGTTTCTAATTTTCCTCTTTTATTTTGTCCTTTTCTATTTTCTATCCATTCCTAGTCTTGGATGTTGAGTGATGAAAAAAGCCTGTTCTATAACAGGTTTGTTGGGATACTAATATTTAACATGGATTACCATATTTAATATGAATGTTTTTAATATGTTTCCAAAAACACAGGAAAATCATGGAGGACATAGTCATTACAGCTGGAGCAACCGATACTTGATTTACTAGAGGTGTATACTCATGATTTAGCAGAACGAGGATTTGAGTCTAGACCTTTATTCCTTAGGAATGAAACAGTGGTAGGAAAGGAGGGTCTTATCCTTTTCTATTTTAAACCATACATTTGAATTTGGCCAAAACAAAAATTTTCACTTGAACATTTTTTGTCTTTGTATCCATGGTTTTACAGTGTAACCAGACTGGCCTTGAACTAGTCTGTAGCCCAAGCTAGCTTCAGGTTCTTTGTCTTCTTGCCTTTGCTTTCTGCTTTCTAGTAATGGAATTGGAGATATCTGCCACAGTCTGAACTTTTACTCTTTCCTTTTTTAATGGAAGAAGCTTTTGTAGCAGATACTGTTGTTTGTGGATTTACCATGGAAAAGGATTCAAGGATTCTTTATAAAGGTCCAGCTCAGGTTAACAGAGACAATTGTTAGCATGTTTTCCCAATCAGTTTTTTTCTCTCTAATTTATTGAAAGAACAAAGAAGCATGCAAGAAATGATTTATTTCCTCATATTGTCCTTCTGTAGGTTTAGGCCCACTATATATATATATATATATATATATATATATATACACACACACACATATACATACACACATATATATTTGTCTATGTATATATACATATATATTTATAGTCTGTTTATAGTCAAGCATCCATCATGTGTAATTGTGCATACATAAAATACTTACGTATGTGTACATAGGCTTGTATTCAAGTTGAGTCTCTGACTCATTGCTAATAGTCAACGTTGCTTTGGTGGCTAGAGTTAGTAGAAATAGATTGTACAAGCCTCATCACCTCCATGTTTTAGATCATGCTGCACAAAGAGGTGCTTGCAAGGTCACCAGTTTTTGGATGGTGATTTCCTATTTTAGAAATTTACCAAGTGGTCAAGCTACATTTGGAGGAAGCAGTAGTTCTTTTATACTGGTTTATTATTATTATTATTTTTACTGTCTTCCATGTAGTTTGTTTCTGTAAATAATATTACTATACAAATTATTTACTATCTGGAAAAAAATTTCCTATCTAAAGGTCTAAATGGGATTTTTGTTTGCTAACTTTGGCCATGTGTTAAATTCTTATGTTGACAGTTTCCTTCACTCCTTTAGAAGTCTCTTTTTGGCTTCCTTTCATGCCTTAAGTTGTAGCCAAGATTATATCTTTGTTCCCCCCATAAGCTAGAGCATCGTTTTCTGGTGGGAACACCAGGCAGACTCTATAACATTATTATGCCACAGAGAATACATGCAGTACAGATCCTTTATAAATAACTTCAGCAATTCATCACTGCCCATGCTTAGTAAGTTTTCACATGAAGAGTGACAGCTTTTATTTTGTTACTGTGCCAGCTCTAGTCTAGAATGGAAGTTTTATTTTAGCTCCTCAAAGTTTTCATGAACCCAAGACAGTGATACTTATGAAGTTTTTTTTTTTTTGAATGTGGGATATGCAGCTGGCAGTGTCTACTTATCACAGACCCATCAACAAATACCTCACTAAAACTCATGCAGCAACCAGATTTTTTTATTTTTTATTTTTAACTTTTTGGTTTGGCAGACTTAATGTAAATTATGGAGGAGACTTTTTCTTTGTGCCACCAGATCACAAATAATGACACAGAGAATTGTTAATTATGAAAGCTCAGCCCTAGCTTATGCTTGTTCCTAGCTAGTTATAACTTGAATTAACACATATATTTAAATCTACATTCTTTTACGTGGCTTGGTTACCTTTACACTGTACTGACCATCCTGTTTCCTCCATGTCTGACTAGCGACCTTGCCTTTCTTCTTCCCAAGACCACTCTGTTCCCAGAAGTCCCACCTAACCTCTTCCTGCCTAGCTATCAGCCATTCAGCTCTTTATTAAATCAACGACAGTGACACATCTTCACACAGTGTAAAGGAATAACCTTAAACAAATTAGTGTCATTGTTTGTTTTCTTCCACATAAGTTAACTTGACTGACGTTTGAATTGGCAGGGAGATGTAAAGAGAAGTACTTACTTATTGCTAAACACAGTTGCCCATTTTCAGTGAGCATTCCGTTTATGTCTAGTGACTGCTTCTTAAAAATGAGAACAGGTTCTTTTAAATTACTTTAATGTAAACAAGTCATGGATTTACCAGATGGTTATAAGGAGATTTGGGAAAAATAGTCTGTCAGGCACTCTTAACTTCTCATAACAACTTCACACATTGAAGAAGAAGATGAAATTTTAGTGGACTGATACTTATTTTTGCCGCAGAAATGACCCAGTAATTAAACAAGTTGGATATTGTCAGGTCCCAAAGAAATCTGGGACCTGTGGCTCCTCCCAGCACTTCTCCCTGCACCGCCCACTCTAAACTTCTCCTTCCCAGTGGCTGCTGGGCTTCTGTTTCCCTTCCCCCTTGCTTCAGATTCCTGTATAACTCAGATATGTTGGCTGTGTTGGTCTTCTGGCTCACTCCTGGCCAATTGTTCCATGACTCTCTTCTTGTTCTGCTTGCTACCTCTTTTCCTCTCTCTCTCCCCTTCCCCACCCTACTCCTCTTCTCTCATGACCCAGATCAGTTTCAGTCTGCTGGCCATACTCAGTCTAGATCCTTCAAGATGCCTATGGCTGTTCTCTCCCTCAGATCTACAATAAACGTTCTCAACCATACCTTGGAGTAATCAGGTCCTCAAGTTTTTCATCCTGATCGTCTGTTTTGTATTTGTGGCTTTCTACCTAGAAACTTCTAAAGCTTTATGTGACAGTTTTGATAATCAAAATGTTTGCTTTTTTTTTTTTTTGGCCAGGTGGTGGTGGTGGTACATGCCTTTAATCTTAGCTCTTGGGAGGCAGAGGCAGGCAGATCTCTGAGATTGAGGTCAGCCTGGTCTACAGAGCTAGTTCCAGGATACTGAGAAACCCTGTCTTGAAAAAAAAGTTTGCATTTTTAATAAGAAAGTGTTGACTTATATACATAGTTAATACAAATTTTATATTTCTTGAAGGAAGTGTGTGTGTGTGTGTGTGTGTGTGTACATGCACCCAGGTAAATACCTGCTAAACTGTGTGTGTGGTAACCAGTGGCTAACTTTAAGGAGTTGGTTCTTTCCTTCTAACACATAGACATGGATCCTAGGGAATCAAACAAACTTAGTCATTATCATTAGGTTTGGTGCCAAGTGCCTTTATTTGCTAAGCCATCTCATCAAGTTTGTTATTCTAATTTTCAGATTCACTCCCTAACACTGAAAAAATTAAAACAACAGCATTTAGATTTTTCCTTTAAGTGCTTATTAGAGGGGAAATTGTTGATCATGTATCACACTAAAACATTCAGAGCTAGGGGTTTAACTGTGCTTATCACATGAGGCACCAGGTTCAATCCCCAACATCAAACAAAACATTTAAATTATAACAATATTTCCATCAAAATAACTATATATACAAAATATCCTAGTTAGCTTTAACTGTTAACCTGACAGCATAGGATCACTCAAAGAGATTCTTCCTTCAGTGAGGTATTGCTTAGACCATATTGGCCTGTAGTCTTGTATGTTAGGTATTGTCTTGGTTGTTGATTGATGTGAGAGGGCCTCATCCACTGTGGCAGGTGGTCCTGGGTTATTTAAGAAAGCTAGCTAAACTTGAGCCAGCCAGGAAGCAGTGTTCGTAATGGTTTCTTGTTCATGTTCCTGTTTGAGTTCCTTCCCTCACTTCTCACAGTGATAGGCAATGATTTGTAAGCTAAAATAATGCCTTTCATCTCTTAAGCAAATTTGGTGTTTATCACAGCAGCAAAGAGCTAGAATACAAACTATTTCTGGTTATGTTCTATAAAATCACTATAATATTAAGTTACTACATTTACTCCTTGGGAAACCTAGAGTTAGGTTTATAGATGGTTTTGTACTATAGATGCTATGTAACTGTTGCATGTGTGCTTTGGTCCAAAAACACCTTAACATGCATTATTAATTTGGTAACATTGAACATAACACTTTAACTCATGTCTAAATGCTGGCCTTGAACTCACAGAAATCTGCTTCCCGAGTGCTGGGATTAAAGGCATGCACCACCACCACCCCGTTTAAATGCAGCTTTTCTAACACCTGTGTTTTCTGTTAGACACAGCCTAGACTTCTTACATTTATATACTTATTTATTCTGAACTTTTTAGACGGGTCTCTTTCACAGCTCAGTGATTGATTACATTGGCCAGCAAGTTCTCAGGATCCTCCTGTCTCTTCCTCCATGTTGTATATCAGTTTCTTCTGAGATCAAAGCCTTCCATTTTGGAGAAACCTTAAAATGTAGGATGTAAAAAGGAAAGTGAAACAACAGGATGTTCTAAGAGGAGGTGAAACACTCCATCCCGGAGGGAAGCTCCTTAGATAAGTAAACTCAAAATAGCTTCCGGAAGTTCCTGAAACTGACCAGATTCTCTAAGACTACATAAACACTAAAGTTTCAAGACAAGCCAAGATACTTTATGCTGCCAGCAGGGCTGTCTCGAAGAGACTCGAACCAACCTAGTTGCCTGAAAGAAACAGACGTTCATAGTTGTTTGTAAGAGGCTCAGACTAGTGGACTATCAGGAAAAGGACACTTGGTGAGCTGCCTCTAGGCTACACAGTGCGTTTCCAGCTTTCTAGCTGGGGTGGACTTTTGGTGATGTAGCTGTCTTTAAGTCATTTCTGGTCTTAAGAATAAACCCTTACCCATATTTCTATAAGTAACCCCAATACAACTTGTTAGTTTACCAAGTTGGACTTTGATAGTATTTGGACTTGGTTTGTCATTGATTCCCTATTTGGGGTAAGTAGACTTTTATTCCCATCTTCCCAGGAATAATGTCACACAATACTCCCCAGCACTGAGTGAGATTGCAAGCAATGTTCTGTTACCCTGTTTTTTTACATTGATGTTAGAGATCATCACTCGGGTCTTCATGTTTGGGTAGCAAGTACTTTACTGAGTTATTTGAGTTATTTCATAGCCTATTTTTGCACTTATGCATACTTCAGTATGAACCCTAAACAATCAGGGCATTTAAACTGCAAAATCAGTAAAATGCCAAAAAAAAAAAAAAAAAGCACTACAGACCACATAAAGGACACTCAAGAAAGCAGTAGGTCACCTTGTTTTACCTGTGCTAGGAACATATGCATCTGTCAACTCAGTTTTTGCAGTCCTTTTGAAATGCCTTAGAGTAATGATTCAATGAGTGCCAATGTATTTTACTAAGAGAATGGATGACCAATGTGTGTGTTAATAATCACACAGTAGTCAATATTATAGAATGCTTTCTGGGCTACCATAACAAAAGGCAAAGATTCTATTCCAAGTTTCTTAGTTCTTTGAGTGCATTGCTCAAACTTAGAGGTCATCTAGCATCTCTTCTCCACTGTAGGACAAGAAGAGAAGAAGAAAATGCTTCAGTGTTTAGTGGTGTGACAGAGAACGAAATCATTCCCACTTTCTCAAATCTCTCATCTTTGAATCATGGTGGTTTGGGTAATTGCTCTGTAGAGGGCAGCCTCCTGCCAGTAAGGGGAAGAGGAATGTGACATCTCCTACTGACTTATTTCTTCTATGACACATTAAGAAGATTTATAATCTTCTTCATCTCTTGACTGATGCTCATTAATTTACCTTGAGAGTTAATCAATGAAAGCATCCAAATCTGGACAGGTTGTATTACTTAGTATGTAGAGTTACTTCAAGTCATGGCACATTTTGATTCAAAACATGGTGTCTGGCCCCTAACAGCCCTATGATATCTTTGGGCTCTATATCCTCAGATACACCCAACTATGTGTCATATAGGGGCTAGGGATATATCTCAATGATGGAGCACTGGCTGACATCACCTAAGACTGGGTTCAGTCCTAGTACCACTGGGTGGGAAGTGCTGAAACAAACTACATCTGTATTGAACATGGGGACTTTTCTTAAAATTATTTATAAAGCACTTGCGTATTATTAGCTAATAGAGGTAAAGATAACTTAAAAGTATTTGTGAGAAAGTCTATAAGTCAAATGTACATGGTTCACCCATATACATACATACATACATACATACATACATATATATATATATATATATATATATATGAATAAAGACTTGAGACCACATGGATTTTGGCATCCTGATTATAATTTGGATATATTGGTACCATTCTTCCATGGATACTGAGAGACTATATGCTGATTGCTTGTCTGGGCGTGGTGGAAGTCAAAATCATGGCTCTGCAAGATGATCACATCCTGTGAATTACAGGAATATGTGAATATATTACATTGTCTTAATCTGTTTTTATCACTTTGTTACTAACGATACACTGACTGGTAGTTTATAGGAACTACGAGTTTAATCCGTGCACTGTTTTGAAGGCTGGGAGTGTCCAAGGATGAGGGTTTGTATCTGATGAGGCCCTTGGTGATGGTGACCCTATAGAGTTCTGGGGTGGCCCAGAGCATCACATGGGGAGGGGTTTATAAGAGATGAATTGAAACTGGTTCTGATAAGAGACTCACTCTGGAAACAAACCATTTATTAATGTAGGAATAGTTTAATTCATTCAAAAGAGGAACCTTTCATGTCAAACATGGTCCTTCTTGGTCTGTACCACCTCTTAATTCCTCACAATTTCAACATGAGCCTTGGTAGGAACATTTAGATATGCTGTTTCAATAACTTTTCCTGTCTATAAAATACCATTACAAAAACAACTTAAAGGGTGTTTATTTTGGTTTATGGTTCAAGGGAACACTTTTGTTTCAACAGGAACTCCTGACTTGACTGTAGGAGCTTGAGGCAACTGGTCACATTGCATCTGCAGTTAGGAAGCAGAGAGTGATAATGTTTGTTCAGTTTGATTTTTCCTTTGCAATGCATGACCCCAATGCATGGAATGATGCTGCACAGTAGATCATCTCACCTCAACCTGATCTAAATTGTATGCCACTGACATGTCTGGAGGTTAACCTAATCTAGATAATCATTCACAAAAGGTAGGGTGCAGGCACATGTGTTTGCAGATGCAGGTAAGGTTGCTCATAAACTGAGAGTTTGCTTAAGTTTTGAAACAATGATTGCCTCCTGGGGTATCCGAGTGGACCCAATATATTAACAAAGATTTATTAACAAATATTTATTAACAAAGATTTTAATTCAGTTGTGTGTGTGTGTTATCATTCTAAGCTACCTATCAAATTTATTCTTTCATTCTGGAGGTGTTTTTGTGGTTTGTTTGTTTGTTTATTTTCGTGACAGGGTTTCTCTTTGTAGCCCTCCTAGCCTGGAATTCACTGTAGACCAGACCATCCCAGAACTCACAGAGTTCTGCCTGCCTCTGCCTCCAGAGTGCTGGGACTAAAGGCATGTACCAGCATCTGGTTTATTCTGGAGTTTTAATGTGTGAGGGATTGCTTTTTTTTCATGTAACAATTCTTGCAACTTCAAGATAGGTACTATTCTTGCATGTGTGGGCTCAGTTGGGGTTGGGAGTGGAGAAGTGGTTTTATAAAAGATTAAATAGCCGAGCAGTGGTGGAACAATCGGGAGACAGAGGCAGGCAGATCTCTGTGAGTTCGAGACAGGCAGATCTCTGTGAGATCGAGGCCAACTTGTTAATTCCAGGGCAGGCTCCAAAGCTATAGAGAAACCCTGTCTTGAAAAACAAAAAACAAAACAAAACAACAGCAACGAATAAATAAGGATCATAAGTTGGCCAAACCAAAATTGAACTATAGATCTAAACCCAAAGTTATTTCTTATACTACATGGGTTCTACACAAAATATTCATTGCCTATCTGCTGTGGTACAGCTATTAGGCTAAGTTTCAAGAGAGGCCCCCCCCCCCCCCCCCCGCCCAGCTTTTCTGAAGCTTAGAGTTCAGAGAAGGATGGAAGCATAAATAGGCAATGATAATTCCACATAGTTAAATGTGTTGGGGGAAGGAATAAGATGGGTTGTAAGAACACAAGAGAACTTAGGGAAGATCCCTTCACTGTACAAGGTAAGAAGTGTGAATGTAAGCTAAGCATACAATAAAAGATTGTGCCAAACAGTGAAGAAAACATTTTTGGTGCACTTGAGAATCTAAAAAATATTTCATATTTCATATAAAAATATGCCAGGAAGATAAAATACAAGAATACAGATGAGCATAGTGGCATATGCCTTTAATCTAGGTCTCCAGAGGCAGAGGCAGATGGATTTCTGTGAGTTCAAGGCCGGCCTGGTCTACAGAGTGAGTTCCAGGATAGCCAAGACTACACAGAGAACTCCTGTCTCCAAAAACTACAAAAAAAAAAAAAAAAGAAAGAAAAGAAAAGAAGAAAAGAAAAGAAAAGAAAAATACAAGAATAAGCCAGGAGAGGAAATTAAAATAAGTTATGTGTATAGGGCCAGGTTATCCAATATTGGAGAACTAACAGAGACACAGGGTTTGCAGTGAACTAGACATGACCAGTAGCTGAGGGGAGAAGTAGAATTATTATTTTTACTGGAGTATAGAGTTCTTTGGGCAGATCTTAGTGACTGAGTGACTGAGGCATGGGATAGGTGAGACCAGAAGTGGCTCTCCAGTTTCAAAGGGTAGATAGGAGTGCTGTTCTCACTATTCATAAAGCATTTAGGACAAAAAGAGTGAATTGTCATGATAGGAAGAATGACAAGACTTACTTTGAGCATGATAAATTTGAAATTTCTGAGAAAGACTCCAGTGGATGCCCAGTAGACAACTTTATCAGTTTCCAAAGAGCCTTTTGGTTTCTGGAAAAGAATGTCTGTAGGCATCTTTTGTGAATCACTCTTGCCTTTCATGTGTCAAAATACCTAAACTAAATCAACTAAAGGAAGAAAGGCTTGTTTTGATGTACGTTTTCAGGGGTTTTAGTTCATGGTTGGCCAGCATTTCTACTTTGGGGCCAAGGTGAGGAAGAATATCATGTCTGGAAGCATATGTTAGAACAGAGGTGCTCTCCTTATGGCATCCAGGAAGGAGAAAGATAAGGAGTAGAGGAGGGGAAGAATGCATGTCCAGGAGCAAGATAAATCCTTCCTTGACATTCTCCTTCCTGCAACTAGACCATAGTCGGTTTCTACCCCACTTCTAGTGATACCCTCAATTATGAATCCATCATTGAATTGATCCAAGATCAAGAGCCAGTCACACAGATTATCTATTAAAACCAAAGGTAAAATTTTAGAACTTTACTGCCAAGCCTCAGAAGTTCTACTACTGATTGCTCAGAGTTTTCACTCTTCATCTCATTCCCATGAAGCCCGTACCTCACAAGTCCTCCAAAATCCAAAAGACTGACTTTGCTTAAGCATAGGAGTAAACAGTGTTTCTAGTCCTAATGAGAGGAGACTAGGGAAAAAGCCAAAAGCTACATACCCAGTATAGAGTACCCTAAAGATCTTGGTCTTCCAAGTGTGTCCAGTGCCCATAGTAGTAAAAAGTTTGGAAGTTATATGTCCTGCAGGATACATCCACACTAATACAGTGCAATTAAAGAAAACCCAGTTTTAAAAAAAAAAAAGGCCCGGAGGCAGGAGGGGGAGGATTGGTAGATTAAAACAACAATAAAAACATCCTAAAATGTAAGTTACTTTCCAAATCTATCTCAACAGGCAACTAGGCCTTTAGCAAATGAGCCTTCATGAAACATTTTAGTTCCAAACTATGTCTTAGTTTTGTTTCCTATTGCAGGGATAAAATACTCTGACAGAAACACATGGGAATAAAAGGGTTTATTCTAGCTGACAGTTCGAGGTTATAGTCTATCATAGAGAAATCAGAGTGGCAAACTTGAAGCAACTGACTACTCTATAGTCAGGAGCAGAGAGTGGATGTGTGTGTACTTCAGCACACTTTCCACTTTGCCACTCTTTAATCTCTACTCTGTTTGTTTGTTTTTTGAGACAGGGTTTCTCTGTGTAGCCCTGTTGTAGTGAGGGCTTTGGGCAGGCCTGCTTTTCGCCCTGCCCTGCTCCTGGCTGCCGGCTAGCTTGTGCCCAAAATAACAACACACAAATTGTATTCTTTTAAACACTGCCTGGCCCATTAGTTCCAGCTTCTTACTCACATCTTGACTAACCCATATCTAATAATCTGTGTAACACCACGAGTGGTGTCTTACCAGGAAAGATTCAGCACATCTGACCTGGTGGCTGGCTTCATGGCATCTCGCTCAGAGAGGAGAGTCATGGCATCTACTAATTTAGGAGAGGCGTGGCATCTGACTGAGCCATCTACCTCACTTCCTTCTTCCTGTTCTGTCTACTCCACCCACCTAAGGGCCGGTCTATCAAATGGGCCAGGCAGTTTCTTTATTAATTAACCAATGAAATTATCAGATAGAAGACACACCTACATCACCCTGTGACATGGGATTTCCCTCTGTTTGCTGTGAATATGTTTTATTACCATTGGTTAATAAAGAAGCTGCCTTGACCTATGGCAGGGCAGAATATAGCAAGGTGGGAAATCCAAGCAGAGGTAGAAGAGGAAAGAAGGCGGAGTCTGAGAGATTGTAGCTATCAAAGGAGTAACATGCCAGCACCAGTAAGCCATAGTCTCATGGCAATACATAGATTAATAGAAATGGGTTAATGTAAGATGTAAGAGCTAGCTAGGAATATGCCTGACCCATTGACCAGTGTTTTAATTAACGTAGTTTCTGTATGATTATTTGGGTCTGGGTGGCTGGAAATGAAGTGCAGTATCCGTTTACAGCCCTAGTTGCCCTGGAACTCACTCTGTAAATCAGACTGGCCTCAAATTTAAAGATCGGCCTGGCTCTGCCTGCTGAGTGCTGGGTGATAAGTATTGGATCCTCAGTTATTAGGTATCCTTCACTGGTGCAGTAAGCCAGTCAAGTTGAATAAATAAGTCCAGGTTTAATAAACAGAGCAAAGCAACTCCCTGGTGACTCTCAGAAAGGCAGGAGAGGAAATCACATGGTGGGTCTTGGTGTAGGAGGTTCTTTTGTCTATGTGTTGCTTTTATTGGTTGAACAAGTTTCTAGACACAAATATAGAGTTTAACACGGCTTTTTGCTGTTTGCTGGTGGTGTGCTGCACAGAGTTTTTCTTGACTCAGCAGCCGTACCCCCCCCCCCCCCCGAAAAAAAGCCGCGCAGTTTTAAAACCCAGCTTCCTGGGCTGTGCTGCCAATACAAACACCAGATATTAAGCATTTCAATGACATTTGTGGGCCCAGGTGTTTCTGTGCCCACTCAGGGTTGGGAGGAAAGTATCTGAGATCATACCCGTGGCTGAGCTCTTCTGTCTGGGCAGACGGTGGGATCATGCTTGGGCAGGCCGGAGAGCATGGCGGATTCCTGCCACCATACATAGAGATGTTTCCAGGCTGTGCAGTGCTCTTTGTGGCAGATTTGGCTGTAATTCAGAAAAAAAGAGGTTATGGGCTGCACGCTCATTCTCAGAGTTAAAGTGCTGAGAATGGCTCCTACCTGGCAGCCCCAAAGCTAGCAAAAATTGTACGTCCACCATTTTGAAATTGGAGAGAGGCAGTGGCAACATCCAGAGCAGCTGCAACCAAGCTGCTTAGCATTTTAAAACTCTCCAAGACAGTAGAGAATTACAGACAATGCAATAGGACAGATTCAGACATAAGTGACCTCTAAATGGGTCACAATGTTGTATAAATGTACGTAGGCTTGTGAGAGAAAAGATAAAGAGTATACAGAGTCATAAAAAAAGTTAATGCTTTAAAAAAAGGGTAAATTCTTTAAAGAGACAGGGTACAGATAGTCATAGATTAAAAGGAAGTAAAAAAATAAGCCATGTAAAAATGAAAAATTCACAGAGAGTCGATTCTGTGTATTATTGTGTTTTCTTTAAATTTTTTGACTGTGAAGGAGCTAAGTATAGAGAGATGTTTCATTGTGTGGGCTGCTAAACCAAACCAGGATGGCCTCCAACTCATAGAGATCAGTCAGCCTCTGCCTCCTGAGTGCTGGCATTAAAGACATGCGCCCCCACCACCCAGCTAGGACATAGCTTTCTTAATGGAATTTTTAACTTGAGAAAAACAACTTTTAGCATGTTTGGCTATTAAAGTGTTAAGAGATTTCAAAACTTGTCCTGTGGTGGCAGTACATACCTTTAGTCCCAGCATTAGGGGAGACAGAGGCTGGTGGATCTCTTGAGTTCGAGGCCAGCCTTGTCTACAGAGTTCCAGGACAGCTAGGGCTACACAGAGAAACCCGCCTTGACACCTACCCCGTCCCCCTAAAAAGTTAGGGTCATCCTATGTAGCTCATGCTAGCCTAAGATCTTCCTGCGTTGGTACCCTTTCTGCCAATAATAATAATACATACATAAACGATTTTACACGTATGCACAGTATAACATGAAGAAAAGAAAACAAGAAAATCTAAATATAAGGAGATGCAGGACTGAATGCAGGTACTAGATGTCAATTACTAAATATGAGGAGATGCAGGACTGAATGCAGGTACTAGATGTCAATTACTGAAGAGTATAAAGTTGATTGTTTTTCTAATTCTAGTTCTGTCATGGGCTTTGATTTTGGTGGTAGGTAAGTACATAAAATACATTTGATGCTGAAAAGTCTAGTGGGAAGCTTCACAGTTTCTGTTTCAAATGCCAGTTCTAACTGGCTGAGTTCACTAAATTGTGTAGACTATGGTTTGGTAATTTTGGTATATGATGCTTTTATTTGCAAAGTTTTATAAAAGTTAATTTTAAAAAAATTAATTTTTAAAAGGTTCTTATTATAGATGTCAAAGTAGCTTAAATTCTCAAAAATAGGATAAATCTGATAGACGGATACCTAGAAGTGTACTAAGTTGTTTCTAATGATTGAAGTTTTACTGAAGGTAATTTCCTTTGTGTTCTTAGTTTATCAAATCCATTGTTTTAAATTTTCTGGGTTTTTGTTTGTCTGTTTGTTTTTGTTTCTTAAAAGAAGGTTTCTTTGTGTATTTCTGGCTGTCCTGGATCTCAGAGATCCTTCTGCCTCTGCCTCCTTAGTTCTGGGATTAGCGGTCTATGCCCCTCCCCCCTCTCCTCCTACCCTGCTCAGCATGTTGTTTTAAATGTATTCATTTTCTTCTTATTTGGAAATACTTTTTACACAGTATGTTCTAATCTCCATTTCCCCTTCTCTCTACTTGCTCACCCTTCTAGCTCCATTCCTCCTTTTTCTCTCTCTTAAAAAAGATAGGCCAGAAAACCAAAAACAAGCAAACAAGAATAAAGCAAAATGAATATAAACAGCAACAAAAACAAAGAGGACAAAAAGCATACAAACACGAAACATAAAATTTCAAAATGACCAGTAAGGCAACAAACACCCAAGTGAAACAACAAAAGATCTCCAGAATTCCCTTTCAGTCCATGTTGTAGTCCATCTACTACTAAGCATGGGACCTACCCTTAGAGTGTGGTTTGTGTATCTACACTAACTTTTCGTTTCTCAGCAGTTGTCAATAGGTGATGGCCTCTTGATTAGGATTGGGTGCTGATGTCTACTTTCCCTTCTCAGCACTGGTACCCTGTCTGCATTAGACCTGTGCAGGCCCCTCACATGCTGCTGTATTCTCTGGAGTTCATATGTGCAACAGTCCTGTTGTTTCCCTTGGTGGCATCCATCCCCTCTGGCTCTTCTTCTGCATAGTTTCCTGAGCCCTGAGGGGAGGGTTTGTTGAAGACATCCCATTTAGGACTGGGTGTTCCAAGGTCTCTCGCTTTCTGTGTGTTGTGTGGTTGTGGGTTTCTGTATTAGTTTCCATATACTGTAGGGAAAAGCTTCTCTGTTAACTGAGTGAGACACTGATCTGTAGGTATAACAATGTTACTAAGAGTCATTTTATTGCTTTGTTCCTTTATCAGAACAATAGTAAAAATTTTAAATCTTTAAGCTTTACATTAATTTGAAATTTAAAAAATTATATCCCTTAAAATGACCATCAAAAAGTTGTATCCCACAGCAGAAAATAAATTATGAATTATTTACAGTTCTTTGCATCAGGTCAGGTCCTTCTCATGGCAATCTATTAAAGGCTTCTTTAAAGAAGCTATGAGCTGGGCATGGTGGCACTGGGCTGGATCCCAGTGCATGTTAAGTTGCTGCAGGAAGATCAGAAAAGAAACCAGAAAGTTCCAAGGACTTAGCAAGTGAAGGCTTACTTCTTCAAGGTCAGTTTGTATATCTGATGTGTGTGTGTGTGTGTGTGTGTGTGTGTGTGTGTGTGTGGTGGGGTAGTTCCCAGAGTGAGCCCTGCAAACTCAGTTTTCAGTAGACCATGTTTTCTGTTGTTTGACTCTTGGAAAATTATTTCTTTATTTTTAGTAGACATAATATATACGCTGTAGTAGTCTGCCACTTCTCTCTTCCTATGTTTTCTGTCTTATGATCCTGCCTGTCCTTTGTGCTTTGTACTAAAGGAGGTTTTAAAATGAAACCAGAGAAAAATCATTGACTATTTATAACCCTTTGAATTGCTTAACTGGTAGAGATTTCTTGTTTGGTATCTTTTAAAAGTAAGTTTATAAATTAATTTTTTTTAACAGTGCTGGAGACTAAACCCATTACACATGTTAGGCACATATTCTCCCTAATCTCTAGCCTTCTGAAGGCTTTCTCAAAGATTTAGAACGTTGTTGTAAACTGGAGCCATCTGGGCAAAATGCCGAAGTACAACTTTGTCCTTTAGCAGATTGCAATATATGATGTCACAGTTGGTTAGCTTGCTGAAATTGGAAAGACCGTACATATAAATCCTTTTTAAAAATTCAAAAGTTGTTAAGTCCGAGAGTTTTTAGTCTCTACTAATAATAAAGGGGCAAGTTACTGGTGAGAGGTGGGGGGCTGTTTTCAAAGTGAGTGGATTTGTGTTAAGATTAAGTAGTGGAGCTGCCTGTCCGTAAAGTTACCCTATTTCTAAAGTTTTGGAAAGAACTGATATTGAATACCTTATCTATGAACATTATGCACATACAATGTATACAAGGCTTTCCTAGAGAGTGAGGAAAACGTAGTTTAGAAGGCAGTAACCCTGGGTTCCCACTGAGCCACATCTCCTTTAAGAAGACAGCTTTCCTCAGCTCCAGGTTCCTCACATGTAATATATAATAGCTATGTCTACTCCTAGTAACAGGTTAGGATTGTGTGGGAAATAAAACTGGGAAGATAAATACTATCATCTGTTTTTAAATGACCTTAACATACTGTATATCATGATAGTCTATTCTGTCTGCAGGCTGAGCCAGAGGCATTAAAAACCCTACCTCAGATTCATTCCAGCTTTACCAAACACTTGTTAGAAAGCAGGTTCTAATAAGTGAATTTTTTGAATTTGGATGACATATTCAGAAGGAGTGAGTCAATTCAACTGAGCAAGCCCCTGGCTAAGAAACCAGAACTCTATGCCCTTGCCCTCAGTGGACTGACTGAAAGATTTAACTAGTTCCAAGAACCTTCATCTGGTGATGGATGGAGATAGAGACAGAGACCCACATTGTAGCACTGGACTGAGCTCCCAAGGTCCAAATGAGGAGCAGAAGGAGGGAGAACATGAGCAAAGAAGTCAGGACCACGAGGGGTGTGTCCACCCACTGAGACGGTGGGGCTGATCTAATGGTAGATCACCAAGGCCAGTTGGAATGGGACTGATGGAGCATGTGATCAAACTGGACTCTCTGAATGTTACTGACAGTGTAGGCTGACTGAGAAGCCAAGGACACTGGGTTTTGATTCTATTGCATGGACGGGCTTTGTGAGAGCCTTGTCTGTTTGGATGCTTACCTTCCTGGACCTGCAGGCTGAGCCAGAGGCATTAAAAACCCTACCTCAGATTCATTCCAGCTTTACCAAACACTTGTTAGAAAGCAGGTTCTAATAAGTGAATTTTTTGGATTTGGATGACATATTCAGAAGGAGTGAGTCAATTCAACTGAGCAAGCCCCTGGCTAAGAAACCAGAACTCTTTGCCCTTGCCCTCAGGGGCACTCAGGGGGAGTGGGGAGGCCTTTGGACTTCCCATAGGGTAGGGAACCCTGACTGCTCTTTGGCCTGGAGGGGGAGCAGGAGGAGGAGGGGGAGGGGGAAGGGAAGTGGGAGGAGGGAGGAGGTGGAAATTTTAAATTAAATATATATATATATATATATATGTATGTATATAAGAATTATTTTTTGAGACAGTGTTTCACTATGTAACCCTGACTGTTCTGGAACTTAGAAATCCACCTGCTTCTGCTCCCTAGTGCTGGGATTAAAGACATGTCCGACCATGCCCAGCTAAAAGTAAGGAAGTTCTGATATTTATAATTGGAAAGTTTTGAGTTATAAAATCGATGTAGGAAAACTGTTTCTCTAAAACTTTTTGCTATGTTTGAGTCTAGGAGAAATCTAAATATGAGGCTGTTTGTTCTGTAAAATTGGTTAGAACTAAGCTACAGTTCATTGATTTTCTTTTAAAAGAAAGTTTAAAAAACATATAAAATGTTATTTGTGGGAGGAAACGATCTTTTGAGACAGGATCTCCAGTAGCCTAGACTGGCCTTTAACTCTCTGTGTAGCTGAGAATGACTTTGAAGTTTTGATCTTCCCACTTCTGTCTCCTCTTGAGTACTGAGGCCTGGTTTTACGTGGTGCCAGAGATATAACACATGCAAGCACCAATACATGGTGCATGCAAGGCAAATCATCTTAACAAACTGAGCTCCATCCCCAGCCCCAAAATCAGCACCTTTATTAGTGGTATCTGGCTTCATTGCTTCTCTTACTATTATGTTGTACTTCCAGTCTGAATTACTTATGGTTTTAAAAATACATTGTTTTTTTCTTTTCCATGGCTTTTCAACACACTGTTGTCTCTCCTTACAAGACTCTGTATTCTGCATCTTGATTTTTCTCAGATAAGATCTTACTGGTCTTTCACTCAACCCCAAGACTGTTTTTGGAAGATAAGCAGGTAATAGGTAAGTTACCCTGAAATGCCAGGTCAAGGGTTGGGTTCTGTTGTCTGGTTTCTAGGAAGCCCTGTGGAGTGCTAGAGAGAGAAATGATGAGCAGGGCCCCCTCAATTTTAAATTAATGGCAAGCATTAATAATTAAATTATTAGCAAGCAATAAAAATATTATAGCATTCGGGAGGCAGAGGCAGGCGGATCTCTGAGTTCGAGGCCAGCCTGATCTACAAGAGCTAGCTCCAGGACAGGCTTTAGAAACTACAGGGAAACCCTGTCTCGAAAAACCAAAAAAAAAAAAAAATATTATATTATATTTTAAGTAAAAGTGAGGAAGCAGGAAGTTGAATTTGCTAGAATAAATGTTGGGAGGTGGGCAGTATTAAGAGGCTAAAAACTTGAAATCAAGTACTCGACCATTTTAGTATCCAGCATCATTTCTTAGTACTGCTACAACTTTTTTCTTACAAGATTTTGAAACAAAACAGATTATTAAATTTTTTTGATCTATTCTTTGAGAAGTTTAAACATGTATATAATGTATTTTATCATATTGACTCCTGGTCCCTTGTACTCTATTTCAGCTTTGTGCCCCCTCCGCATTTGTAACCCATTAAGTCCAGTAAGAGAAGAACTGTCTCTGTGCATTTGGGTGTAGGGCCATCCACTGAACTATTTATTGATGTGCTACTAGAGGCCACAAGCCTGAAGAAACTTGACTCCTATCCACAGTGGGAGTTGACTCGCAGTCAGCTGACAGTAGCTCTCAGCTAGGGAAGGAGCATCATAAGTGCATCCCCATCAATGCTGGAATTTGCCTCTCTTGATCTTGTACAGGCAGCTACAGCTATCAATGCCCCAATCATGTCCAGAAAACACTATTTCACCGGAGCCCTTTCCAGCCTCTGTCTTCTTTAGTCTTTCCAACCCCCTTCTTCCTTGATAGTCTCTGGACCTTGCAGGGAGGGGGTGATGTAGCTACCACACTTGGGACTAAACATTCCGTGGCTAACTTATTGTCTACAGTTTGACTAGTGGTGGCTCCCTATATTAATTGTTGTCTACTGCAGTAAAATAACCTCTCTAATGAGGCAAACTAGATAGTGGTAAGATTCAGGTCCTGACCACTGTTTCCACCACTAAACTAGAACTCAGTTCTGATGGTTTTATTTTTTCTTTTAAAAGCAATTTTCTTTTTTTTTCTTTTTTTATTACTTAAAAACATACCAATCCATATTCCAACTCCCTCCCTCCTCCCAGTCCCCTCCCTCTCCCTCCACAGACCCTAAGGGAGTGCCATGCACCCTGCCCTGTGGAAAGTCCAAGGCCGTCCCTACTACATCTAGGTTGAGCAAGGTTTACATCCAAAGAGAATAGGATCCCATGAAGCCCGTATAAGGAGTAGAGACACATCCCAATGTCACTATCAGTGGCCCTTCAGTCTGCCCCAGCTGTCAACCCCTTTCAGGGGGGCTTGCTTGTTCCCATGCTCGTTCACTGCCAGTCCAGTTGGAGTTGGTGAGATCCCATTAGCTCGAGCAAACTGTCTCAGTGGATGAACCCCTCGTGGTCTTGAATTCCTTGCTCATACTCTCACTCCCTCCACTCTTCAACTGGATCTTGGGAGTTCAGTCCAGTGCTCCGATGTGGGTCATTGCCTCTGTTCCCCATCTGTTGTTGGACGAAGGTTCTATGGTGATATTTTAGATAATCATCAGTGTAACTACAGGGTAAGGTCAGTTCAGACACCCTCTCCTCTGTTGCTTAGGGTCTCTGCTGAGTTCATTCCTGTGGGTTCTTGGGTATTTTTCTAGAGCCAGGTTTCTTGCTAACTCCATAATGGCTCCCTCAATCAAGATATCTCTTTCCTTGCTCTCATATCTGTCCTTCCTCCATCTAGTCCGTCCCATTCCCTCAAGTTCTCCTCCACCCCCCTTTTTCCCCCCATCCCCTCCTCCCCGCTCCCAAATTTTTGTCTGATTCCAATTCCCAGGTGGGTCTATATATGCTTTTCTTTGGGTTCACCTTATTAGTTTCTCTAGCATCCTGAGCTGTAGGCTTGTTGCCCTTTATTTATGACTAGTATCCATTTATGAGTGAGTACATACCATATTCATTTTTGGGGGGTCTGAGTTTTACCTCACTCAGGATATTTTCTAATTCCATCTATTTGCATGCAAAATTCAAGACTGCTGAGTAGTACTCTTAATGTGTAGATGTACCCCACTTTCTTTATCCATTCTTCAGTTGAGGGACATCTGGGTTGTTTCCAGGTCCTAGCTATTACAAATAATGCTGCTATGAACATAGTTGAAGAAATGCTCTTGTAGTATGATTGAGCATCTTTTGGATATATTCCCAAGAGTGGAATTGCTGGATCCTGAGGTAGGTTGATTCCCAGTTTTCTGAGGAACTGCCACACTGATTTCCAAAGTGGTTGCACAAGTTTGCATTCCTACCCGCAATGGATGAGTGTTCCCTTTGCTCCACAACCTCTCCAGCATAAGCTATCATTAGTGTTTTTGATCTTAGCCATTCTGACAGGTGTAAGATGGTATCTCAAGGTTGTTTTGATTTGCATTTCCCTGATAGAACATGTCCTTAAGTATCTTTTGGCCATTTGAAATTCTTCTGCTGAGAATTCTGTTTAGTTCAGTACACCACTTTTTAATTGGGTTATTTAGAATTTTAATGTCTAATTTCTTGAGTTCTTTATATATTTTGAAGGTCTGATGTGGGGTTGGTGAAGATTTTTTTTCCCATTCAGTAGGCTGCCTTTTTGTCTTACTGACTTTGTGCTATGCTTACAGAAACTTCTCATTTTCAGGAGGTCCATTTGTTGAAGATGCTTTCTTTTTTCCATTGTATAATTTTTTGCTTTCTTGTCAAAAATCAGGTGTTCATAGGTGTGTGAATTAATATCCAGGTCTTCAATTTGATTCCATTGGTCATTGTCTCTGTTTTTATGCCAATACCAAGCTGTTTTCATTAGTGTAGCTCTGTAATAAGAGTTTGAAGTCAGAGATGGTAATGCCTCCGGCAGTTCCTTTATTGTACAGGACTGTTTTGGCTATCCTGTGTTTCTTGTTTTTCCATATGAAGTTGAGTATCCTTCTTTCAAGGTCTGTGAAGAATTGGGGATTGCATTGAATCTATAGATTGCCTTTGGTAAGATTGCCATTTTTACTATGTTGATCCTTCCTATCCAAGAGCATGGGAGATCTTTCCATTTTCTGGTATCTTCAATTTCTTTCTTCAAAGACATAAAGTTCTAGTCACATAGGTCTTTCACGTCCTTTGTTAGTGTTACCCCAAGATATTTTATGTGGTTTGTGGCTATTGTGAAAGGTGATGTTTCTCTGATTTCCCTCTCAGCTTCTTTATCATTTGTGTATAGGAGGGCTACTGATCTTTTTGTGTTGAACTTGTATCTTGCCACATCACTGAAGGTATTTAACAGCTGTAGGAGTTCTCTGGTAAAGTTTTTGGGGGTCACTCATATACACTCTTATATCATCTGCAAATAATGAAAGTTTAACTTCTTCCTTTCCGATTTGAATTCCCTTGATCTTCTTATTCTGTCTTATTGCTATTGCTAAAATTTCAAGAACTACATTGAAGAGATATGGAGAGAGCAGACAGCCTTGTCTTGTTCCTGATTTTAGTGGAATAGCTTTGAGTTTCTCTCCATTTAATTTGATGTTAGCTGTCTGTTTGCTGTATATTGCTTTTATTATATTAAGATATGATCCTTGTATCCCTAATCTCTCCAAGACCTTTATCATAAAGGGGTATTGAATTTTGTCAAATGCTTTTTCTGCAGCCAACGAAATAATCATGTGGTTTTTTTTCTTTCAGTGTATTTATATGATGGATTACATTGATTTTCATATGTTGGACCAGCCCTGCATCTCTGGGATGAAGCCTACTTGATCATAATGGGTGATTTTTTTGATGTGTTCTTGGATTTGGTTTGCCAGAATTTTATTGAGAATTTTTGAATCCACGTTCATGAGTGAGATTGGTCTGTAATTCTCTTTCTTGGTTGAGTCTTTGTGTGGTTTTAGTATCAGGGTATCTGTAGCTTCTTAAAAAGAGTTTGGCAGTGAGCCTTCTGTTTCTATTATGTGGAACACTTTGAGGAGTATAGGTATTAGCTCTTCTTGGAAGTTCTGAAGTTCTGGTAGAATTCAGCACTAAAATCATTTGGCCCTGGGCTTTTTTTTTTTTTTTTTTTTTTTTTGTCTATTATTTTTTAGGTCTATTTAAGTTGCTTTCCTAGTCTTGATTTAATTTTGGTAGGTGGTATCTATCTAGAAAATTGTTCATTTCTTTTACATTTTCCAGTTTTGTAGAGTACAGGTTTTTGTAGTAGGACCTAGTGATTCTCTGAATTTCCTCAGTGTCCGTTGTTCTGCCCCCTTTTCAGTTCTGAGCTTGTTAATTTGCATGTTCTCCTTTTGCCTTTTGATTAGTTTGGATAAGGGTTTGTCAGTCTTGTTGATTTTCTCAAAAAAACATCTCTTTGTTTCATTGATTCTTTGGATTGTTTTCTGTGTTTCTGTTTTGTTGATTTCAGCCCTCAACTTGATTATTTCCTGTATTCTTCTCCTTTTGGGTAAGTCTGCTTCTGTTTTTTTCAGGCATGCTGTTAGGTCATTGATGTGAGCTTTCTCCATTTTCCTTATGTGGGCACTTAGTGCTATTGACCTCTTAGCATTGCTTCCATATTGTCTGATAGGTTTGGGTATGTTGTGTCTTCATTTTCATTGAATTCAAGGAAGATTTTAATTTCTTTTTTGACCCAGGAGTGGTTCACTAGTTGACTGTTCAGTTTCCATGAGTTTGTAGTCTTTCTGAAAGTAGGTTTATTGTTTTTTTTTTACTCCATGGTGATTTGATAAGACACAGTGGATTACTTCAATATTTTTTTGTATCTGCGGGTGTTTGCTTTGTTACCAAGAATGTGATCAATTTTAGAGAAGGTTCCATGAGATGCTGAGAAGAAAGTATATTTTTTGTTTGGGTGGAATGTTCTATAGATGTCTTTTAAGTCCATTTGATCCATTACATATGTTAGTTCTCTTATTTCTCTGTTAAGTTTCTGTCTGTTTGACCAGTCCATTGGGAGAGAGGAGTATTGAAATCTCCTACTATTAGTGTGTGGGGTTTGATGTGCGATTCAAGTTTCAGTAATGTTTCTTTTACATAAGTGGGTGCTCTTGAATTAGAGGCATAGATATTCAGGATTGAGACTTCATCTTGATGAATTGTTCCTGTTATGAGTATAAAATGTCCTTCTCCATCTCTTCTGATTGATTTTAGTTTGAAATCAATTTTATTAGATATCAGGTTAGCCACACCTGCTTGTTTCTTAGGTCCGTTTGATTGGAAAACCTTTTCTCTTTATTCTGAGGTAGTGTGTGTCTTTGAGGTTGAGGTGTATTTCTTGTAAACAGCAGAATGCTGGATCCTGTTTTCGTATCTATTCTCTTAGCCTGTGTTTTTTTGTAGGTGAATTGAGTTCATTGATATTAAGCGATATTAATGGCCAGTGGTTGTTAATTCCAGTTATCTTTTGGTAGTAGTGTTTGTGTGTTTCCCTTCTTTGGGTTATGCTGGTGGGGAGGGGTTATCAGATGCCTGTGTTATTGTGGGTGTAGTTAGCTTCCTTGGGTCATGGCTTTCCTTCTAGTACTTTCTGTAAGGCTGGGTTTGTGTATATGTACTGTTTAAATCTGTTTTTGTCATTGAATATCTTGTTTTCTCCATCAATGGTGAATGAAAGCTTTGCTGGGTACAGTATACTGGACTTGCATCCATGGTCTCTTAGTGTCTGTAGCACATCTATCCAGGACCTTCTGGCTTTCATGGTTTCCACTGAGAAGTCAGGTGTAATTCTGATAGGTTTTCCTTTATATGTTACTTGACCTTTTTCTTTTGCAGTTCTTAGTATTCTTTCTTTGTTCTGTATGTTTTGTGTTTTGATTATTATATGTCGAGGGCATGGGTTTTTTGTTTTTTGATCCAGTTTATTTGGTGTTCTCTAAGCTTCTTGTACCTTCATAGGCATATCCTTCTTTAGGTTGGGAAAGTTTTCTTCTATAATTTTGTTGAATATATTTTCTGTGCCTTTGAGCTAGAATTCTTCTTCTACCCCTATTATTGTCAGGTTTGGTCTTTTCTTGGTGTCTCAGTTTTCCTGAATGTTTTGTGTTAAGAATATGTTGGATTTAGTGTTTTCTTTGTCCACTGAGTTTATTTCTTCAATAGAATTTTCAGTGCCTGTGATTCTTTCTTTAATCTCTTGTATTCTGTTAGTTACACTTGTCTCTGTAGGTCCTGTTTGTTTACCCAGATTTTCCATTTCCAGAGTTCCCTCGGTTTGTGTTTTCTTTATTACCTCTATTTCAGTCTTCAAATCTTGAACTGTTTCCTTCACCTGTTTTATTGCTTTTTCTTGGTTTTCTTCGGTTTCTTTGAGGGATTTATTAATTTCTTCCAGCTTCTTGGTTGTCTTCTCCTCTGTTTCTTTAAGGGAGTTTTTCACTTCCGTTCTAAGGGTCTCCATCATTCTCAATAAGTAACGTTTAAAGTCATTTTTTTTCTATATCTTCTGGGTTAGGATGACCAAGTCTTCCTGTTGTGTGTCCGCTGGATTCTGGTGGTACCATGATGCTTTTTAGGATGTTGGAGGAGTTCTTGCATTGGCGCCTTCCCATCTCTTCCTTCGAGTCTTATTGTCTCTTATGTCCACCAAGAATTGGTCTCCAGGGAGCTTTATGTCTGTCTAGCAGATAAGCTTCCTACTGGTGCTCCTATGTCCACCAAGTATTTGTCTGCTAGAAGCTAGCAGGGAAGGACGCCTTGGGGTGGGGTAGATGGCTGTTGAGTAGAACAGCTCCCTGCTGGTGCTAGGAATGCCTAAGGCACCTGGGGAGAGGGGGCCCTGGCCTTTGTCCCACGTCTAGGTTTTAGGGAGTAGGGGTCTGGGATCCCAGGGCCACTGTTGTCTTATCTCCTATGTCCACCAAGTACTGGTCTGTATGGAGCTCGCAGGGAACGACACGTTCTTTTTGATGGTCTTAATAGTTTTGTAGTAAATATATTTAACACCAGCTCATCCAGATGCATTTTGTATTGTTGGCTTCCTTTTGATATCAGCAGATGTCTATTTTAAAGCTTCCTAAATAGAGTGAAATGATAGCTATATTGATGTTTAGGTGTACCCAGATCCAAGTATACATATGACTTTTTGAGAAGGAAATATTATTTTTGTAAAGCAACTGGAATTCACATGACTCTGTGAGGGTTTATAGTAAAACAGATTATAAAGAAAACAGATAAATAGCTTCATAGAGCAAAGGCGTCTATAGTTTATCTCATATGGCCAACCAGTTCCATTCCTAGCTGTTGCTGAGGCTGGAGAGGAAAAATAGCCCAAAGATTTGCTGGAATAACCCTAAAGTGGAATAAATAACTCATTTAACAAAAATGTCAACAAAAATTAATGAGCTGATGATAACATTGTGAAGCTATCTCAGATTCACAGTATTTATTTATTTATTTGTTTGTTTGTTTATTTATTGGTTTTTCGAGACAGGGTTTCTCTGCAGCTTTTTTAGAGCCTGTCCTGGAACTAGCTCTTTTAGACCAGGCTGGCCTCGAACTCACAGAGATCCGCCTGCCTCTGCCTCCCGAGTGCTGGAATTAAAGGCTTGCGCCACCACCGCCCGGCTCACAGTATTTATTTGACTTTTAGAAGATACAAAAGATTGCTTTTGTAATTACCTCTATGTAAAACTAGAAAAGATGAATCTTTAAATAGAAGCAACCGATTAGTGGTTACCTAGGGCTATGTTTGGGAATTGTCTGAGTAAGGGATGTTAAAAACCTTGTATGTCGTGATTATAGTGTTGTTTGTGAAGTTTGACACGTTCACCAAAACACAGTTGAACCTCTCATGAAATGGGCGCATACCTCAGTTAATTGGGTGGCATTTTATGTAAAAATTTTGATAGTGTCCAAGAGGAAGGATTTCCATTATTTTCATTTTTGAGTTCATAGTCTACAAGAATCTTAAATTGCAGCAACACCCACGTCCTTTGCACCACTTCCTTTCCTGAGCATGCAGGGACTTACTTAAACACTCTTATGTTCTGTGATATTTTGTACCTCTCTCCCCTCTAGCACTTTGCAGATTTAACAGTATTTTGTTTCTTACACTTTCTGTGGGACCTTTCATAAAAAGAGGAGGACCCCCTCCTTCCCTTGCTCCTCTTTTTGTTCTAATAATTTATGTTAACATATACCTAAGTCAGTAGCTTAGAACTCAAAGCAATCCATAAAACATAGTCTGGTCTTTCGAAAATCTGCATTTATTGTGTGTGTGTGTGCATCTGCGCCATGACACACATGTATAGATCAGAGGACAACTTTCAAGAGTTCTTCAAAAGAAACAAAGGAAAAAAAAGTCAGGTATTTGGCTGAAGAGATGGCTTAGTGGTTAAGAGCACTGGCTGCTCCTCCAGAGGAACTGGGTTTGATTTCTAGCTCCTACATGGCAACTCCCAATGTCTATAACTCCAGTTCCAGGGATTCTATGGGTATCAGGCACATACATGGTACACAAGCATGCATGCAGACAAAATACCCTTATACATGAAATTAGCAATTTGAAAAATTATCTTTTTAATTGCAAAAAGTCAGTTCTTGCCTCCTGCCTTGCTGAAGCAATGTCTGCCTTGTTTCTCCTGTACTCAGTATTCCATGTTAGCTGGCCCACAAGTTTTTAATCTTTTTTTTTCTGCTTGCCTCCCATTTCACAGTCAGATTGCTGGGATTACAGGTATATACTACTACCTCCAGCTTTTTATGTGAGTTCCTGGGGTGGAAGTCTGTTCACCAGGTTTGAGACAGGGTTTCTCTGTGTAACAGCCCTGACTGGCCAGAACTTTGTAGACCAGACTGGCCTTGGACTCAGATCCACCAGTCTCTACCTCCCTGAGTGCAGGGATTAAAGGTGATCTCCACCACACCCAGCTTTACTGGCAGGTTTGTTTACCCACTAAACTAGTATTTTTCAACCTTCATAGTGCTGGGACCCTTTAATATAGTTCCTCATGTTGTGGTGACCCCCAACCATAAAATTATTTTCATTGCTACTTTGTAACTATAATTTTGCTACTGTTGTGAATAGTAATGTAAATGTAAATATTTGCCAAAGTGGTAGCTACCCACGGGTTGAGAACCACTGCTTTAAAACATGTTACCACCAACCCCTCCCGGCCTGGTCACCACCAAATGTCTTTTAACTCTTGTACACCTGACAGTTACTTTAAAATAAAACCACACTTTGCATTTTTAACATTTGAAATGAGATGGACAGCAGTAGGGGCTTCTATGTGTCAATGCAGGGTACTGTTGGAACTG
This sequence comes from Arvicola amphibius, assembly GCF_903992535.2. Taxonomy (NCBI): domain Eukaryota; kingdom Metazoa; phylum Chordata; class Mammalia; order Rodentia; family Cricetidae; genus Arvicola; species Arvicola amphibius. The sequence continues at coordinate 7,587,117 of NC_052064.1, read as the reverse complement.
AACTACAGTGGTAGTCTCGCCTATGCTGTTGAAGAGGAAGTGGAAAGAGGAGGAAAATAAGAGGTATATAAAAAGTAGATTAATCAGGTTTAGATTTTTAATTTGGCTAAGGAAGAGGAGACTTAAAGAAAATTCCCTATATTCGCTGTAAGGACCAAGAGAATATTAAGAGGAAAGGGGAGACAAGTCAGGAGTACTAATAGAAGACTTTATAGGTGAGCAGAGGAAAATGTCTGTGGCTCTTGAAGGGATGTGTGTAATGAGTCCTGTTGGACTTTCTTTGCACTGCCAGCCCCTAAGTAATGACTTGGAGACTTATTAATTACAAAAACTTGGCCTTAGCTTAGGCTTGTTTCACTAGCTCTTATAAGTTAAATTAACTCGTTTCTATTAATCTCTTCACCTCTCCTCCATTCTGTACATCTGACTCCCCTGGTGTCTCATTGACTAATGCTATGTGCCTAGATTCATCATCCTGAGTTGTTCTCTCTGCCCAGAAGTCCCGCATAAACTCTCCTTCCTAACAATTGGCCATTCAGCTTTTTATTAAACCAATCACAGCCATACATCTTCACACAGTGTACAAATATCTCAAAATAGCAATCAATGATCCAGCTGAAGTCATGCTGTATGAAGAAGGTAGGAAAGTAATTAAGGAAACTGTGAGAGGAAATGGGTAGTTAGTAATTACAGTCATTTTTTTGAACTGATAGGACATTTCACCATCAGCCTACTCAGAATTAAAATTGTGTTTTCTTTCATATTTTAAACTCTTTTATATGATTGCTATTCTTTCAGACTTTAGTTATTAATATTTTCTTAATATTTGGACTTTGTATTTAGATAATTTTGTAAACTTGTTATACTAATATTCAGTTCAACATAATGCAGCTGAACATACTTTGTGGGTATTACATATTTTTGGATAAATTTCAGCCTTAAATATTGACTTAGAATTTTCCAAAGTAATAATCAAAAGTGTAACTTAATATTTGTGTTGTTGTTAATTGCTCTTTCATATATTTGTTTTGCTTTGTTTTTCTGGACAGAGTTTTTGTGTGTATCCCTGGCTGTCCTGAACTAGCTCTGTAGACCAGGCTGACCTCAAACTCAGAGTTCAGCCTGCCTCTGCCTCTGGAGTGCTAAGGTTGAAGGCATGCACAACCACTGCCCAGCTCAATTTTGTCTTTTTGAAGTTCCCGGTATGTTAACTAATTCTCAAATATTTGCCTTATTGCCTCTGCAGGTTTGATAATGGGCTGCATTAAAAGTAAAGAAAACAAAAGTCCAGCCATTAAATATACACCGGAAAACCCTCAGGAGCCTGTAAGCACAAGTGCCAGTCATTATGGAATGGAACACACTACAGCTGCCCCAACCTCTTCCACAAAGGGAACATCTGTCAATTTTAACAATCTTTCCATGACACCATTTGGAGGGTCCTCTGGAGTGACTCCTTTTGGAGGAGCATCTTCCTCATTCTCAGTGGTGCCAAGTTCATATCCTACAGGTTTAACAGGTGAGATTTAAATTGTCAGATGCAGAAAATATAACCTTGGACTTTACATACTTTACATACTTCAGGTATGGCCACTGTTTAGCAGATTTTCCAAAAAGTTGGATGAGCAAATAAAGCCTTTAACAAAAGGCAGTCTGACCGTGTAGCTGCATTACTCTCAATGTTTTGGGGTCTGTCTGTCTGTCTGTCTGTCTGTCTTTCTTTCTTTTTCTTTTCTTTCTCTCTTTCTCTCTTTCTCTCTTTCTCTCTCTCTCTCTCTCTCTCTCTCTCTCGCTCTCTCGCTCTTTCTCTCTCTCGCTCTCTCTTTCTTTCCTTCCTTTTAAGCTGAGGATCAAAAGCAAGGCCTCCAACAAAACATGCTAGGCTAGCACGGAGCTGTATCTCCAGCCTTGAAGTCTTAATATATACATGGTAGAGTTCTGGGACGTTTGATGATAACTAACAGTGACTATTGACTGAATTATACCATAAATTGTTTCATTAACTCATTAAGTAATTGTGGCAGACACTGGAAATACAAGGATTTAAAAATATCCTTCCTTCTCTACCCCAGCATTTTGTTAGCATTTTAGGACTGTAAAATGCTGTATTATTTATTTAATAAATGTTAATTATATGTCAGTTTAGTAACAATAGCACACTATTTATTAGATACTGAGTTTATTGAATTTATTTATTTTGTGTTTGTGCTCTTACATGCTCCATAGTGCACAGAGGACAGTTTGCAGGAGTCAGTTCTCTCATTTCACCGTATTGGTTATGGGAATTGAACTGAGATCATCAGTGTTGGCAGCAGACAGCCTTATTAGCTAAGCCATCTCACTGGCCCAGGTACTGATTTTAAGAAGGAAAATTCTGAAGCTCGGTGTTGTTTCCTCCAGAGTGACAGCTGATAAGCAACAGATTTAGTACTCAAGTGCAAAACCCCATTTGCTACATTGTTGCTGCCTTTCAGGGGATGGCAAGAAGTGATAGTTGACAACTAGCCGTGGAATCAGGTAGTCTTAAAGTGTGGATTTTAAAAAGAAAGAAAATAGCTCTTTTTTGCTCAAAGCCCCACATGAGGATGCTTTTCTCTTGAAATGACAAAGCACAACTGTCTTTAAAAAGGGTGAGTTCCAGGATTCCCCGATGTGAGAGTTCCATAATGTCAGCAAGGCATGGTGTTACTTTCGTGTCTCTCTTTTTTTAATCTTTGGAGTGCCTACCCTAACCTTGGGTGTAAACAGGTACCAAGGACAAATGGAATGGCTCATGACCTTATTAATAATCAGTGGGGACAAAAAGTAGAAATCTTCTACAAGCATGGACTGTGTGTGCATTTGTCTTTCTCTTTCTGCTCACTTCTGGAAGTAGCCAGAAGACTGTAACACACTATATCTATTAGCATTCGGACAGTGGTAGATATTATTGATCACAGTTCTAATTTCAGCCACCCAGTGACCAGGGTGCTATTTCTGATACCTAACATAAGCCTTGACATTACTTGGGAAAGGGAGTAATTAAAAACAGCTAGAGTAAATAAATGTTGATACAAAAAGGCATTTCTTTAGTTACTTAAAAAAAATTTAAAAATTACTATTTTTATTTGTTGCAAATTTTGTGCATGCATACAATATATTTTGATTCTTTTCACCTCCCACAATCCTCCCCCCAACTCTTTGCAGATCTTTCAACACTTAAAGCAATTTACTTATTTAAAATATTCCATTTATGGGTGTTCATTTAATAACTAAAAAAGGGGGGACCAGAATGTCCTATATAAGATATAGAGAGGTGAGCAATATAAACAAAGCTTCTGTATCTAGTGAAGTTTATATTATAATGATTGAATAATAATTAGTTAATAAACAGCTAAACAGAGTGATCAGTAATGTTTAAGTATTTGAAGGCAAGAACAAGATGATTGATGAAGGCCCTATAGTTGCCAAAGAAAGCTACCTTGGGAAGAAATCACTTGAACTGATACTTGATTGATAGATATGACCTATTTGTAGAGCTCAGGAAAGAACAAGCAAAATAACAAAATTAGCAAACACAAAATTCAAGAACTACAAATGCACTTGGAACTTTTGAAGACCAAAGAACATAAATGGGAGAATTGTACTAGACTAGACAGTTGGACAGGACACTGTAATTGCTTAGGACCATAGACTGTAGGAAGGGGCTTGAGTGTTATTCAAAGCTAGAAAGAAGCTTTGAGATTTAAGTAAGGGAATTTGCTTGTTGGGTTTCCTCTTTAAAAATACTCTAGGAACTGTAGAGATGGCTCAGCAGTTTAGAGCACTGGATGTTCTTCCAGAGGACCTGGGTTTGGTTCCAAACATCCATATCAGGCCTCTAGCAACTACCTGTAACTCCAGTTCAACACCGTCCTCTGGCCTCCTCAGACACCTGTACATACATGGCTTACACTCATAAACACATACACTTGAAAGTACTTCACTCTAGTAGCCGTGTGAAGAATGGGTGATAGTAAAGCAGAATAGAAGTAAGTTAGGAAGGTAATTTCTGGTGCCAGCTTTCCTAGTGAGAGGTGACACCATAGTAGAATGGGAAATAGGAAAATTATCTATGTTAGAACTAGAACAAACAGTCCCAACGACATCACACTCCCTTTTGCTTAGAGAGAGGAGACTTGAACAAATACATATTAAGGAAGAAAAATCAAGAGCTTCATTCATTTGTTTATAATAAATTTTGAGGTCTTACTAGGCAATGAAGTAGAGATACTAAATAAGCAAGTGGATTAATGACTAAAGCTTAGAGGAGGAAGCAGTTGAGTAAGCTGATGCTGTGTATGAACGTGTTCCTCTACCTTTGCTTTTCTCCTACTGTGTATTTAGAGGGAGGCAGCGAGTTTTATTTTCCATGTCACAGTATTTGCATTTATCACTCATGTAATTTACGACCTACCTTTCCCTCTCCCATCTAAAAAAAAAAAAACAATGGATATAAACTAATAATGGATCCAGCAAACCAATTGGACTATACTAGACAGAGAGTATACATAATTAAGACTGTATTGGTCAACCGGATGTGGTGGTACATCTTTAACTCTAGCACTCAGGAGGCAGAGGCAGGCAGATCTCTATGAGTTGGATGCCAGCCTGGCCCATAGAGTGAGGCCTTGTCTCAGAAAGAATATGTTCGTCAGAGGTCTGATCTTGCATGTAGGAGACTAAGGATTTGATCCTCTCACACCCTTTTTGGAAAAGAGTTGGTAAAAAAAATATAAAATTTCAGTAGGAATAAGTTCAAGAATTCCATTGTACAACCTTGTAACTACTCTGCTTATTAACAACAAATTGTATTGAAAATTGGTTAAAGTAGATTTAAAATTTCTTGTCAAAAAAGATGAATAATGTGACTTGATTTAGCCATTGAATAATTTGCATGTGTTTCAAAACCTTTTATTATTCTTGATAAGTATATACATCTTTAAAAATGATATAATAGACTTTTAAAACTAGAATGCCTTCCTTTAAATATTTTAAACACTGCACTGTCATTTTTTATATATATGTTCTGTATTTTGTTTGCACATAATATATCAGATATTAAATGTGTTTTTCTTTTAACTATATTAATACATCACTAAATCTGATAACTATTTTTTGACTTTATACTGTATAATTCATTTTGGCCATACACTTAACTTTTAAGACAAATATGATATTTTTAAATATTTTTAAAATTTTAAAATTTAAAATTATATTTAAAATTATTTTTAAGTATAAAGTGAGCTTTAAGAAAACCTTAATGATTGCTTTTAATGGATTTATATGGAAGTGCTTTCATGTTAAGGAACTGAAGACAGGGGCACGCAGTTTGTGTGCTTTCCCTCCCAAAGGATTGATCTGCAATGTGGCTGCCTTTTCAAGCCAGACATTTTGCTTCAGAAGTGAAATTACGTTTATTTCAGAGTTTATAGGATTTTAGAATTTATAGTTTCACAGGAAGTCTTAGAACATTTTAGCAAAGCCCAGCTTCTAAAAAAATCCTAGAGGAAGAAGGAAACTGAAGCTAAGCTTTTCCCAGCAATAATTGTTCTCTCATTGTATTCAGGGCTATCATTTACCTTGCTCTTTTTTTCCTGTGCCAGGTGGTGTCACTATATTTGTTGCCTTATATGATTATGAAGCTAGAACTACAGAAGACCTTTCCTTTAAGAAGGGTGAAAGATTTCAAATAATTAACAATACGTAAGTTTTGTGTATATTTTGTGAAGGAACCTGGTCTCTACTTTGGACCACTGATAGAGCTGATGGTGTGGAGATGAGAGTGGTGGGGTATGGGGCTTTGTTTCGGGTTAGATGATTTTGTGAGACATATTGGATAATATATTGCTACCAGCAGAAGTTACTACTTTTACAAATTGTACTTAGAGTTAATCTGTAAACAGAGCTTTTAGAAGAAAAAATTCTAGGTGTGGTGGCACATACCTGTAATCCCAGCACTAGAGAAGATCTTGAGTATGAAGCTAGCCTAGTTGCATAGTGAGTTCCTGGTCAACATGGGCTATATACTTAATGAGTTCCTGTCTCCAAAAATGATGCCCTTTATAAAGGGATCTTTAGAAAGTAAAATCTGTATTTATATAAATACCAGATGACTTTACAACCTTATGTGCTGGGGATGGGGGAGGTGGATATGGAACCCCTGTACTCTGAAACTTACCAAATTGTGTTTTTCTTAGTTACTCTTAGACTTTGTCATTTAGCAGTCTGCCATAGAAAATTTGATGGTTGTTATGCTGCAGATTTCCTAATTTCATTAGCAAACATAACAACCATGTTGTAACTTCTCAAAGCATGTACTTATGGTCTTCTTGCTTCTTGTCATGTTTCCCTCTGTCCTCATTTTACCATGCTAACACTTTCTGTTCTAGTACATAAACTGTGGTTGTGTCTCTCTGCCTTAAGATTCTTCAGTAGCTAACGATAGTAACGAAGATATAAAAAGAGCAACAACAACAACAACAATAATCATCCATCAAGACTTTGCCCTGTATTTCTATCCTTTCTCATTTTGCTACCCAACAATATAATTGCAATATTTTGAGTACAATAGTTTCGCACCCTCTTCTTGCCTTCATACATACTATTTCTTTTTCTGGAATAACTTTTGGTCTGTTTCTTTTTTTGTGGGTGGGAAGGGTGCTTGTTTGAGATGGGGATAGAATCCTGAGCCTCAAGCATGCAAATTCTGTGCTATGTCACTAAACTATACTTGATTCCTTGTTTCTTTCCCCTTTCAAGTTAGCTTTCCGCATCCTTTAAAAGGTATTTCCTATGTCCTTTTCAGTGGTTCATCTTTTTGTCTTCTTTCTCTCCTGCCTGGCTCAGTTTGCACACCTTACTCTATGAATGTTACTCTTAGGTGTTTACATGATGTTCTACAAACCTCAGTCATCATATTGCAATTTACAATTTACAATTTTTAATTTAACCTATCATTTTTTTTCTTTTGATTTTTTGAGACAGGGTCTCTCTGTGTAGCTTTGGAGCCTGTCCTGGAACTCACTCTGAACACCAGGCTGGCCTTGAACTCACAGGGATGCCTGCCTCTGCCTCCTGAGTGCTGAGATTAAAGGTGTGCACCACCATTGCCCGGCTGATTTCTCATTCTTTTAGACCAGTGATTCTCAGGTTGGGGCAGAATCAAACAGAAGGTATTTAAAAGCAGTGTCTCTCTCTCTCTCTCTCTCTCTCTCTCTCTCTCTCTATATATATATATATATATATATATATATATATATATATATTGTCATAGTCAGGGAGAGAGTGTGGCAACTGTCATCTAGTACCTGCCAGGGATATTGGTAAAGTTCTGCTATGTACAAGACAAAAGATTCATGAAATACGAAGTGTCAAGAGTGTTAGTACCATTATAATTGCTGTCCCTGCTCCAGAATCAGTTCTTGAGCTACGTACTGCTGTTTGTCTTATACTTAGTGACACTCAGTGAATGACTCAGGGAATTCTTAGGAGGGTCATATACAAAGTTTTAATAAGAAAGAATCATCACAGGGCTATGTAGTAAGACCGTGTGTGTGTGTGTGTGTGTGTGTGTGTGTGTGTGTATGAGAAAAGGATTTAATGTATTCTAGGGCTCCACTAATCAAAGTATTTGTTTTCAAATAGTTAAATTATCAAAAGTTTTCTTAATCTTTAGAGATTAAATTCACTTCGAACATTTATAAAAGTTTCAGTTTGGACAATACATGTAATCTTAAGTAGTGAACCTCTCACACACATCTTACTAGAGATACTTTCGTAGGAATTTTGGAAAAGCCAAGGTTAATATATATTCTAAACAATATGCAGCCTCATTTTGAATTATAATATTAGTTTTGCTGATGTTTGGATATCAGTTTTTGAATAACATTTTAGAAGCATACATGTTTGTTTTACTTGAATCAGGTCTTGCTATATGGCCCAGTCTGACTTTGAACTCACTGTTCTGCCCCCACCTCTTGGGTGCTGGATCATAGGCTTATGCCACCACCACTAGAAATTCAGCTTTTTTAAAAGAAATAGTTTTACCCATTGTGTAGAGAAAGGCAAAGAAATATTTTTATTTATTGTGAGAGAGACAGACAAAGGAATAGTTGTATTTATTGTGAGAGAAACACACACACAATGTGGGCATGTACATGTATCATGGCACGCGTATGGAGGTCAGAAGACAACTTTTAGAAATAGGTTCTCTGTCGTTCTCTCCCCCAGCCCTATAGGATTGGGGATCACTCAGATTTTTAGATTTGGCAACAAGTGCCTTTACCCACTAAGCCATTTCACCAACTCCAGAAATTCAACTTTGGATTGTCAAGTTTGGGTATAAGAATAGTAAGACCTTTGATTGTATTTTTAAGGTGACTTTTTAAAATGTTACACTCTTATTTCTTATTAAGAAGAAAGCATTTGGTATCAAGAACAAAAAAATTAGCATGACATAAACTAAAATGTAGGTGAACCTTAATATACGTCTGTAGGCACATATATGGAGCCCAGAGGACAACTTGGTGTAGTTGGTTCTCCCCTTCCTCTTTTACACTGATCTGGGCATTGAATTTAGGTCATTAGCTTGCATGGCAAGTGCCTTCACCTGCTGAGCTGTCTTGCCAGCCAGGGTTTTTATGGTGGCAAAATGTTCTAAAATGTATTATTTTGATGACTTTACAATTCTGAATATATTAAAACCCTTAAATGTTATCTTTTAAATGTGAGAGGTGTATATAGCATACAAATAAAATCTTGAACTTCTAAAATTTTACTTAAAATTTAGTAAATTTCTTTATTCAGCATAGTTTATTAGTCTTAGTTGAAAGAATTAACATGAAAAAGGTAAGTAGAATTCAAGTGTGCAGTATTTATGGGTTTTCTGTTATTACTGTTGGTTTACAGCAACAGTTGTGCTTTTTTGTGGTCTTAATTCATCTAACCAGCTTTTAAAAATAGTGGGTTTTTTTAGTTCAGCTCTTTGTCTATTAATCCAAGGAAAACTCCAGATTAAATATGGAAGTGGTTTCTGTTCTTTGCATGAGATAAGAATTATACCTTGTGTAAGTGTCTGCATTATAGTGATTGTTGTTTTTTTGTGTTGCAGGGAAGGAGACTGGTGGGAAGCAAGATCAATTGCTACCGGAAAGAATGGTTATATCCCTAGCAATTATGTAGCACCTGCAGATTCCATTCAGGCAGAAGAGTATGATGCTACTTCATATTTTATTAATTATTTTGACTTAAAGTGTTTTAATGCACATTCTTCTTAACACAACTTACACACTATTATATTCCAGTCTTAATACAGCTAATGTATCATATTAATAAGTGCTTTTAAGAATGATTAATATATCTACTCAGACACACAATAAGCAAATCTGTATTAATCACTTTACATTGTATTCTCTTTCCTTTATCTTCCTGTTAATTTTTAAAACTCATACTTTTGTGCTCCGTAGGCTATCTTTCTATCTCCTTGCACAGAGTGTCATGTTTGTGACACTTGCTGTTTTCACTGATACAGTCATCACATCAGTGTCCTTTTCTACTGTGACTGTGACTTTCTTTGGTTCTTTGTCTTCAGTATTCTGTGAACTCTCCCACAGCAATAACTGTCATTTTTTTTTTTTTTTGTCACTAAGCTTTATTAAATCAAACCCACACATATTTAGAGTTTCCTGACTTTGGTATGATCTGCTTGCAGCATTTTACTTAATACAGGTGATCATACTTATTTCTAAAGAATTAATTCCCCTCACTGACAGATTTTTCTGTTTGTATTTTTGTCTTTCCTTCTCTATTTACTGATTTTCGGATTGGTAAGGGGAATTTAAGAGACATGGTGAGACTAGTTAGTACATGGAAAAACTGTTAGAGCATGTTTCCAGTTTTGTTTGTTTGTTTTGCTTTTTGATTCTTTGTTTTTTCATTTTTTGAGACAGGGTTTCTCTTTTTAACCCTGGCTGTCCTGAAACTCGCTTTGTAGACCAGGCTGGCCTCAAACTCACAGAGATCTGTCTGCCTCTGCCTCCTGAGTGCTGGGATTAAAGGCGTGCGCCACTACTGCCTGGGTCACAGTTAATATTTTTATACTTGAGCTAACATTAATACTTTGCATATTTCTTTTTCAAGACAGGGTTTCTCTGTGTAGCCCTGACTGTGCTGGAACTCACTCTGAAGGCCAGGCTGCCGTCAAACTCACAGAGATCCTCCTGTATCTGCCTGGAATTAAGGGAGTGCACTACCACTGCCAGGCTATTGCATTCCATTCTTATTGATACATGTATGTAATATTTCTGATCCTCATACCTTTTATCTCAAAACATCATTAATTTTTTTTCAGATGGTATTTTGGAAAAATGGGGAGAAAAGATGCTGAAAGATTGCTTCTGAATCCTGGGAATCAGCGAGGTATATTCTTAGTCAGAGAAAGTGAAACCACTAAAGGTATGAATATTTTATTAATATGTGCATAACATGCATTAGGCATAGGTTGAGGAAGCTGGAGTGAACATGTTCCTCTCCCCCCCCAGGCGCTTATTCCCTCTCGATTCGTGACTGGGATGAGGTAAGGGGTGACAATGTGAAGCATTACAAAATCAGGAAACTTGACAATGGTGGATACTACATCACGACCAGAGCTCAGTTTGATACTTTGCAGAAACTGGTGAAGCACTACACAGGTAGGTGAGCACTTCAGGGGTAGGAATTAATCCCTTACGTTCTATTTTGTGAGGACAACTCTTTATCTTTCTTAAGCTTTAATATGCTCATTTATATTTACACACAGTCAATCCCCAATAGATGTTGGTGTTCTGCATTGGATCTTTTTTGGAAAAGTATTTATTTAGTGTTTGTGCATGTTAATGTGTGTGTGCACACTCATGCTATGATGCTATGATACATGGTGTGAAGGTCAGGGAAGAACTTAGAGACTCAGTTCTCTTTTAATACGCTGGGGATCCTGGAGATGAAATTTAAGCTGTCAGGGTTGGCCACAAGTACCAGCTGAGCCATCATGCTGGTGCTTTGCCATGTGGCTCAGGTAACACAGCAGGACCATGAATTGGGCTATGGGATAGCGTGCTCAAATCAGGCTCTAATTGGAACCATTATGCCTTATTGGCAAAGTGTTTGCATTGGAGTTCTAGATCATAATGTATATATGCTAAGATAGATTGTGATAATAAATTACAGAACATGACAGCAAATATGTATATTAAATAGCTAAGATTAAACTTGTAATATAAAAAAGCTATCTCAGAGCTAGGATTATAGCTTGGTGGTAAAATGCTTAGTAGTATGAGCCATGTTTCCCTCCCCAACACCGCAAAAAAGAAAAGGAAAGGAATGGAGTCAAAAGCTCTCAGATACCTTCATTGATTCCCTTCTTTAGAAGCTGAATCTTTGGAGGCTTCCTAAAATAAAAACCCTACAAAATCCAGTTTGAACATGCTATTTATTTTTGCTGTTTGAGACAGGGTTTCTCTGTGTAACCTTGGCTCTCCCGGAACTTGCTTTGTAGTAAACCAGGGTGTAACCTTGGCTCTCCTTGAACTTGCTTTGTAGTAAACTAGGCTGGCCTTGAACTCACAGAGCTCCACCTGCCTCTGCCTCCTGAATTCTGGGATTAAAGGTGTGCACCACCACCGCCCAGCTGAAGATTGTTATTTCTTATCCAAGCAAATGAACCTATAGGAAATATAGACATTCTTGTCTTTTCAAGGACCTTTGAAAAGTATTCTGTTTTGCAGTCTTGTGTCTTTGGAGCCTGTCCTGGAACTAGCTCTTATTGGCCTCGAACTCACAGAGATCTACCTGCCTTGGGAAATCCCTCCTGAGGGCTGGGATTAAAGGCATGCACCACCACGGCCTGGCCACTGTATATACTTCTTATAGAAAGCTTCTTGTTGTATATGTAGCTTTAGAGTAAATTTAAGCTTTTTTAAAAAAACAAATAATAAGCCAGGTATGGTGGCATACTCTTTAATCCTAGAAGAAGAGAAATCACTAAGTTCAAAGCCAGCTTGGTCTACATGGTAAGTTCCAAGCTAGTCAGGACCACCTACTAAGATCTTGTCTGAAAAACTAAATAATCAATTATGTCTGTGTGTATGTATGTATATTTGTGCATATATGTAAATATATACACATATGTATATACACACACTAATTGTCTTAATTTTGAAAGTAATTCATTTACAGTGTACCCTGTTCATTTATCTAGAACATGCTGATGGTTTATGCCACAAGTTAACAACTGTGTGTCCAACTGTGAAACCCCAGACTCAAGGTCTAGCAAAAGATGCTTGGGAAATCCCTCGAGAATCTTTGCGACTGGAGGTTAAACTGGGTCAAGGATGTTTTGGTGAAGTGTGGATGGGTAAGAAACCTGAGCTTTGTTGTTACTTCATTTGGTTATTGTGAAACCATAAATTAAAATAGCAAAATATGATAAAATATGTACAGTATGTATTTAATTATGTTGGATAACTTTTATTGTTGATTGAATTTTGGTCTAAAATCCCTCGAAATACAGACTCAGATACAGAAATGCAGATACTGAAAGAGTAAAATCAAATGTTTTCCTAGGAACATGGAATGGAACCACAAAGGTAGCAATCAAAACCCTAAAGCCAGGTACAATGATGCCAGAAGCTTTCCTTCAAGAAGCTCAGATAATGAAAAAATTAAGACATGATAAACTTGTTCCATTGTATGCAGTTGTTTCCGAAGAGCCAATTTATATTGTCACTGAGTTTATGGCAAAAGGTATGTACATATGAGTTGTCTTTTACATGGTTCTGTTGCAATTAAACGACTTTATTTCTGTTCTTTCTTAGATTAAAAAAAATCATACAATATATTTTGCTCATATTCTTTCCCAGATACCCACTCAGCCCAGTCAGCCACCCAACTTTATATTCTTTCTCTTAAAAAAAAAAAGAAAGAAAGAAAGAAAACACGAGAAAAATCCAAAACAAAATTAAAACAAGACCTTGGAGTCTGTTTTTTGTTGGCCAGTTATTCCTGAGCGTGCAGCCTTCCTTGGGGTGTGGTTGATATACCCATTGTCTCTCCATTGGAAAACAAACAAACAAAAAAAAACAACTGATTTTTCCCTTTCCCTGAAGCTGTCAGTTGCAAATAGGTTCTTGGTAAGGAGTTGGATTTTGTGTCCACTTGCCCTTCTCTTTGTTGGGAACTTGTCTGGTTTGAACTTGTCTCATAGTCTTTGGGAGTTCATATGTGCATCAGACCTGCTGTGTCTGGAAAATACTGTCATTGTGGAGTCATCTGCCACCTCTGGCACTCGCATAGATGCATAGATCTCTGAGCCTTTTGAGGGGAGGGCTTTGATAATAATTAGGGTGTGATCCCATTTAGACCTCAGTGTTTCAGTCTCTCACTCTCTGGATTTTGTCCAGTTGTGATCCATCTACTGCAAGAAGTCATCTCTCTGGTGAGACTCAGTGATACACTTCTCTGTGTGGGTATAGCAGTATGGTAGGAGTCCTTTTATTGCTTTGTTCATATAACACAATAATTGGAGATTTTCTCTGGGATCTATGATCTACCTCTCAGAGGTATGGGTTCCATCTCATGAAGTGGGCTTTTTAAGTCCAACCAGAAGATGGATGGTTACTCCTGTAACATTCATGCCCCATTGCACCAGTGAGTATACCTGGCAGGCCGATTGCTCACAGAATACATGTTTGTCCTTTCAAATTATGTTTATGTACGTATTTTGCATTCATATATGTATGGGTGTCGTGACACACATGTGAAGGTCAGAGTGCGGGCCGACGGAGTCGACCGTTTCCTTCTTCCATTCAGCCTCCTGCAGGCCTCTGTACATACAGATTTTTGTCATCGTACTTTCTAACTTAAGATTTGTTCTGTAGACTTTTGAAAGAGGAAATGTTAGGTGTTTGTTTTAGTGGTTTTTTTTCCTAGTTCTCCCACAGGACCTTATGAAACTATAAAGGAGAATTAGAGTGCGTCTTTTGAAGGTAGATTTAAGTAAAGGAAATGGAATTGCTGGGGCAGTCAGAAAGTAGACAAATTGAATTATTCAAAGTGTTAAACTATAGCACTAAGGCAAAGATATTGAAGGGAATCATTTTTATATCATCTTACATAAACACAGTTCTTAACACACTGGACTTGCAGAAGCTGTTCTCCCTTACTGTCAATTGAAATTTCTCATCCTTCCCACCTTATAAGAGCACAGGTGAGCTCTTATGTAACGGCGTTTTAGAGTGGGCAAAACTAGGCAAGGTTGATGCTCTTCCCTCTTTATATCTGTGCTAATGATGCTGTAGAAGAGGAGCTAGTAAGTGATTAAATGATGCTGATTAGTCTGAATCTACCTATTTTTAATTGGATCTATTTTAAAATTTTTATTTTTGTACTTTGTTTTTGTTTTTTGAGACAGGGTTCTCCATGTAACCCTGGCTGTCGTGGAACTCAGTCTGTAGATCAGGTTGGCCTTGAACTCAGAGATCCACCTGCCTGTGCTTCCCAAGTGCTCCAATTAAAAGCATGTACCACCACTGCCTGGATTATTTTTATTTTTTTGAATCAGACTAATAAGTTACTATTATGTCACCTCTAGTAGTTCATATTGGCTGATGATGTAGTTCCTATTAATGGTGATAGAGAAACAAAAATCTCTCTAAAAGGACTACAGGAGGAAGAAAAATCGCTCTAAAAGGACTAAAACCAATAACCTATTAATTGATAACTAAAATATACCTAAAGTTACAAAGTATATGTCTTCTTTGGAAGGCATTTAGGCTGCAAACACTTGCTACCTATGGCATTTGAATGAGTGCATTAAATGAATTAGAAGAGGAAGTGAGAAAAGGAAAAGAAAGAAATTTAAATCAAGATATTAGTAGCACGCAAAAAAACAAATGGAGGTAAGACTAATGGAGCATCCATGTAGTTCAATATAGCAGTCTTTTAAAATTTAGAGAAAAAGCTAGAATTCTGTGTTGTTACATAATTTGGTTAAGATTATTTCTAGGCGAGAGTTCAAATATAAAATAATAAAAGTTTCTGGGTTTAAAATGCAATAATTCCTCAGTCATTAATATTTAGTTGCTTAACAGTAAACCTTGTTAGTCCTTTAAAGCTTATTGTCTCATGTGCTTTATCAGAAACCTATTGTTGCAGACAGATTTTCTTGTTGTTCTTAATTTCCATATGTGGTTTTTTCCTACTGTTGAGCTGACAACCAAGCCCAGGGTCTTGCACATTCTAAGAACACAGTCTGCCACTGAGCTTTGTAAGTCAGATCTCCCCGCCTACTCCCCTTCAGCGCTACCTTGGCTGGGATTATTCTTCACGGGGTTTGTGATGTCACCTTTTTTGAATTTTGCACCTTTTTCTAACTGTCAAGCTTTTGGCCTAGCTGTCAGGTTCTAGGCGCCAACTGCGCCTTTTTTAAACTGTCACTTTTTTGTGTGCTGATTTGGCCACTCCAGCCTCCTATCTGTCTTTACCAGTTCTACCAATTATATTTTCTTGATCTAGTGTAGAATCCATGGTCAAGCCCAGCATTCAATTGCCATCTCTCTTTCGTGTCTTTTAATCTGAAATTCTCAGCCTTTCTTATGAAAATGAGTATTTTTGTTGTTTTGTTTTTATAAAAATGTGTCTTGTTTTGGGTTTATCTGATGTTATATGCTTTTAACTCATAGTAGAGAGAGAATAACCAGACCTCCCTCTTAACCTTCCACTTTGCTGAGTTCATCATACTTCACTATGCCCATAGTGCCATCTCCTGACAGCATCGTGAGCTGCTTGTAATTGTGACTACCCCACGGTAGTCTCAGTTGGCTGTGTACTAGACTCGAACTGACTTTTAGACATATAGCTGTCTTTCTTTTCATCACAGAGTCGAAGTGTGGGCGATGACTAAAGCAGTGAAGGTTCTGTTAGAATGGGAAGTGCACTTTGTCCACTTCAAATCTGTGATCAAGAGAAGTTTTAACATTTCAGTTTGAGGCTCCACTGGAGTCTTCGATACTTCCAAAAGTGTCCAAAATACATAAAAAAAAACCCTGAGAACTTTTTCTGGTTTGATGATTTGTTTAGGGTATTGAAGACTATTCATTTCTATTTTAAAGTTTTGTTCACATTTTCCCCGATACCTTTCTGTCTCTTACAGGGAGCTTGTTAGATTTCCTTAAAGAAGGAGATGGAAAATATTTGAAACTCCCACAGCTGGTCGATATGGCTGCTCAGGTAGTTGCATATATATGTATCAATTTGAATTAAAAGCATATGTTTAAAAATGCAGAAAACTCTTAGCATAATATTAAAATTTGTGCAGTGAAATACTGCGGTTTTAGAAGAGGGAACGTTAGAGGTAGTTCAGTGTGAGCCCTCAAGTATTAGAATACTGCAGCTCTTCTGGTTGCCCAGTATCATATGACCTTTGACATCGAGCTTCCACAAATACAAAATCTGTATTTACATTTCAGCAGATGAATTTAAGAAAATTAACACAGGCTGAGTGATGGTAGCAATGCTTTTAATAGCAGCACTCAGGGCGTCGAGGCAGGTGTTTGAGACCAGCCTGGTCTGCAGAGTGAGCTCCAGGATAGCCAGGACTACACAGAGAAACCCTGTCTCAAAAACAATCTAAGATAAGTTTATGTGCTTGCTTCTGTAGCGCTTACCTGTTAGTGAAAGTCATTTGATAATGCCAGCAAATTTCAGAGGACAGGAATATTCCAGACCGTACATTCAAGGCTCTTAGACACTTTTGGAAAAATGGCAAGCCTTTTTAATAATATAGTTAGATAAATGGCATGGGCTTTGTGAGCTACATAACAAACCCTATTGGGCCTCATTAGTTTTACAGCCCTTTAAATGTAAAAGCCATTTTTTTTAACACTTCTCAAGTCATATGAAAACAGGCTGTGGGTACATCTGACTTAGAAGCTGTAGTTTGTTCATACTTCAGCACCTTAGATTGTGTCTGGTATGGACTGTATGAGTTTTTGTCCAGAGACTCCAGACTCCATCTGACCATGTGACTGGATATACGCTGGTCATGGATATACACTGGTCATAAAATATTGATCTTCAAAATATGTGTTGATCGATTTTTACTTGCATATTAGGGATGTAAAGATTAATCATTTTTTAAAAATTACAGTTGTTCTGCTGTCCTCTGGATTGTGTCTGTTACTGTAAATTTTTTGAGATGCCTAATTTTTCAACAGTCCCTTTAACCAAAAGTATCCTCCCTTTGCATCATATATTTTGCATCTTTTTTTATATTTTGCATTTTATTGTGCTTCCTCTCTTAAGATTGCTGATGGTATGGCGTATATTGAAAGAATGAATTATATTCACCGAGATCTCCGAGCTGCTAATATTCTTGTAGGAGAAAATCTTGTATGCAAAATAGCAGATTTTGGCTTAGCAAGATTAATTGAAGACAATGAGTACACAGCAAGACAAGGTAAAATAACATATATAGATGCTTATAATCTAATACCCTGTGCTTGTTTTACTTAACACCCAGGACTTTATGCAATACCAATAATTGTAATGGATAACGAGGTTCCTGCCTACCTGGGCTGTCAAAGCACAACAGGGTAGGGTGTGGATGCAAGAGCCTTTTGTGGGGAACGGCACAGCTAGACAGAGACACTGTCTTTTTGCTCAGCATGTAACATGCATTTTCATGTGGACCTGGCATGAAACCATCGGTAGACTAAGTGCTTCTGTGTGAGCGTTTCCCATGTAGCAAAGCTGCTCCATCTATGAAATCTGTTGGCGATCAACAGGATTTGGAGGGTAGGAGTTCAGGAAAATGGCTCAGCAGGTAAAAAACACATGGAACGCAAAGCCTGGTGGCCTGTTTGACCTCTGGAACCCATGTCATAAAGTTGGATGTGGTAGTCTGCACCCTTAATCCCAGCACTCCTGTCGGGAGACATGGAACATGAAGGTAGGAGGCTCACTCAGAAGTTAGGAGGCCAGCTAACCAGGAGTAGGTAATACAGCAGCAAAAATGAGAGACCCAGTATTGACAAGGCACTTTTCCAGGTGGTTGTGGTGCACACCTTTAATCCCAGCACTTGGTAGGCAGAGGCAGGTGGGTCTTTGTGAGTTCAAGGCCAGCCTGATCTACAGAGCAAGTTGTTCCAGGACTGGCTCCAAAGCTACAGTGAAACCCTGTCTTAGAGGAGAGAGCGAGCGAGAGAGAGAGACAGAGACACAGAGACAGACAGAGAGAGGGAGACTTCTAGATTGCTTCAGAGGACACAGAACCATTGATATTATTCATACAATTATATACAATAAATAATACTTTGGCTGTTTAATAGCTAATTCCTAAAGAAGAACTTGACGAGATACTTTTGTATTATAAATATAGCGGATAAAATGTCCTTGGTACTTCCTTTAGGATGGGCAGCAGTAAATTTTATTTATTCTTTGTGTTTTCATGTGTGTTTGTGTTTGGGAGTACAGACACACACGACACAGCAAACACCCAAAGGTCAGAGGACAACTTTGGGTATTACTCTCCCATCTTGAGATTGGGTTCTTGTTTCCCAGGATAAGTACCAGGTTTAGCTGCCTGCAAATGCCCTGACTTTTTTCTGTTTCCAGTTAACCTTCTTACTGTAAAAGCACTGGAGTTACAGACACAAGTTACATGGGTTCTAGAAATCAAAACTCAGATTCACAGGGGCAGCAAGCACTTAACACACTGAGCTATCGCCCTTGTCCCACATAAATATTTTCTCATTTTAAAAACAAACTTGGTAAGTTGTTACTTAAACTATTTTCTTATATTGGAGGTGGTTCCCAATTAAACATTATCGCTTCCTACCCCAAGGAGACATCAGCAATGTCTAAAACATTTTTGGTTATTCTAATTTGAGGTCTACTGTCAGCATCTAATGGGTAAAGGCTAAGATACTGATAATCATGCTGTAACATACAGCGTAATAATCATGCATTTACAAATAATTCCATCCCCAGAATAGTTAGCATTGCCAAAGTAGAAAGCCCGTGATTTATGTGTGTGGGTGTTTTGCTTGCATGTAGTACCTATGGAGGCCAGAAGAGGGTGTCATGTCCCCTAGAACTGGAGTGAGAGATGTTAGCTGCTGAGTCACCTCGCCATCCTTCCACTTCTCTGTCTCTGCCCCTACATACACTTACCTCCAACTAGTCATACATTCTTGTAGTCCTTACTTAGAAAATCCTAACCGTTTGTTGAAGGCTAAATTTAGCTGCCACTCTTTAATGAAGCTTTGTAATTGTAAAAGTTGAACTGTTTTCATACCTAAGAACTCCTACTTTAAAACACACACACACACACGTATATAATCACTTTGAGTATATACAGCACTTAAAATTTTACTAGCATAAATACACAGATTTCATGAAAGTTGTGTTGTTTTTGTATTAATTAGCAAAATGCTTGTATATTAAAGTCATAGACTAAATATTTGTATAAGTTAACATATATTTTAAACATGATAACACAAGGGCTGGTGCAATGGCTCAGCTGACAAATGTGCTAGTTAGTCAACCTGGTGACCCGAGTTTGTTCGATGTTCTGTCCTTAAAGGTAGAAAGATAGATCCACTCCACAGAGTTGTTCTCTGACCTCCATACAAGTGCCAAGGCACATGAGAATGCACACAAACACACAATAAAAATGTGATAGTGCAATAAAAGCTTCTGCAAAGATAGCACAAAAGTACAGAAAATTATGAGCCAGAAGCCATTAGACTGAGATTAGGTCTTCAACCATAAATGGCTACAGCCTCTGGACATCAAGTGAATTTAAAGTTGTATATTTTATAATAGTGTAGTGTCTCATGTCTCTAAACCTAGCAGTTGGAAGTTAGAGGCAGAAGGATCAGAAGTTCATGGTCATTCCCTAATAGATAGCATGTTAGAGACCAGCTGACCCTCTCTCAAAAAGCCATATAGAGGGAGAGAGGGATGCATGCGTGAAGTTTTAATCTTTGTTCATTACTTACCTTACATATACAAACACACACAAAACAGCAGATTGAGCAGATGTTTGTAACCCTAGTTTGCAGGAGGCTGACACAGGATTGTAAGATTTTTTTTTTTCAAGACAGGGTTTCTCTGTGTATCCCTGGCTGTACTGGAACTTGCTTTGTAGATTAGGCTGCTCTTGAACTCAGAGATCACCTGCCTCTGCTTCCTGTCTACTGGGATTAAAGTATATACCACCAAGATTGTGAGAATTTAAGCCTAGCCTAAAATAAATACAGCAAGATCAGGATCCCATGTGCTCCTCCTCCACGTTTCCAATGTTATAATCCATGTTTTTGTTTTATTAAACCTTCTGCTGCTGTCTTATTGGATCATGTTCTATTCCCACTAGCAATGTTTTATATCATTAAATATACGGAAAAAAAAAACAGATTTAACATAGAAATTTAAAGTCAATGAAATTTTCCACATATTTTCTGTGTTTGAAGACTTAAACTTATGACACAAAATTGTGATATTGATAGAGATTAGACCTTTGACCTTACATTTACACAAATAGGCTCTTTTAAAACATTTAAGATTGCTAACATTATTTTTAGGTGCAAAATTTCCAATCAAATGGACAGCGCCTGAGGCTGCATTGTATGGTCGGTTTACTATAAAGTCAGATGTGTGGTCATTTGGAATTCTACAGACAGAATTGGTTACAAAGGGGAGAGTACCATATCCAGGTAAGCTTCTGTTTTTTCTAATTTTTTCAATATCTGAACATAGATTTAATGAGGGGCACACTTAGCAAACATGGAAGGGAGAGAGACTGTTTCTTCTCTCCACCCCTTATTTTGGCACTGGCTATGCAGCAGTCCATGAGGTCTGGAGCCCTTTGCTTGAGCACAGGAGGCGTGTCCTGCGTTCAGTCAGTCTTCTCTAAGATGCTTTCCAAAAACGCCTTTGACATCTGTTCTCTCACATCAGAAGCGTATCTTAAATATCCTAGTAAACTTTATATCTGCCCCCACAAAGTAATTCTTTTCTAGAAGTGTGATATTCTAGACTCAAAAGATTGTTTTGAGAAGCATTGTATCCTCTTTAGTAATAAGAGGAAAAAACAAACTATTTTACTCTAAAAATTAAGACATTGATAGAGGTTTTTGGTAGCCAGAAGAAATTTTAGCCTAATTGAAATTCAGCTATAATCGAATATTATTACTTCAACCTGTTACCTTTCAAACATGTCCACTGAAGTGAAGTATCCTAACAGTTGAGGAGTGTGGAAGCATAGAAAATAGAATTTTTGGAAAGAATTGCTATAATGATCTTCTCTTACATGCTATTCCTTAATACTTACAGATGTAGATCTATGTTGTCACATTCTCTGATCCACATCCCTTCGTTATGTGCTGACACTTAACCCATACAAGTTCTCCTCTCCTAATGGTCATTCCTTATCACTGTCCAGTAAGACCCCACTCCTGTCTTAATTCATGGTCATGTTTTACTTACTAAAATTTTTATTCCTATGATATTTTGTTTGTGTTTTAATGAATAACGCTGGCCTAAAGATCAGAGTGCAGAACTAAGCCACTAGAGTCCAGGCAGTGGTGGCAAACACCTTTAATCCCAGGATTTGGGGAGACAAAGGCAGAGGGATCTCTGTGAGTTCAAGGCCAGCCTTGGCTATACTAGATTGATCCAGTCTCAAAGAGAAATAGAGATAGATAGTGTTGGCTCACACCTTTTATCCCAGTACATGGAAGTCACATGCCTTTAATCCCAGCACTAGGGAGGTGGAGACAGGAAGGTATAACACAGTAAATAAAAACCCAGAGACAGATATTGGGGTTCAGCAAAAAGGTCAGAAAAGCAAAACAGCCAGCTACTGGCTTCTATGATTTCTACCTGAAATGGTGATCCTGCCTCCAGGAATCTCAGAATGAGACTGTGTCTGAGAGCTGTCTTCTCACATTTCCATTCCTTTCTGGGACTGGGATTAAAGGCGTGTGCCACTGCCACCCAGTTTCTGTGGACTGGGATTAAAGGCGTGTGCCACTACCACCCAGTTTCTGTGGCAAACTAGTGTGGCTCCTAGGATTAAAGGTATGTGTCACCACTGCCTGGTCTGTAAATCTGACCTGTGGGGCTCTTTTACTCTCTGATCTTCAGACAATCTTTATTTATTAAAATACAAATAAATATTAGTACATGGGAGGGATATGGCTGGGCAGAAAGAGGAATATAAGGCGGGAGGAGATAAGAGCTCAGAACATTCTTGAGATATAGTCTTGATCAGTCAGTCAGTCAGTCAGAGCATACAGTGTGAGACAGGACCGCCCTCTTGGTCTGAGAGTTCTGTAGAGGTAGTCTCTTTAGTAACTGGCTGCTCTGCTTCTCTGATCTCTCACCTTTTATCCCCTAATATCTAACTCTGGGTTCTTATTAAGAAAAATTAGAATTTTGCTACACACACACCTCTCTCCAACCATCCATAACACTCTTGTTTCTACCTCCCTAGTGCTGGGATCACGTTTGTGTGAGCTGTTTCTTTTTTAGACAGAGTCAATCTGTCTAAATCAGGGTGGCCTTGAACTCACAGAGATCCGTCTGCCTGGGATTAAAGGTGTTTGCCACTACCGCCTAGCCTCTGTGACTATCCAGTGGTGTTGCGCTGCCACCCTGATCTTCAGGCAAGCTTTATTTGTTAGGCTACAAACAGAATATCACTACAGTAGTGTCTGCCCTGGAGTGTAGTTGATACACAAAGTGACACTCCATTAGAGAAAACTGGTGTTTCTCTTTGTTTGCAGGCCTTCAGTTGAAAATACCTTACTGGTTAGAGGTGGAATGCCCTCTCTACTTTCTCCTTTCAGGGACCCCATCTGTCTTGAACCTGTGAAAATCTTGCATGTTACCTCAGTCTCTGTGAGTGTGTATGTGCATCAGTCTTATTGTGTCTAGAAGACACTGTTTCTTTGGAGTCAACTATCTCCTCTAGCTTTTACAATTCTTTTTTTCTTTTCTGTTGAGTATTTTCTTTTTCTTTAATTTCCTTTTTAAATTTCATTTTATATTTCATCCACAGTTCTTCCACTTACCCCCAGCTCCCTGGTTTATACAATCTTTTTTCTTCCTTTTCCACATCAATTCCTGAACCTTAAGGGGAGGGCTTTAATGAAGGCATCCCATTTAGGACTGAATTTTCTAAAATATCTCAATCTCTGTACATTTTCCAGTTGTGGGACTCTGTTAATTCCAATGCAAGAAGAAATATCTCTTATATGGCCCAAGTGAGATGGTGATCTATGGGTATAGTACTATGTCATTAGATGACTATGTTCCTTTAGCCAAATAATAATAGAAGTTTTTCCTCTAGGCCTATGGCTTTCTTAGTCTTAGTTTCTTGGCCACTTTAATAGTGTCACGTATGGGTTCCATCTCACAGAGTGTGCCTTAAATCCGCGCAAAAAGTGTTTATCCCCATAACATTTGTGATACTGTTGCACCAGTGTGTCTTGCAGGCAGGTTGCTATTGTAGGTAGTTGGGTGACATTGATGACCTTTCTCTTCTGGCACATGCAGAGTACCTTCCAGCACTTTGAAACTCATCAGTAGAAGTAAAGCTTCTAGTTAGGCACCAGATTCTCTGTATTCAATGTCATAGGTGTTTTCTTTAGCAATAGGGTCTTACCATTAGGCTGTAGAAAACAACCAATAGCCTTGGCAGTAGCCTGTGATGTTTGGCAGTAGTGTTTCTATGGGACCCCTTTGGCCAACATCAACATTCCTGGCACTGGTGGTTTTACTTGGTGGAATAAATTGTTTAGTTGGGATACTGTTTCCCTAATATTCGGTGACTACTTAGATAGTTTTTGTTTTGAAGACCGCAATTCCATATACCTACAGACATCTGATTTCTGACAAAGAAGCCAAAGTACATACTGGAGAAAAGGCAGCATCTCCAACAAATGGCGCTGGTCAAACTGAATGACTCCATGTAGAAAAATCCAAATAAATCCATACATATCACCTTGTATAAAACTCCAGATGGATCAAGGATCTCAACAGAATATTAGATACCTTCAGCCTGATAGACTAGAAAGTAGGGGGAAGGTTTGAACTCATTGGCACAGGAAAAGACTTCTAAATAGGGCAACCATAGCACAACCACTAAGAACAACAAATAATAAATGGGATCTCATGAATCTGAAAAGCTTGTACACAATATTCCTTTTAATACATATATATATATATATATATATATATATATATATTTGTTCTTCCCATACTAAGTTCTCTCATGGCTTGAGTACTTTCCACCTGTGTTCTTGTCGTTTCTCACTTTCAACCTTAACAATACCTAAAACTGCCTTTCCCTCCTCACCACATTTCATGTGCCCCTTGTCTGACTCCTACTTGGCATCTTCCGTCTTTTTCTGCTCTAGCTCTAACAAGGTCTTTAATGTTTCGGTACCGACTTTGCCAGAGCCTCACCCTCTTCATGAACCCTCTTAAACTTTACAGTCAAGCAGTATGAGTACTCCCTTGGGTTTATCTTATCCTTTGTCCTTCTTTTATTACTACTTAATCTTAATGCTGGATAAAATCTAGTTCTGTCCTCTCTATCGGCAAATATAGCCAGAGAGGTAAAAAAAAAAAACAGTCGTATTAAATCATTTCACTTTGAGGTTTTAATCGTGGTATACTTTTAGTTTGGCCACAGTAGAGAATTTAATAACTACTATCTCACTACAGACAACCGCAGAATTAGATAGATACATAATACAGTTGTTTTTATATTTCACAGCCACCAAGGAAGAATACCGTCTTTTTTTTTTTAAAATGATACCTATGTTAATAATATGTTTCTCCTTAACATTTTCTAAGTGGGAATATTGATGAAGTCCAAATGAAGACATCAATTTTGTTTTGGGGAGTTTTTTGTTTGTTTGTTTTTTGTTTTTTTTCTGAAGAAAGGAGAAAGAAGTACAGGTGCTCCTAAAAAGGAAGCTCCTAAAAAAAGAACTCCAAAATTCTGCATTAAAAAATCCCTTTAGGCCTTTCCCAGTAGGTTCTCCTAACCTTCACCTATACAGGTAAAGATTATGGTAGGAGATTTAACAGAAAACAGGCACTCAGGGTCTGAAAGCTGAGCTGAGCTTAAAGCAAAGAGTGCTAGAGAGTTTCTGCCTAGCCAGAATGAACATTCAGGAACATTTTAGACTTTTTGTTGAGACCCTAAAAGGCAATGTGTCACACAACTCTAGAGGTGGTGGATCCAGGGGGAATGGAGCCAGTACTAAAGTCTCATGTCAACTTTATTCAGCACCACAGACAATTTGCACGCTGTGGGTTAAGAAAGGTCTCATGAGTAAAGTTCTCATGAGTTCAAGCTGTATAAAATTTCCATAGAGGCATGGTTTAAACATTTAATTCAATAACAACAGCAAGCGATAATGAGTTATCTGAAGCAAACTCACTCTTTTGCTACACCTGACAGGAGCAAACCCAGGAATAGCACAAAAACATATTCCAAGAATAATTTTGTTTTTGAAGAAACTGAGGTCACAAGACTCTTGGTTTTATTTTGTGTTATCACAAGCGCTCAGAATTCTCCTCAATATAACTACATTCCCGAACTGTGTTCCAACAGCAATGCTCTAGTAGGAAAGGCGAAACTAAAGAAAACCTAAAGCCAAGTCTTGCCAAGTAAGAACTAGGTGATTTGACAGTAAGTTTACTGTCAAAACAAAACAACAACAACAAAAAACAACCTAATGTCTTGAACAAAAAGAAATAATCTATAATGTGTGATTCAGAATATCAACATAAAGTAGATCTATGTTTTCTGTAAAAGAAAAATAAAGTTGCAATTATTTGGTGCAGTGGTTCTCAACCTTGCTAATGCAGTGACCCTTTAGTACAGTTCCTCATGTTGTGGTGACCTCCAACCATAAAATTATATTATTGCTACTTCATAACTATAATTTTGCTACTGTTGTGAATTGTAATATAAATATCTGGTATGTATGATTTCTGACATGCAACCCCTATGAAAGGATCTGAGAACTGCTGGTTTCGGGGTGGGGAGATGAGCCATGGCTTAATTATTGTTCTATTACTATGAAGAGACAGCATGACCAAGGCATCTCTTATAAAAGAACGCACTTAAGTGGGGGCTTACTTAAAGTTTTAGAGAGTTAGTCCATGGTTATCATGACAGGAAGCAGATAGGTCTGGCGCAGGAGCAGTAGCTGAGAGCGTTACATCTGAGCATCAGGCCGAGAGACATTAGGCTTGGCTTTTGAAACTTGGTTGCCCATTTCTAGTGATACAGTCCCTTTGACAGAGCCACACCTTCTAATCTTTTTCAAACACTTCAGTTAACTGATGACAAGTATTCCAATATTTTAACCTATGGAGGCCATTCTCATCCAAACTGCCACAAACCAGGTGTGGTAGTGCATGTTTTAATCCCAGCAGTTGAGAGGCAGAAATAGGTCGATCTTTTTGAGTTCCAGACCAGCAGAGTACACAGTAAGACCATGTCTCCAAAATATAAATGAGTAAATAGATGACTCATTCAGGAATTGAAAATTGCTAAGTCCTAAAGAGAGCCCCAGTCATAAACTAAATAAAGAACTTCAAATTAGCACTTTGTGTGTGTACGCATAGGTGTAGTATGGTGTATGTATATTTGTAGGGTATGAGTGCATAGTGTGTTTGTGGAGTATGTGCACATGGTGTTTATGCGTGTGCATACACACATGTGTATGTGTTGTCTGAGTCAGGGCATCCTTTTGTCACCCAAGGTTTCCTTGATCTTGCTATTTAAAATAGGTAGGCTGGCCTCAAACTTGAAGTGATCTTCCTGTCTCAGCCTCCAAACTGCTGGTCCTATAGGTGTACATGACCAAAGTTAACAATAGTTGAAAGAAGTGGTTAGCAAAATAATAAGGAAAACTGGAGAATTTCAGTGGAATTGGAATCTATAAATGAAATAATCAGAGCTGGATGTGGCAGTGCACACTTGTAGTCCCAGCAATTAGGAGGCTACAGCAGAAGGATCAGAGTTCAAGGCCACCCTGGGCTGAGATCAATGAATATTGATAAAAGAAAGGGTCAGTTGAACAGGGAAACATAAAAGTCCAAACGTTTAACTTACTACATATCTGTAAATATACAATGCATAAATAAACATTCAAATAAGCAGGATATAAACAGTTTGTAGATTTTTTTTTTTATTTTGGCAGAGGAAGTGCTAGGGATTGGACCTAGGGCCAGGTATGCGCTAAGCCAGCACTCTACCACTGAGCTACCGTTTGAGCCCCCAGATTCCCAAGCTTCAAAACAGGAAAAGATTATATATTGTCCATCTTTGATTACTGAAGAGGATTAACATATAGCATCAACCAACTACTGTTATTTTACCAAAATAACAACAACAAATATAAGCAATAATGAAATACTTCGTTGACAGAATGCAAAGCCATTATTACAATCTGTTTTAAGTATGAAGTGTTACGGCCTTTCATCTTCTTATTAAAGAGCAGGCATGAAAGAAATGACTTCCTGCCATACTCCAGAGTTAATGTCTTACTCAGAATCTTAGAAGTGCTTCTGAGGAAGTGATTATTTTTCTGAAGATTGTTCTTTGTCTTGTTCTTTGCCTCTCTTCTTCTCCCCATCCTTTCCTCTTCCCCCTTCTCCCCCCCCCCACAAACTTACACACACTTAAAAATACAACAAATCTTTTAAACTATAAGGCCCTAGGTTCTATCTCCAGTACCCCTACCCCCAAAAAGGAGAAGTGATTGGTACTTAAAGTTGGTTTTGTAAGTTTAGGCTTATTTAGACTAATTAATGTTAGTCTCTTAAGATCTACAAAAGCTCTAGGCATATATGATCAGTAGCAAAAGGTTTCCAGTTACAGTATGGTTTCATTGAATGTTAAATATTTAGTCATTTTTGCATGTGTCTAACCACTTCTGGCTTTATTTTTATAGCAGAAAATATATTGGATTCACTAAAAAGTGATATGTTCTTTGATGAAAACATTCTCTTTCCATTTTTAAGACTTAAGTATTTTGAGGAATCAGGTATTCTTAGAAGGTCTAACTAAAAATGGAAAGTTTTTTTCTATCATATTCCATTGTTTTAAAGCAGTCATAGTCAATGAACAATCTTACTGCTGTTAAGGGTAAGGCTGGCAGTGAAGGTGATAATGGGATGTGGGAAAGAGCCAAGGTTTTGCTGGCTTGACAAATGTATTAGTTGTTTTATATGTTGCTGGAATAACATACCTGAGTTAAGGAAGGAAGGAAGAGCTTATTTTAGCTCACAACTGAAGGTACTATCCTGTCATGGAAATGAGTCTTAACTGTAGAAGTGTAACATTGTGTCTAGTCAAGAAGCAGAGAGAGATGAATGCTAGTGTTCAGCTTTCTCCTTTATATTCAGTCCAAGACCCCAGCTCATAGAATGGTGCTACTGACAGTTAAGTCGGTCTTCCCACCTCAGATAACCTACCCTAGATAATCCTTCCTAGGTATTTCTAGAGGCTATCTTAATCTAGATAATGCTTGCCAGCCATGCTCATACGTTTTCTCCTAGATGATTATACCATCACAGTGAGTCAGTGTCTAGAAGAAAAACTTAAGAAGAGTTTGCTTGCTAGCTTGGGACAGTGCACATGGGAAAGAACTTAAAAAAGAATAAAAGAAATGAATTGTGTAATAAGACAAATCCAAATAGGTGATAATAGATAAGGAAACTCAGAGTAGAGAAATAGTTATGTGGTTAGTATACACAAAAATAAAACTAAAATTCTCTCCTAATTTAGTTTCAATTCCTTATTAATTAAAGTTGGGGGTTATTAAATGGAAATAGAAAATACCAATCACCCTAAATTCTCAGTCAAATTTAGTTGGCATTTGAAGATACTGTGTTACAAGTAAAAGTTTAAGTGGAATGAATAATTGGTCATATTCATATATTAAAATATAAATTATCTCTAGGCAGTGGTGGCACACTCTTTTAATCCCAGCACTCAGGAGACAGAGACAGGCAGATCTCTGCCAATCTGGTCAACAAGAGCTAGTTCCAGGACAGGGTCCAAAGTTACAGAGAAACCCTGTCTCGGGGGAAAAATATAAATATAAACATATATATATGTATATATGTATATATGTATATATATGTATAAAGACATACTAAGTTTATCTAGTGAAAAGACATTTTCAACAGAGAATAGATTAAAATTTAAATATCAATTTATACGGCTAAATATCAATTTATACGGCTTTTCTTTGTATAAATTGATATTTAAATTTTAATCTATTCTCTGTTGAAAATGTCTTTTCACTAGATAAACTTAGTATGTCTTTAATTACTGGCTAGGACATTTACTCTGTTTTGCTATTTGTGGCTAGGACCATTATTTTTAACGTTTGAATCTTAACATTAGGTATGGTAAACCGTGAAGTACTGGAACAAGTGGAGCGAGGGTACAGGATGCCTTGCCCTCAGGGCTGTCCAGAATCCCTCCATGACTTGATGAATCTTTGTTGGAAGAAGGACCCTGATGAGAGACCAACATTTGAATATATTCAGTCCTTCTTGGAAGACTACTTCACTGCTACAGAGCCACAGTACCAACCAGGAGAAAATTTATAATCCAAGTAGCCTGTGTGTGCAGATCTGCCAAAACATAAAGAGCTTTTGGGAGTTTGTCATGCACGGGAATGAGAAGATACTCTTCACTCTGCATGTTTCCATGGTAAACTGGAATTCCAGATATGGTTGCACAAAACAGTTTCCCCCCAAGTGTTAAAACTCTAAAGTACCAATGATACATCTTATAACTTACTTCATGGTCCAAAGAGCGTCAAGCTAAGATGCTGTGACTATGTTGGTGAAAGCGTGGTAAGAAAGAGCAACAAGACGACTGTTTACTAATCACTTCCCTTCCTTCCCAAAACTCAGAAAACTATTGATGGATATGGACAAAATTTGAGCTATTATACCATAGTGAAATTTAAAATCAAAGAACTCTATGGGACCAAATAATTCCATTCCAGTTTTTTAAAAAATCTCTTGCATTTTTTTTCCAAAAGTTAGGGTTTTGTTTCGTTTTGTTTTTCTATTTGACAGGTGCCATGCAGTCTTAACACAGACCTCCTTTTGTGTGGAATGGGCCAAGTCTTCCAAAAGCAAAAAGGAGATTATAAACAACATCAAACACTTGATTCCACAGCAATGGAATTTGGAAGCATAATACCCTATGTTCACACTTAGTTCAAAGAACTGGAAAGTAGAGAGGCAGCTTTTTTACTTTCGTCATTTTGAATTGTTCATAATGAAAGAAGCCAGAATGTGAGCTTATCATTTGCAAGGTTGTACTGATTGTCTTAAGGCAATGTACAATTGAAATAATATCCAGTTCCAGGGAAAAATCTTAGTATTTGCATAGCATGAAAAATCAAAGCCCAGCATTTGTTAGTGTGCTTCTATGGTGATCCACTCCACACATAGTGAACATCACTAGATCAGGGACTTGAACGCACTTTGCTTGTATTGAGAGAATAGGAGAGAGGAAAATTATTTAAATAAGTATGAGAGAAGAATATGTGAAAATTTTGCAGATACTGAGATGGGATGGAGTGTTTAATGTTGGTGTTGTGGAGTGAACGTCATGGCTTTGCTGGCACTCCGCGCCTCATTAGCTGTTTCTGAGAATTTAAAAGTTACCAAGTATGACTGTAAAACTAATTTTTCTTAACATACACACTAAATAAGTTTTACATCCTCAAACTGGTGATTATAATGCTTAACACTAATTTCATTGATCCTATTTTATACAGAACCTTTTTAGAACTCCAGTTTTCAAATTTCTGAAACTTCACTTACATTTCAAATATACTTGATGGTTATAGTTTCCTTTCATAATATAATCAATTTGAGAAAGGATACATACTCTGAGTAATAGTAATTTAAAGGGGGGATTTTTGCCAGTTTAAAGTACAGAAGTAAAACTTTAAAAAAGTTTTTCTAACTCAAATTATGAAGTATTAATTTGAATTGAGTAGTGCTAATGGTTTAAAGGTCTAGCAAGGAAAAAACTGAGTCTGCTAAATAAATTAAAAGGCTAATATTTATGTTTTTTAAATGCTGTGTTTTATAGTTATACTTTAAGCATTGTATCAAATTCTTCTATTTTCAGCATATAATTTTAAACTTCCATTCATCTAATCAACTGAATTTACAATTCTGTGCCGTGGTTAAATTATGCTCAAATTTAACTCTTTTTAAATGTGACAAGTGAACTTCATGCAAGCTGGCAAAAGTTCTGGTACTAAAAGTTCTATTTTTTTTTCCACTTAACCTATTCAGAGGATCTCCTAAAAAGATGTCGTCCTAATTTGCCCTGATGTCTACAATTTGTGTCATGAGTGCTTTAAAGGGCTTCATGTGATCTGTGGTATTGTAGTTTTTCTAAGCAGTCTTCAAAGGGTAGATATGTTTATGTACTAATTATGGTCATAAAAATAAGGCAGGAAAAGTTGATGGCACTCTTTAGATTTTAAATGAATTGAATAGGGCAGTTCTTTAATAACACTTGTAAGAATACAACACTAACCTTAATGTGGTCTTCAGTTTAAATTGTTATGTATTTTTAAATTGTCAAGAAAGGAAACAGCTTTGTACATTTGAAGATTTTTTTTTTTCCCCAACGGCTTTCATCTTTATTGTCTAAACTTGGAACTTTAACCCTTACCAAAAAAGGAAAGATGGCAAAAATAGCCTTCTAGCACAAACACTTTTTTTAAATAAATAATGGTAACCTAAGACTTAATATTTTTATAAAATGTTGTAATATTGTTTTGTGGATAATTGAAATAAAAATCTTTGTTGTATGCATCTATATATCTTTTCGGTTGCTCATTACCTTTGTAAATATTGATTATTCTGAATTTATTCTTCCATTGGAAAAATGTTCAGTTAGAAATTGTACATCCCAACCAACTAGTTCTTTCTTAAGTTCAGAACACTATTAAATTTATTTCACACAATTTTCTGTGTATAGTAATGACATTTTCCAAAATTGTATCAGCAAATACAGCTGCTGTGTCACATAGAGAAACCTGGGTGATTTAAGGGAAGATATTTGCAGCTATGCAGGAGTTAAGTAGGGTAGTCGCTTTGGCCACCAAGAAATTACTTTCTTAAAACTGCACAAAACTCTCTGTGTTCTACAAACCTCTTTTCACAGGTTTAAGGAAAATAAAAATTTAAATGCCTGGTCAAAAGCTTTTGTGATTTTCAGTATTATAATTGTGTTAACTGTGTTTTACTACTACTTCATGTAAAATTGTTGCCCCCTTTCATGATTTCCAAAAAAAAAAAAAAAAAAAAGAAGAAAAAGAAAGGAAAACCCAAATAGCAATCAGTATGATGCTTCCTTCAATTCATTGTTGATGTAATTTGTTAATAATTCCCTAGAATGTTTTTCCAGCTGGGCATGTTATACATGCTTCTAATCCCAGCATTTGGAAAAGAGAGAAAGGCAAATCTCTTATTTCCAGGCCCAACCTGGTCTACGTAGACAGTTCCAGTTCAGCCAGGGTTATACAGCTTACTGTCTGTTTTTTTTTTTTTTTCTAGTTTGACGATTGACTTTTTGCCAAGTATATTCCTTCTTATGCTTAGCATTTTTTGCCCGAATATTAAAAATTCATGCCACCTATTTTATAGTTTATGCTTTTTTAAAATATTTTGATTTGTTTAGAAAGCTATTGGAATATAAAACATGACTTTATAGTATATTATCTCTTATTTTTCTTTGGGTTCCCAACACAGTGAAAACTGAAGTCAGTCTTGTGTAGGGGCAAAATTTAACTTGGGTCTCATTGGTGTTGCTGTGTATTGGTATTGGAAGATGATTGTGATCTCACTGTGATTCCTCTGCTCTCAGGATGCCATTGCAGAGCTTCTGAAGGCCATTGTATTAGGGTTCTCTCAATAACAAAACTTATAGGATGAGTCTCTATATCAAGAAGGGATTTGTTATAATGATTTATAGGCTGTGGTCCAGCTATTCCAACAGTGACTGGCTATAAAAGGAAAGTTCAAGAATCTAGCAGTTGCTCAGTCCATGAGGTTGGTTGTCTCATCTGGTCTTCAGTATATCCTGGAAGCCCAAAGTCATCGGCTCTAATGCCATTGAAGGAATGGACTTGCTCGCGAGGTAAAAGCAAGCAGCTTCCTTCTTCCGTGTCCTTAATAGGCTTCCAGAAGAAAGTGTGACCCAGATTATATCTGGATTAAAGATCTGGAGAAAGGTATGTCTTTCCACCTCAAGATCCATATTAAAGTGTGTCTCTTCCCTGCTCAAAAGACCTGGATTAAAGGCATATTTTCCTACCTCAAAGATCCAGAGTAAATGTAGTCAAGTTGACAGTGTAATCACTACTTCCTTTCTTAAAATCTGTTCTTCCCAGCCCTTGTGCCAATCAATGGTGGTTTTCTTTTAGCACTTTTCCTCTTGTGGTGAGGGAAGCCCTTCTATATATGTGTTGCTTTTATTGGTTAATGAAAAAAGAAACTGCCTTGGCCTGTGATAGGGCAGAATAGAGCTAGGAGGAGAAAACTAAACTGAATGCTGGGAGAAAGAAGGCGGAGTCACAGGACACCAGCTGGAACCTTGCAGGTAGGCCACAAGCATCGTGGTAAAATAAAAATAATAGGGATGATAAGAGCTAGCTAGCAGTTACACTTAAGTGATTGGCAAGCAGTGATTTAAATAGTAGAGTTCCTGAGTGGTTATTCTGAGTCTGGGTAACTGGGAACAAACAAGTGGCCTCCTTCAACACTATTGTTTAAACCAGGGCTGCATAAACTTCCCATTTGTGATCCCATTTTGTCTAAGAAATTTATATAACTAGGAAAGTAGATAACAAAAAAATACTGATGAAGTCAAATTTATTCTAAGATCATTCTTCAGTATAGCTTTACCATTTGTTACAGTTAAAGGTAAATGTATATACTAATGAGATCGATTTTGTGTCTCTTTATTTGGTGTTGTTTTTTCCATTTGAATGCAAGGTCTTTGGTTTGGTTTGGTTTTTTGAGGACAGGGTTTCTCTCTCTGTAACAGCTCTCTGGCAGTCCTGAACTCTCTCTGTAGACCAGGCTGGCCTCAAACTCACATAGATCCACATGCCTCTGCTTCCTGAGTGCTCGTCGAATTAAAGATCAGTGCCACCTCTGCCTGGCTGACATAATATTTTTTTTAGACTTATTTTGTTTTGCCTGTCTAAAAGAGTATGCATGCACCCTCTGAGCATGCTTGGTGTCTGTGGAGGTCAGATGAGGGCATTGGATTCCCTGGAAATGAAGTTACACATGGGTGGGAGCCACCATTAGGTGCTGGGAATTGAATCCACATCCTCTGCCAAGGGCAGCCAGTGCTCTTAACCTCTAAGCCATCTCTCCAGCTTCTTCATTCAACTTTCTTCCTTTCCATTGGTGCGCACTCTTTTGAAGAATCTGAACTGGACCAAGTTCATATGTGACTTCCTTTGTTTCTGCCCCAGTCACTGTGTATGTGTTTTGCCTGTTCCCTTGTTTTATATCTACATATTTCCTGCCTCATTGGGATTGCCTTTGTTATTCCTGCTTCTGGTCCCCTGAACCCTTGGCCACTTCCCAGACTATCTGCTTTTTCATCTCCTCAATCTGATTCCCTACCCATTCCTGTCTCTGACCACTTCTTCCTGTGCTGACCCCTTCTTCACTCTCTGAGGGCTTTCCCATCTCAGTCCATACTCCTACTGTGACACTACTCCTATTTTCAACTTTTAGACCTATCTTTATGCCAAAGTCTCCTTATCTCATTTCTGAATTCTGCCTTCTCACCTCACGTCCTAGTTGCTGTCTAGACATTTTTTTGTTCCGAGTAAAGGAGACTTTCTCTTGTAATTTCCCTCTTAACATATCTCTTTAATTTTCCACCTTGAAGAATCCAGTGGTTTGTTCTAAACCAGGATGGGTACTATATTTGGTTACTGTTCCATTGCTTGGAAGGACACACCATGATCCCGGTGGCTTATACAGAAAGCTTACAATCAGAGGATTAGTTAATGACCTTCATGGCCAGGAGCACAGAGTCAAGCAGGCATGTCACTAGCTGAGAGCTCATATCTAACCCAAAAGTTGCAAGCATTGGGGGGGGGGGGGGTGAGACTTGGCTTAGTGTGGGCTTTTGAAATCTTAAAGCTCACCCTCTATTACCCAGTGACAGATCTCTTCCAGTAATTATACATCTATTCTTGAGCAGTTTACCAACTAATTAACAGCTATATGAGCCTATGGAGACCATTCTTACTCAAACTACCACAGGTACAAACTTATTAATACATTCCACCTTTTCCATTTTTAACAACTCCCTTTATTGCCTTCACCACTACTGCTGACTTTATTCTGTTTTACGTTGTTCTAACAAGACATCGTGAGACTCTATAATTTATGAAGAAAATAGGATTCATGTAGTTTGCAGGTCTGGAAGTCAAAGAACATGATGTCCAGCTCCGCTCAACTTTTGGTGAGTACCTGGTTCCGGTGAATTGTCTGTATTCTGTCAATAATGTTTTAAATAAATTCTGATTGGCCAGGCAGGAAATATAGGCAGGTCAACCAGACAGGAAGTAGAGGCAGGGTGATGAGAACAGGAGAATGCTAGGGAGGAGGAAGCCCATTCCTCCCATTCCTCCCATTCCTGTCCAGACCACCAAGAAGCAAGCTGTAACCTGCCCAAATGAGAAAGGTACCGAGCCATGTGGCTAACATAAGAATAATAGGTTGATATAAGAGCAAGAAGCCTGAACTAATGGGCCAATCAATTTTATAACTTAAGGAGATCTCTGTGTGATTTTTGGGGGGGACTTGCCGACTATGGGGTACCGGGTGGGACAGAAACCCCAACAAGCAGGCCCTTTGTGTTATAAGTTCCTGGTGCAGAACTGTAGTCATAGTAGAGATAAGGAAAGAGGAAGCAGATAGATATGCAGAGCACATGTGTATGTCAAAAACCAAGGGAGAGAGCTTAGTTTTTTGGATAACCCCCATCTCTCATGAAACCCAATCAAGGCTTTGATTTTGCTTTGTTTTTTGAGGGAGTCTCATATTTTAAGATGAGGATTACCTTAAACTCTTGATCCTCCTGCCTCTACCTTCTAAATACTGGGCTATCAGACATTCACTACCATACCCAACTCTGATGCAGTCTTGAAAGACTCTAGGAGAACATAGTCTCTCTCATAGAGACATTATTCAACAGGATACAAATAAGTGATTGTTCTCTACTAGTCCAGCGTTGAGACTTGGTGGGTGTAGCTTCCCCGACGTTTCTAGGAGCTGTAGTCCCACAGAAGACATCTTGTTTCTGGCTCTTACAATATTTCCATCCCCTTCTGGGATGTTCCCTAAGCCTAAAATGGAGGAGTTGTATTATGAAGGATCACTTGGACTGGGACAAACACTATTGATTGTTTCCTGCATTTTTAAAAAATCAGTTATGTTTTCAGTAATAGTTTCTGTATGTTCAAAGATATTTCTTGTGGAGTCATAGACTGAATAGATTTATGATTACACTAGGGGAGGAAACAGGACAAAAGAGACCGAAGCTGGCAATTTGAAAAAGAAGTAGGATTTGGATAAATGAAAGGGCTGGAGGAAGGGAAGGGAACAGGTAAATGATTTGTGATTATATTTTAATTTCAAAAAATAAGAGTAAATGTAATTAAGGTCCAAACACCTCTAAATACCCTTCCATTAGGGATCAAGCTTCAGTATGAGTTCTAGTGTGGATAAACTATAGTCAACATAGCAGTTATCTCACCTACTAGTACTCCCCTTTCCAGTCCTTCATTGCTGGAAAGCTTCAGTCCTCCACAAACTGCCTCAGAGTCCAACCTCTTAACAACCTGTTGCACCTCTGAGTACATTTTTTGACAGTACCCTCTGCCTGGCTTCCATAGTTTGCGTCTTTACCCAGAACTTACTATGTTCTGCCTGATATTTGGAGTTTTGGTAATTATGTCTTCTTGACTCTTAACTCAAGAACAGACATCTGTCCCGCCCTCAGCATCTTATAATCTGTGATACATACAGAGGCTACACTGTGTTTTAAAGCCGATTCAGACCTCCCATTCATCACGCACACTTCCTAGCCTCCCTCCTACCCTTGCACTGAATATATGAGAACTTACAGTCTGCCTCCATAAGTTACTCTTGGACAGGTTACTAAACCTCTTTAAAACTCACAATGTTCATCTCTAAAACAATAATCACCTAGTTTATGCTAGCATTGTGAACGTGAATAGCCAAAGCTTTTAGAATATTCTTGCTCACAATATATTATATAATATAAACAATGATTACAGTAATAAATTAGCCTTATGCAAAACTCTTCTTTAATCCTTATTACCTACATTCCTTATTAACATATTCAGCCCTTTTGCCTGGCTTTTTCAGTGCCCATACCTGACATGGCAAGGAACCCACATTCACTTCCAAAACAATGTTCTTGTTAGTTTTTTTAAATTCTCTGTTGAAAACAAAATAGTCTCTGTGAATTGTATTATTTTGTCTGCCCTTTGGCACATCCTTGTCTCTGCCCCAGTCAAGAAAATTCCCTCGAGTTCTAGTTCTTCCTTGCCCTTGAACTAACGACTGTGCTAGTTATAACTGATGACAGTCATCACTTAACATCTCATCTGGTTCTAGGTTTAGGCTCTCCCACCCCAATATATGACAATTTTATAATGATATACTAGACTAAAAATCTAATTCTGAAATCAAACAAGCCACACTGATTAAAAATTTATTCAAAATTGATGTTTGGAGACTGGTCCTTTCAGTATTCAGTAATGTATGGGGGTGCTTATGGGTTTCTGTCCCCTTCACAGGGAGATATGGCAGTTGATGTCTGGCTTGGAGAGGGGTGTCATTCTCTTCAGTGCTATAATAATTGATAAGTTACCCATGCTCTAATGGATAGTGTAATGAATATGGATAGCTTCATATCCATGCCTACTATGCTTGACTCCAGTTAAACGCAATGGTTCACAAAACAAAACGAAACAAAAAATAGTATAAAGGGACTTTTTAGAAGAAACTGGGGAGTTGATGGGGATGCAGGAAATATGCGGGCAGGAGGGCGAATGTGACTAGAGTGTACTATATCAATACATGAAAATTGCCAAAGGTGAAGTAAAACATTGTTCAGTAGTAGAAAACTAATGTAACAGGAACAACATGAATACATTGAATTATTGTGTCCTAAAGTTTTATTTCTTTGTTCTCTGAATGTGAACTGTTGTATTGTCAATCTACATGCGATGCGTGCAGGTGTGAGAGCATAAACATGGAGTACAGAGGTCACCTTGATGTGTTGTTTCTCAGGTCAGACATGCTACTCTTCCCCGTGAGCCACGACTTCGTGGTTACATACAGATCATTAAAAATGGGTTGAATCAAGATGTGAGAGTTAGCCAATAAGAGGCTAGAACTAATGGGCCAGGCAGTGTTTAAATGAATAGAGTTTCGATGAATATTTGGGGTTAAGCTAGCCGGGAGGCTGGGTTGAAAAGCAGGCCTGGTCCTCCTGTAACTTGATAGTCTGGTTTTTTTTTTGTTGTCATTGTTACATACATACGTACATTACATGCATGTGTGTGTATGTGTATATACTGTTATTTATAGTTCCAACCTACTGAGTGCATTTTTCTGCTGGTAGTGGTGTGATGTGGGATGCCTCTCTGTATACTGTGAATATGTTTTATTATCATTGCTTAATAAAGAAGCTACTTTGACCTGTGAGAGAGTAGAATAGAACTAGGTGGGCAAACTCAACTGAATGTGGGGAGAAGAAGGGCCAGACGACTCAGAGAAGAAATGCCTTGTAGCGGCCCAAAGGAGATAGACACCCCAATCCTTACCAGTTAAACCATGAGCCTCGTGGTGAATTATAAGATAGAAGTATAACAATAATAGAATAATAATAATAGAATTCAAGATGTAAGAGCTAGCTAGAAATATCCTAGAGTCATGACCAAGCAGTGTTTGCAATTAATATAGTTTCGTGTCATTATCTCAGGTCTAGACAGCCAGGATATGAACAAGCAGCCCTGTGTACAGTGGCGTATATAATTTCAAGGACTCACCACATGCATTGGATAAGAGGATTAAGGGGAGAGGCTGATTCTCTTTTTAGTAGTCATGTGTTGCTTGTAGTTTCCTTCTCAAAGGGTTTGGGGCCCTGCAAATTTTTCTTCCTTTCAACATTAAAATGTTTATTGATTGTGCCACTGTTCTGGTCTTGTTTAGGCAGTCATTCTAAAGAGACTTTCAGAGTAGACTTTCTGGTATTCTTACCTCTTAAAATCTCTGTTTCCATTCTTCCAGATATTCCGTGAGCCATTGATGCAGGAGCTTTGATGTACATTAGGCTTTAGGGATGGTTCCCAATGACCTGTTGGTCTCTGCATTGTGTCCAGTTGTGATTTCTGTGATGGTCTCCATTTCATGTAA
Source organism: Arvicola amphibius (assembly GCF_903992535.2). Classification (NCBI taxonomy): domain Eukaryota; kingdom Metazoa; phylum Chordata; class Mammalia; order Rodentia; family Cricetidae; genus Arvicola; species Arvicola amphibius. The sequence continues at coordinate 7,547,496 of NC_052064.1, read as the reverse complement.
AGAGACTCTCCTTTAAGGGGGGGTAGGTACCAACATTATTCAGGAAAGGTGACTCCTGTACCTGTGTGAATCTTTTATGAGCCAAAGGGGCCTCTTAGTAGATAGAGAGATTGGGTACAATTGAGGAGAAGACCTAGCTCTGATTTATTGTGTCAGCTCATTAAACAGATGGTTGCGAGAGATAAGCTGGACTACCAGTCCCTTGGGGTGATCTTCTCTCCTCCACTAACAGTGCCCACACTGGGAACCGACCATACTCCATCAGAGTCACAAGGAACATATATAGATTCTTATGCCCTCAAAAACATAATTGAATTTCAAGGCAGATGGATGGTCAGTGGGCTGTATGAGTGGTCAATGAGCCACAAAGGAGACACTCTGCAGAAACACTACAGACCACACTCTGTTTTCCTCTTTATGTGACCGAGTCCCTTTCTCTCTCTGGAACCCCTGAACCACAAAGAACAGATTAGTCCCTGCAGCCTTCCTCCACCTGTGCTCAGTGGAGACATAAACTTTCTGTGCAGTAGCTGGCAAGTGTTTGGGTCTTGTCAACCCCCATTCACCCTCTTCCATTGGACCAGGGTCGGTTTTGTTCCTACCTGTTTAGCATTAAAAAAAATTGGGGTAACTCTATTAAAGATTTTTGTACACATCCTCTTCTTGACTCCTTAACTGTGAATTATGAACAGATAGTTGAGAGCCACTGCACTGAAAGTGAATAAACAGTTGAAGTTACTGTGTATTATTAGTGACTTGTCTAAGTTTGACTGAAGAGCAGAGGTTACTAGAAGATGGTGGTGTGTGAATGATTCACAGGGTCACTTCCACAAGGAGAATCCAATGTTTTTCCAGCTTAGCGACTACCTAAACTAAGTGTATTTATAGGTTTTAAAGTAAACGTTGGGCGCTGATCTCCAGGATGACATACAAGATGCTGCGTCATCAGGGACATCATTGGGCCGAGAAGACCTTGGTAAATATCTTTTTACTTTATTACGAGTTGGCAGCTTGATGGATTTTGTGTGCTATGTGTGTATGTTGTATTGTGAATCTAACTCAAGTATGTGTCCATGTTAGATAAACACTTTACCACTAAGCTATAATACTCACTCCCAGGATGAAATCTTTTCTTTTAAGTAAGGATTAAGAATGTGAAAATTTTAATAATTTTATTGGTGGTCTTGTGATAGGTGAACTCTTTAAAAAAACCTGCTGGGATCTGATCAGTTTAAGTTTTCTAATTCTATACAGAGTCAAGTGTGATCAGAGCAAGGAGAACATCATTTTGCTAATTCTGAGCAAGCATGAAACACGCAGCCTTTCATTGGCACCACCCTAATGGTCAATCATTAACCCTTGCTTAAGCAGCTTTATCAGGAAATAGGTTTCCAAGCGCCATTATTTGGAGATGTGTTGAGGTTTAGCTGAGATATATATAAGGATCATTTCATTGGCATGGCTTTTATTATGGTTAAATATGGCTAAAGGAAGTTACAATTCAAAATTTATGAGTTTAGCAAATAATGCTTGTTTAGTGAGTTAAAAAATTAATTTTGGGTTACCTGAAGTAAGATGAGAAGTCTCATTATTTATACATGAAATAGCACTACTTTTGGCCAACCTCACTCATGAACATTGACGCAAAAAATTCTCAATAAAATACCTGGGCAATCGAATCCCAGAACACATTAGAAAAATTATCCACTACAATCAAGTAGAGGCTTCATCCCAGAGATGCAGGGCTGGTTCAACATACGAAAATCTATCAATGCAAATCCCATCATATAATAATCTGAAGGAAAAAAACCCTATGATCCTCTCATAGATGCTGAAAGAGCATTTGACAAAATTCAAACCCCTTATGATAAAGGATCTTGGAGAGATTAGGATACAAGGGTCATTCCTAAATATAATAAAGGCTATTTACAGCAAGCCGACAGCTAACATCAAATTAAATGGAGAGAACGCAAGGCCATCCCACTAACTTCAGGAACACGACAAGGTGTCCACTCTCTCCTTATCTCTTCAATATAGTGCTTGAATTCTAGCAATAGCAATAAGGACACATAAGGGAATCAAGGGGATTGAATTGGAAAGGAAGAAGTTTAACCTTTTTGTTATTTTGCAGATGATTATGATAGTGTACATACGCGACCCCAAAAACTCCACCAAAGAACTCCTACAGCTGATTACAACTCCTTCAGTACGTGGCATGGATACAAGATCAACTCCAAAAACAATCAGTCGCCCCCTATACACTAAGGATAAGGAAGACAGAGAGAGACATCAGGAGAAGTATACCTTTCACAATAGCCACAAATAGCATAAAATATCTTGGAGTAACTGGAACCAAGGAAGTGATATGATTTATTTGACAAGAAACTTTAAGTCTTTGAAGAAAGAAATGAAGAGGATACTAGAAAATGGAAAGGATCTCCCCTTGCTCGTGGACTGGGAGGATCAATATAGTAAAAACTGACAATTCTACCACAATCAACTCTATAGATTCAATGCAATCCCAATCAGGGGTGCCATCAAATTCTTCACAGATATTGAGAGGACAATAATTAACCTTATATGGAAAAAACAGAAACCCAGGATAGCCAAAACAATCTTATACAATAAAGGTACTCTAGAGGCATTACCATCCCTGACTTCAAACTCTATTACAGAGCTACAGTATTGAAAACAGCTTGGTATTGGCATAAAAACAGAGAAGTCGACCAATGGAATCGAATAGAAGACCCGGATCTTAACCACAAACCTATGAACACCTGATTTTTGATAAAGGAGCCAGAAGTACACAATGGAAGAAAGAGGGCATCTTCAACAAATGGTGCTGGCATAACTGGATGTCCAACCTGTAGACGAATGAAAATAGATCCATATCTGTCACCATGCACAAAACTCAAGTCCAAATGGATTAAAGACCTCAAAATTAATCTGAACACACTGATCTTGATAGAGGAGAAAGTGGGAAGTACTTTACAACAAATGGGCTCAGGAGACCATTTTCTACATATAACCCCAGCAGCATAGACATTAAGGGCAACATTGAATAAATGGGACCTCCTGAAGCTGAGCAGCTTCTGTAAAGCAAAGGACACTGTCACTAAGACAAAAAGGTAGCCTACTGACTGGGAAAAGATCTTCACCCAACCCTGCAACTGACAATGGTCTGATGTCAAAAATATATAAGGAACTCAAGAGACTAGACTTTAAAATGCTAATTAACCCAATTAAAAAATGGGACGCTGAACTGAACAGAGAATTCTCAACAGAAGAAGTTCAAATGGCCAAAAACACTTAAGGTCATGCTCAACCTCATTAGGATCAGGGAAATGCAAATCAAACAACTTTGAGATACCATCTTACACCTGTCAGATTGGCTAAAATCAAAAACAACCAATGATAGCCTTTGCTGGAGGAGGTTGTGGGGTAAGGGATACACTCATCCATTGCTGGTGGGAATGCACACTTGTGCAACACTTTGGAAAGCAGTGTGGTCATGTTTCTCAGGAAATTCGGGATCAACTACCCCAGGACCCAGTAATTCTACTCTTAGGAATTTACCCCAAGAGATGCCCAATCATACTACTAAAGCATCTGCTCATGCTATGTTCATAGCAGCATTATTTGTAATAGGGCAGATCTGGAAACAACCTAGATGCCCTTCAGTGGAAGAATGGATGAAGAAACTGTGGAATATGAATACATGTTAGAATACTACTCAGTGGTAAAAAATAATGACATCTTGAATTTTGCATGCAAATGGATGGAAATAGAAAACACTATTCTGAGTGAGGTAACCCAGACCAAAAAGATGAAGATGGGATGTAACTCACTCATAATCAGTTTCTAGCCATAATTAAGGACATCGAAGCCTATAATTCAGGATCCTTGAGAAGATAAGAAGGTGACCAAAGAAAACATAGTATTTTCCTGGATATTGGAAATAGACATGATCGCCGGGCAAAAATTGGGAACTTGTGAGTGGTGTGGGATGGGCCCAAGGGCAGATGGGGGGGGAGAAAATTGTGAAGTGGAGGATGGGGAGAGGTCTGGAGAATGGGATGCTTGAAATATAGGAAGGGTGGATATGGGAGAAGGGAAGCATATATCTTAATTAAGGGAGCCATTTGAGGGTTGTTAAGAGACTTGACTCTAGAGGGGTTCCCGGGTATCCAGGGAGATGCCCCCAGCTAGTTCCTTGGGCAGCTGAGGAGAGGGAGCCGGAAAAGGCCAGTTCCTATAGCCATACTCATGAATATCTTGCATATCACTATAGAACCTTCACCTGGCGATGGATGGAGAAAATGACAGAGCCCCACATAGGAGCACCGGACTGAGCTCCCAAGGTCCTGATGAGGAGCAGAAGGAGGGAGAACATGAGCAAGAAAGTCAGGACCTTGAGGGGTGCGTTCACCCATGGAGACGGTGGGACAGAACTAACGGGGAGATACCCAACTCCAGTTTGGAACGGGCGACCCAAACCCGGACTCCTCTGAATGTGGCTGACGATGGAGGCTGACTGAGGAGCAAGAACAATGGCAATGGGCTTGGATTCTATGGCATGGATGGGCTCGTGTGTGGCCTTGTCAGCTTGGTTCGTGCTTCACGTTCCTGGACCTGGGGGGAGTTGGCAAGGACCTTGGACTTAACATAAGGTAGGGAACCCTGATTGGCTCGTTGGCCTGGAGAGGAGGGAGTGGGGGTAGGGGTGGAGGGGAGGGGAGAGAAGGTGGAGGAGGAGGGAAGGAGATGGATTTTTTTTTAAAAAAAATGAGAAAAAAAAGAAATAGCACTGCGTTTATCTCATGAAGTCATCCTCTCCAAATAATTTATGACCAAAATTGATCTTGAGTCTACCATAACTGTGGGTTTTTAGAGTTCTCTGAAGGAATTTTTACTCCGTAAGAGGATTTCATAGAATCCCAGGTCCTCGTCCATCTTCTCCAAGCGTAATGAGATTGATGGCCAAGGGGTGGGCCTTGTCTCAATCTATGCATAACAATTCCCTGGTTTCCAGGTAAGATGATAGTGAGGAGAAAGCCACAGCCTAAAAAGCAAGGCCTGGACTTGAACTTACAAACCAACGTTAGTTACTGGTCTTGAGAGACTTACTTAATTTCTCTATAAGCCAATTTTCTTGTTTGGTAAACAGGGTAATAGGATCTGCCTTGAGGGTGTGTAGTAAAAAGTAATGGAACAAAACTCATTAATTATCCTAGTGGAAACAGGAGCTTCATTTAGTGGTTATTTATTAATATGTCAGACACCTGGTGGACAATAGTCAATAAGGACTATTGAACAAACTCAGTGTTGACTTGTGCATAAATTCAAAAGATGACAGAAGAGGAACGGGTGAGATGGCTCAGCAGTTAAAGGTATCTGTTGTCCAGTTTGAGAACCTGAGTTCAAGATCCTGGATCCACTGACACCCACAGGTTGTCCTCTGACTTCTACACATGTGTTTATATCACATACAAGGGAACGGACAGACAGACAGACAGACAGACACACACACACACACACACACACACACACACACTGCATAAGTAAAATAGAGCTAGAGAAATGGTTCAGTGATTAAGAGTAATGATTTTTTCTTCTCTTGCCATGGACTCAGTTTCAGTTCCTACTACCCAAATGGCAGCTCTTAACGAGCTGCAACTCTAGTTCCAGTGGATCTGATGCTTTCTTCCAGCTTCTGCTGACACCAGACACAAGAATGTCATTGTGTGCATTGTGGAAAAATTGTCATACACTTAAAATAAAAATAATGCTCTCAGTGAGTATCACTTGAAGGTCAAAGAACACACCTCGTAAACCTGCCCAAAGCACTTTTAGACATCATAGCAGTTTTGTGAACAATATTCCAAATTTATTTTTTTTTCTTTATTATTTTTTTCTTTTTTTGGTTTTTCGAGACAAGGTTTCTCTGCAGCTTTTTTAGAGCCTGTCCTGGAACTAGCTCTTGTAGACCAGGCTGGCCTCAAACTCAGATCTGCCTGCCTCTGCCTCCTGAGTGCTGGGATTAAAGGCGTGTGCCACCACTGCCCGGCTGTGAACAATTTTCACATCTCCTACCTCATATATGGCTCACCCAGAGCTGAAGCCAGAGCTCTAATTTCAGTGTTTGTACTTTGGATCCTTTTTTTGAGGACTTTGGGCTAGACATTAGCAGAAAATAAAATGCCAGAGGAGTCTACTTAAGAAGTAGGTTGCATTAAATGATGGCATCTCCTTTCTGAACTCCCAGCCCTAAAGAGAAGTGAGGGTTTTTTCTTGTAGTTGGTGGGTGAAAATCTGCTTTGGATGTGCGTGAGTCAGTGGCAGAAATTATTTCTCCCTCCATCTCTTAGAATCTTTCTGCCTTCTCAGTTATCCCTAAGGCTTGGGGGCAGGAAATGTGTTGTAGATCTGTCAGTTGGGTCTGGGAACCATGTGATAACTTGTTTTCTGCATATGAACTGATTATGGTTTTCTATAAGTGATATCTGTCTGCTGCTAAGACAAGTGTCTTTGATGAGAGATAAGAACTGAAATTATCTGTGAGAATAAGGATAAATCTGGATGTAGTAAAGAACTGGGCTGTTTAGTAGAGTGACAGTTGTAGGTTTTCCTCCATGACCCATGATTTCACTAGTAGCAGGCATGGTTTCCTTTTTGTTGGGTCTTCAAAGATGAATAAAAATCTATAAATGGTTTACAGTGTGGTGAAAATATATGCAAGCTTGGGAGGAAAAAATGCCCTTAAAATAAAAGAAAGAAAGATAGAAAGTAGTTGGGTGTGTTGGTACACACCTTTAATCCCAACACTTGGGAGACAGAGGCAGGCAGACCTCTGTGAGTTCAAGGCATGGTGGAGTACACCATTAATCCCAATGCTTGGGAGGCAGAGTCAGACAGATCTCTGTGAATTCAAGGTGTGGTGGTACACACATTTAACCCAACACTAGGGAGGCAGAGGCAGGCAAATATCTGTAAGTTCAAGGACAGCCTGATCTACAGAGGGAGTTCAACGACAGCCAAAGATACACAGAGAACCTGTCTCAAAACACCAAAAATTACAAGTAAAAAGAAATAGAGATTAGAATGAAGCCACGTAAAGATGAAAAATACACAGAGAGTCTCGATACTCTGTTATTATGCTCTCTTTGAATTGTTTAATGTTAAGGAAAGAGCAACAGATGCTAAAAGATATTTGTTTATAAATGCTACTGAATTAATCCAAGATAGGTATATTGAAAATACCTTGACATCAAAATCAAAGTCAAAATGTGTGTTACTCTGGAGAAGAGGAGTTGTTTTTTGTGTCCACAGGAAATGATAGGCTGTGGATTCATTTTGAGTTAAGAAAAATCAGGTTGGATGAATGAAGACCACCTGAGAACAGGTGGTAGGAACAGCCGAGATGTCTGAATTCTATATCCAGAACAGGTTCTAGACTGCTGTCTGAGATGATCAAGCCTCATAGGATACTTCAGTCAAAACTTGATCATAATTCTAAATTTTCTTTAGGTCCCCATAAGATTATCAGTGGCCCCAACCAGCAAGAAGTAGCCTGGAAAACTATGCCCACATTCCCAAAAATGGGTTTCCTTTGTTTAAAAAAAGAGGGGGAACTGGTATGGGAGAATAGTTTGTATTCTGTCAACTATATTTTAAATAAATGCTAATTGGCCAGTAGCCAGGCAGGAAGTATAGGTGGGACAACCAGACAGGGAGATCTGTCACCTCCAGCACCCTTTCAAGCACATCAGTTGCTGTCTCCAGGTCAGTGGACGTTTGCATTGAATGCTTGCCTCTTGCCTCAGTTTCTGTGCTTCAGTCCACTCTGTCCCTTGTGCTACTGTGGTAAAGTTGGCTGACCATGGAGAGCAGGTGGACCATGGAGGGCAGATGGACAGATTGCATTGTAATTGCTGACCCAATAGGGGATAGTGCCATCACCCTGTACAGGACCCCCAGGCCAGGGGAATGGCATGAAGACAGGCAGGGGACCGAGTGCAGTGGAGATGTTGCTGAGGCTGGTGAAAGAAGAGAGTGCTGGAGACTGGGTAGGAGATATGACAAGGCTGTTGTCAATTTGTTTGTTGGCCTGGGGGTTACCTCCAGGACTGTACAGGACCTCAGGCTTCTGACCTCCCCGGGTCCATATTGAATGTTTGTAGTGACTACCCATTGGACCGTAGATGGATTCTGGGGGTTCTGGGGTCCCATTAGGGACATTCAGGCTATCATGACCACCCATTCCTGGTCCAGAAGCTGACACTCCTAAGTTACTGCTATGCTAACTGTGGTGGTCTTCAGGGAGAAGGAGACTGAGGCATCTGGTACTGCTTAAAACCAGGCAGCTTAGAAACCCCACAGAATGCCTGGTGTCATTTCTGCTGAGCTGTTGGGATTCATGTTGTAGGCATAAGGGCACAGCCCCCTGCTGTGAGGCCTCCTTACACAGACTGGCTGGCAGGGACCAGAATGGGCTGCTGGAAAAGTGGCTGTACCACTATTTTGTGAGTCCATTGCCCACTTGAGCTTGGTAGGAAGGCAATGGAGTGTACTGAGTCACAAGGCCTTGCATCTGGCCTCACATGCTGCTCCTCTGATTTCTGAGTAGGCCCTGGTTCTGAGGCTGTGGGACCCCAAGCTTGCCTTGGTAAGTCATCTGCTGCAAGTTAGGCATCATGAGCTGTGACCCAGGCTTCTGGGATGGCTGGGGCAGATGTTTACCATGCTGGGGGTTATAGGCCACCAGGTGAGAAAGAGGTTGATATTGCTGGTTGCAATTAGGATACTGTCCGGAATCTGTTGAAAGTTGTGCATGTAGCCTTGGGGTGGCAGGACTTGCTGAGAGCATGGCTAGTGGTGGAATAGGTGTAAGTAGGAAGGGGCTGTCCCACAGAAGCCATGATAAAGCTATCTTGCTGAGGATGCTGGGAAATAAATGGGGGCTGGAACAGAGCTGAGGAAGGGTCAGTGATGGAGGAAGGTCATCAGCCTATGTGTTACTTTCATTGGTTAATAAACTGCCTTGGCCCTTTAAGAGGAGAGAAAATTACGTAGGCGGAGTCGACAGAACAGAATTCTGGGAGGAAGAAAGCTGAGTCAGGCAGATGCAATAGCTCTCCTCTCCAAGATGGATGCAGGTTAGAATCTTCCCGGTAAGTCACTACCTCGTGGTGCTACACAGATAATTAGAAATGGGTTAATCAAGATGTGAGAGTTAGCCAGTAAGAGGCTAGAGCTAATGGGCCAAGCAGTGTTTAAATGAATACAGTTTCCGTGTTTTATTTTGTGTAAAGCTAGCTGGTGGCCGGGAGCTGGGCAGTGGGAAGTGGCCCACAGCTCCTCACTACAGGTCAGCTGCTTCAGTAGAACCTTGGTGTCTAAGGCTCATCTGTGTATACGGGTTGCTGAGGACATCTGCCTGTGAAATCGTGATTATTCAGGGGAGGCTGTTGCTGAGGAGAGAGTGGGAGAGCAGGAAGTTGCTGCTGCTGATGTTGCTGCTGGGCAGTACAAGGGAGAAGGCCCTGGACAGACTGGGGTGAGGTGGCTTGTTTGTACACTTCTGGGGCACCAATTGCCATACCTGGCCTAGAGATTCTTCCTGCAGTGCCACCTTTACTGCTGTCACCATGGGTGAGGATGGAGATTCCACTGAAGTTGCTGGCTTTGGTGACAGGGGTAGTGATGAAGCCAGCAGGCCTGTTTTTTGTCCCACCCGTCTCCCGTCCGCCTGGCTAGCTTATGCCCTGAAATAACAACACACAAAATGTATTCATTTAAACACTGCCTGGCCCATTAGTTTCAGCCTCTTATTAGCTAATTCTCACATCTTGCTTTAACCCATATTTAGTAATGTGTGTAGCACCACAGGTTGGTGGCTTACTGGGAAAGATTCAGCATGTCTGACCTGGTGGCTGGCTCCATGGTGTCTTACCCAGAGAGGAGAGTCATGGCAACTGACCGAGACGTCTGCCTCACTCCCAGCATCCTGTTCTGTCTCCTCCACCCACCTATGTTCTGACCCATCAGGCCATGCTGTTTCTTTATTAATTAACCAATGAAATCATCAGATAGATAAAAGACACACCTACACCAGACATGAGGTTGCATACTCTGGACAGAGCCATTGGAATCTATGCTGCTCCAAGGTCCTGGCTCCAGGGATTTGAGTTTGCTGTCTTTGCTACTCTGTAGGCTGCTTGAGGTGCAGCTCAGCCCTTCACGGTTCCCCCTGACATCATTTTGATATCTGTTCTGGCCAGTCTCTTAGGCTAATATTCTCTCTCGGGTCCTTTGATATTCCTCTTTTCTCTCTTCTATTGACCTGCTCCATCTTCCATCCTACAATGGAACTCTGACCTGGTTGTCGTCTTGGTCCACACTGGTGTCATCTCTCTTGAGAATTAACCTCTGTTGAAATCCTGTCTTCTTCTCATCTTTTAAGAGTTCTGAGACCTCTGTCAGGCATTCTCATGTTGCTGGTATTGTTGATGATGACAGCTTTCCCAGTTTGATCAACATTATGTTCCATCCCCAAATAGGCAGCTACCTGGTATAATAGCATCTGGTGATACTAGGTTATCTGAGGGAACTTCTAAACTGGTTATTGTTGTCACTGATAAACTCCAGAATCTCCTGTTCTAATTTTAGCAGCATCATTCTGTCCCTTGGGTTCTTTTTCAGTGTATTTACAAGAAATTTGCATAGATCTATTCCAGTGGAGTCAGTATATGCTTGGTTCAAGTCTCTGGACAGCATCTTCCTTGGGACCTTTTCTTTGCTTTTGTCCTTGTTCCTTTTCAGAGACATCTTTTGTGGACTTTTCTTCCTCCTTGTCAGATGGTCAGCTAATGTGAAAATGGATAATATCCTGACTTCTAATGGCCCATCAGCAAACAGAGTGGAGGATTTCTCACACACTGCCAGCCTGTGTACAGACTTGAGCTTGGAATTAGACTTGGTTCTTTTCCTGGCATGATCATGGCTGGATGTTTACCTCTGTTGCCTGGCTCAAAACAGTATCTTTACCCTCTTTCTCAACTTCTTCCTTACTTGGAATTTTAGTGATAAATTTGTTTTCCTTTACAGATTCTTCCACCAGTGTTTTTTTATTCCTTCATTATTTCCAGAGTCTCCCGGGTAGTGTGCCTATTAGACATGTTCTACAGGGGATGCAGCAGCTTCTATGAACTCCTGAGTCCAGTGCTGGGATGCCATCCCATTTAGAAACAACTTTAACATATGAAATGGGCCAAAAGTTTGGAAGGTTTGTATAATTCAGAAAATCAATACTTGTTAATTAGGGCCAGTTGTGTTGGTGCAACCCAGCTACTGGAGAATAGAAACAAGCAGACCTCTGTGTGTCTGTAGCCAGCCTGATCTAATTTCTAGCACAAATAAGCTGGCTCATCCATCCAGGTGAAATAATAGAACTGTGTCAAGTAAGACTTTGATACACCAAGGAAGGACAGTAGTTGCTGCTGCTAGTGATTCACCTCATAGGGTAAGAGCAGGGAGGGTGCATGGGCTTTGCCTACTGCCCTGGGCTGCATCCTACACCACCCATGGCAGGCAGAAGCAGTGCCGGGCTCTGATGGGGCTCTAGGCTGAGAGGCAGGGGAGAGGAGTAGGTGTGTGTGGTGGTCAGGGGATTCAGAAGGAGTAAGTAAGCAAAGAGGGAAGAGAAGGGAGCTCAAATGCGGAGAGGGGCGAAAAGCTCACTGTGGATTTTTTTTTTTTACTGTTTGAGCCCATTAACTTGACTCCAAATCTCCTGCATAACATACTGTTCTATAGTGCTTTCACCCAAACTGTTTTTATATTTTTATTTTTCCACCCTGAAATTTCCACTTCCTCTTCTCCTTTCATTCCCCTCCCACTCTGCTCCCCCACTCACCCTTTTCCTTTCCTCCCTCCACTTCAGTTTTATGAGTGAGGTGTTCTCGTCCTACTTCTTCTGTATCTGGCTTCCTGTGTGACCTGCAGACTCAGCCTTTCTTCTTCCCAGAATTCTCCTGTTCTGGTTGCTCTGCTTATACTTTCTGCCTGGTTACTGGCTAGTCAGCATTTTATTAAACCAATACAACAGACAAATCTTTAAGGGTACAAGACCATTGTCCCACGGCAGATGTGGGGTGTCCTTCTGTATATTATTGGCTATTATTGGCTAATGAATAAACTGTTTCACTCAGTGGGTTAGCAGAGTAAAGTCAGGTGGGAAATCTGAACAGAGATCTAGAGAGAAAGTAGGCGGAGTCAGGAAGACACTATGTAGCTGCTGAAGGAGACAAATACTGGAACCTTACCAGTAGTCCACAGCCTCATGGTGATACATAGACAAATAGAAATGGGTTAATTTAAGATGTAATACCTAGCTAGGAATATGCCTAAGCTATTGAAGAGTGTTGTTGGCCATGTTGGCCTACAGGAAAGAACAACATGAAGGCCTTGCATTCAGGCCAGCCCTTGTTCAGGCTCTACAGCCTGCTACTCTGGGGTCAGGTAATGAACACCAGCAAGCATATTTTGTTTCAGTTTCAGAGCAGAGACAGGAAGGTTCTCTAGTAGACCCAGATGCCACACTGGCTCACATACTTGACATCCCACAACTCACTGTAATGTACATTCATGGAATGCAGAGCCCATTGTGTCAATGCCTAGGCCCTGAGGCTACTGTTGCAGAATGAGCAGAGGCAGGTTCTGAGGAATACTTCAGCCTGATACAGCTCAGGAAGTGGGAGTGAGGAGAGTCAGGGCAGAGACTTCCAAGGGATGCAGCAAAGGCCTGAGGTTTGGCCCTTCTCTGCTACTTTTGAAGGACAGGTTCCTAGTGTTTGGGGTTAGGGCTTCACCTATGTATCCAAGGTGATACATGTATCCAAGGAGTCTGGAATGTTTGGGTGGAAAGTTCCATCCCAAGCCATTCCCCTGGGAGTTGCCTCAGTCCAGACTCCACCCCCAAGAAAGCCCACCAAATGATGATCCCTACTTAGAGATGCTTAATACCATACCCACAGGTTGTTTAAACTACCTCCAGTGAAGAAATACGTTGTTTCCGAGTATTCTTTACTCATCTCCTCTCTGAGGGCCTGGAAGGCCACCCAGGCGCTCCAGTATCCATTAAACCCGGACGTTTTTCAATTGGTTTTGGTCTGATTTGGGTTATTGCATTGGCAGAGAGGTTTATTGGGCCACAAATAGCTTCATTGAGTAGTCACCACTTCTTCCAAACATAATCAAGTCCTTAGGTGCCTGTCCTTATCCTGTAAAAACATGTCAGGTTGCAGATGTGAGAGTCCCCTTGTTGAAGGCAGGAAAGCAAAGGGCATTCGATCTGACATGTAGTAAGTCTTCACTGACAACCTAGTTCTTTTGACGTTGAATTTCTCGTCCAATGTCTGCTTCAACTAAGGCCAAAAGGACAGAGAGAAACAGTGAAGGCTGGAAGCCACGAAGTGATGAAGTATCCCTTTCATCCCAGCACTCAGGAGGCACAAGCAGGGAGATCTCTGAATTCAAAGCCAGACTGGTCTACAAAGAGAGTTCTAGAACTGCCAGGGCTCACAGTGAAACCATTTATTGAAGGACCAAAAGGGAAAACAAAACAGTGGTGTTGGAGAATGGAGAAGAAGCAAGGGAGGGGGGTGAATTTGTAGCTTGTCCTTTCTCAGTTTAGATTGATAGCCTTTTGGTAGTCATGGGGAGATAGGGCCTCCTTTGGTCCAGGCTGTTGCTGAATTACCTGTGAAACCAGATGACCTTGACCTTCTCATCTTCTTGCCTCTACCACCTGAATGCTAAATTTAATGGTCAGTAATGCTGTGCCCACTTTAAACTAGGTTCGGGGAATCAGATTCAGACCTTTACATGCTGGGCAAGCACTGTACCAATGGAGCTAACCTCCCAGCCCTGTGATTACCAAAATAGACAAAAACCCAAAACTTTGTTCTCTTACAAGATGTCTGACTAACATACCCTCTCCAAGTGGGAGCACTTCTTAGATGAAAATTCCCTCATTTGGAAATAGCCCTACCCCTAAAATCTCATTAGGCTGATTCCCTTTGTACCTTGGTTACATCTGCAAAATCTAAAGAGTACAATAAGGTTACTTTCTTGGAAATAGGGATATCTCTTGGCTTGGAAATCTTCTTTTTATCCTCACCAAAACCTCCCTGGTAAGTTCTCCAGTGCATGGGGTGCCCCTCATTTCTGGAGACAGAATGACCAGAGCAAGGCTCTGCTTCTCAGGTCTCCATCAGGACAGGTCACTCTCATGGTTTGAGTGACTATTTTTAACTCTGGTTCTACACCTAACTTGCAGGCCCACTATGATTTGAAGACTTGTCTCTTTGTTCTGAAGCTCAGGGTATGGCCTAACCAAAACCCCTCTTCCCTTCACTCACAGGACTGACTGAAATTACCTGGCACGAGTGAGAAGAAAACATGGAACATGCAACAAACCTGCTTAGGAGTTTCTTGGGGGAGGTTGTACAGGCCTGGTGAGGTTGGTGTGTGTCAAGTTGGGAGCATAGGTCCCTGCCTCTTGCATCTATCCCAGCCCCCAGGACTGGTCTGGACAACAAATCCCAGCAGTCCATGTCCTGACCCCTCCCTGGCGGTGGGTACAGGACCACTCCCCAGGGTATTTAAGTGACACTGCCCCCAAAGAGGAACACATGGTCTCCCTTTCTTCTGCCTGGTGGTTGCATCCCCCTGGGGCCACCCAAGAGTGCAGAACTCCCATTAAACCTGGATATTTCTTAATTCAGCTTGTTTTGATTTGGCTTGATTGGGAATTTTGTGTTGGCAGGGAGCTCATGATAGGAAATATTCCTAACAGTGTGCAGAGAAGAGAGGGAGAGAGAGAGAGGAGAGAGAGAGGAGAGAGAGAGAGAGAGAGAGAGAGAGAGAGAGAGAGAGAGAGAGAGAGAGAGAGAGGGAGAGGAGAAAGAGAGAGGAGAGAGAGAGAGAGAGAGAGAGAGAGTGCTGAAGATGGCACCTCCAGCTTTTAAGGACTGCCTAGAGCATGCACCCAAGAAAAGCTGTTTTTAGGTCATATGCAGATGACAGAGCTCACACATGGGGTTTGTTCGCTAACAATAGTGCTCATAAACACATTAACCCTAGCTCCATTATTCTCTAAGTATTCAACTTTCCACAACAACAGCTGTTTTTATTATTATTCATTTGCCAAGGTGTTTTGAACTTCAGAATGAATACTCCTAAAGCATGGAGCCGTCACCCAGCCTTCTGATGGGAGAAAGACTTATTATCTTGTTTGAGACCAGGTTCCTGCTTTGTCTGGTTGTCTGAAGTCCTCTTGACAACCTCAGCATGAAATCACAGAACAAACATCTCTTTTCCTGTCCTTAAATATCTCTTTACATGTTAATGTTCTGGGACATTTCCACCTGTGTGACAGCTAACTAGCCACACCTGGCAGGAGGAAGAAAGAGAAGAGCCAGTGGAATGCAGGAAGAGCAGCAGAGTCAGCTTTTGAGCCAAGGGCAAGTTGCTATGAAATGCTTATCTCTGGTGATCAAGTCTTTGACTGCTGTAGAAGGCAGGGAGCAGGAACCTTTGTGCTGTGTCTTTAAACACAGTGTAACCCTATGGGAGGTGCTCTTGTCACTCAGGCCTCACTGGCCAATCAGGTCCTCCAGGGAACCGGCCAGACAAAAGTGGTGCAGGGCCCTTCCAGGGGCCCATTTTAGGCTTGGATTTGAAAAGGACTTTTCTCTCTTGCACTGAGCATTGGGCTCCCATTTGGGGAGACAGCGTGCATCAGCTCCGCAGCTGCACCATGGTGAGTGAGGGGTTACTCTCCACAGACCGGAGGTGCCCTGGGCCGAGGTGAGTAGGAAGCTGCTGTCACCAGGTGCCTTTAGTGGCTGGGCTCAGACTAAGTGGAGGGGCCTGCTGAAGCACATGGCTGGTGTGGTAGTCCTTCCCTGGCTGAGTGGGAGCAAGTGGACACAGAGTTTAGTGTATTTCTGCTTCGTCCTAAGTAGTCTTAAGTGATCTCTGCTGGCAGCCTCTGAATAACTTCACTGCCTGGGCTGAGTCTGCACAGAGCAGATCGTTGGGATCCGCAAATGGTGGTGCCTGTAGTGCTTATGTTGTCGTCTGTGGAGAGATAGTACCAAATTTGCCAAACTCGAAGACTACTGGTATCTCCAGTATCTTCTTCTGCACTTTTACCATTTAGGTTTAGGATCCGTATGTAGTTACTTTTGTGGAGCTTGTAAACGGTTTCTCTTGTGTAAAGTTGCACTCCACTGCTAAACTGTGATGTAGAAAAGTATAATTGAGGGACTAGAAAAATGGCTCAGAGGTTAAGAGCACTGGCTGCTGTTCCAGAGGTCCTGTGTTCAATTCCCAGCAACCACATTTTGGCTCACAACCATCTGTACTGAGATCAGGCGCCCTCCTCTGGCGTGGGGGCATACATCGAGGTAGAATATTGTATACGTAATAATAAATAAGTCTTTAAAAAAATAAAATTATAATTGATTGTAGAATTAATGGTATAAGGATTTACCAATTCTTAGGAGACATTAACTCACACAAAGTAGAATTTAAGTAAGGGAGGACTGCATCCCAAATACCCAAAGATAAGTAGGATGCTAACCATGCCTGATGAGATTAGTATCATGAGATGAAAATGTTGTTTATCAGAATTAATCAACCATTAAGGTACATTCCTATAATAAATGAGACAGCCATGATTTACAACCAGCCAAAAGACCCACTTCCTCATCAAAGACCTCTGATCTGCTGCTCAAGGGTCACAAACACGAATGCCATGAAAGTATAATAATTCTAGAACAGCTGCATTTTTCAGCTCTTAGCAAAGCAGTTGTGACTCAGTGTCCCCTGTGCTGACTGAGGTGGACTTGAATCCTGTCTGCAGCCCCACAGGGCATTGCCCTTGCTATCTTCCTGGCTAACCACCATAAATTCTTGGATTGAAAGTATGCTGTACTACTGGGCTCTAAAATTACCAGTTTGAGTCATACAGTGGGACTGTCCATTGCAGTAACAATACAAGGATTTGCACGTGGAGCATGGCTTCTCCCTTCAGACCAGGAAAGTAGGAACCGTGGACTGTGTACGCTGGAGGGGGTAAACACACTGGACAATAGCTAGATCATACACCTAAGTCTAAGGCCATGAGTTTCAGGGGTATCCATTACAAAGAAGGACCTGATGGGGTACAGTGTGTGACTTTCTGTGTAATTTCCCATCATCCATTAATTTCTTGCATGTGAATGAAGACAGACACCGGTGGGTATACAGTTAAGGGAAGAGAGCTTGAACTACTAAGTATTTAGTTTCCAATTAATGAAATCTCTCATGCAGATATATTCAATCCTGCTTGACACAGTGAAGTCAGCTCAGATATTTGGAGACACAGGCCATTGGATGTAACTCCATGTGTCAGCTTGCACCCCTCAGCAGCTAACATTTTACATGGGAGAAAGTCATTCGTTCTCTTATTAATAGCATTCTCCCTACCAGGGAAGTGCCCACTCTGTTTCAAAGTATAACTAAGTGATTAATTATTTTTATCATTTTAAGAAGTCAATTATTGGTTATCATTTTTAGATTTCATTTTCTTCAAAGGCATGACTGCTATAATTTCTTTGTTTCTATTTTCCAATGTTCCCAGTTTTTGAATTTCATTCCATTTTTAAGTGCTGTTTATTTATTCATCTATTTATTTAATCAGCTTAGAGCAGTGATTCCCAACCTGGTAAGCCATGACTCCTTTTGGGGAAATCAAATGAACCTATCACAGCACTGGCCTGAGACTGTATTAACGAGTCACAGAAATAGGAATATTGATAACAACTGCTTTAGATTAATGTCTCCTGTAGCTCAGGCTTACATCATACTATGTAAATGAGAATTGCTGTAAACACCTAATCCTGCCTTTACTTCCTAGTGCTGCAAAGACAGTCCAGCAGCTTCTACCAGGCTGGACCTTGACTGGTCTGTATGAAGGAGAAATAGAACAGTGAATGAGTATCCCCCAGTTTCTGTAGATTTTATAGTGAATTTACAAGTGAAGTGGGACCTGTGTAAGAATTGAGTTCACTGACCAACTGTAAAGCCCGTGTAGTCACAACAGACAAACTATGGGCAAGAAGGAGGGTAAAAGCTTTCTTGCTGTGACATTCGATGACATTAGCACTGAGTAGTGAGGTGATCAATTTTAGATGTGCTGTAAATGTCATGTCTGGCCATTTCGTGGGTCCACAGACTGTGCATTCAAGAATCTATATAAAGGACTGAACTTATTATTAAACCAAATTACTGTAGTTACAGAAGTTCAAGTAAAATGGAAGAGCTGGATAAAAATGGTGTGGCCCTGCCTGCCATGATTTATTTTCCAAGTTTAAGATGTATGCTCTGAAAAGAAATGATGTAAGTAGTACTTTTGTGTGCTCTAATAACAAATCCCTGGTCTCTGGAGCACATGAACGTAAAGCCGTTTACAAACTATTTTTAAACAGAAATTTTCAGGGATTATAAATACATTGTTTCCATTTCTCTTTCCTACCCCTAAGCCCCGTCCTGTAACCCTTTGCTGTGTTCTAATCCTCATTGCTTCTTTTGGTTTAACAACAATTACTGTTTGAGTGTGACCTGTGTTTGGCTGCAGGACCTCCCAGCTATGAAGTAAAGGGTTAGCTACACTGGACCTCGAGTGTGTAATGGAATGTGTACAATAAGGACTCTGTGCCTTGGAAGAGGAACAGGAAGTGCTCTGGAAGAATGGAAGATTTTACTAAACTACATATTTTCCAGATTAGGATCTTGTCTGACCATAGTGTGGAAGGACAAACCTGGAGGACTTTTGATTTCTAAGATATTTGATCTTTGCTCACCCAACAGAGTAACTACTAATATCTTGAAGCCCAGCTGGGTGGTCCTAGCTAATGAGGGACTCTGGTTAGCAATCAGGAACACCAGTAGGAAGTAGTTTATAGGTTCTTCCCAGGATTCTCTTGTCTGCCCTACAGAGCTGTAAGGAGAACCATAAGCCATGCCATGGTGAATGTAGGACACTCTGTCCCCAGATCAGGAAAAGCAGGTTGGCTGAGCTGTCAGAGCTGCTTGGACTGGGATGAAACATGAGCCAGACAGGTTCTGTTGTTCTTTGTGGTGACCTGGGCAGTGGCCCTTGGCCTCTGAGCTTTGTTCACTGTGGATTCCCTAAGGAAGGGGAGGCTCTGCCATACTGGCATGGGAGACTAGGAGCTTGTAATATTGTTGCCTCATGCTGTGTAATTGAGAATTGCTTTGAATATGTAATCCTGCCTCTGCTGCCCAGTGCTGGGTAGATAATCCTACAACATCTTCAGGACTGGGACTTGACTGGTCAGTGAGAAGGAAAAATAGACCAGCTAATGAGTGACCTCCAGTGTTTCTGACTTTCAGTGTGTGATTATAGATGAAGAGAGATCTG
This sequence comes from Arvicola amphibius, assembly GCF_903992535.2. Taxonomy (NCBI): domain Eukaryota; kingdom Metazoa; phylum Chordata; class Mammalia; order Rodentia; family Cricetidae; genus Arvicola; species Arvicola amphibius. The sequence goes on along the minus strand of NC_052064.1, from coordinate 7,528,004 downwards.
TGCAAGAATTGAGTGCATAGACCAAGCTTGAAGCTGGTAGATTCACAGTGCAGAAATGGAGAGACAGGACAGTGGTTGAGAACTTTCCTACATCAACAGTATTTGAGATTATCAATGTGGAACTAGGTAATCATTTTTACATGCTCCATAAATGTCCTGATAGACATTTCTTGCTGTTGACAGACCAGGCAATAAAGAATCTGGATAAAAGACTGACCTTATTATGAAACCAAATTGGTATAGTTACAGTAGTTCAACCAAAATAGCTCTCAGTGAAATGTTGTGGCCCTGCCTAACAGGACTGTTATTTTACTGGTTTTAGATATATACCCTGAGATAAAAGGTTTGAGAAATCTTTGATGTGCTCTAATACAAATCCCTAGTTTCTGGAGCACAAAGCCATAAAGCCTGTTTGAACTTTCCAAAATAATTTCTTGAGATTATAACTATATCATATCCACATTCTCTTTCCTGTCCCCAAGCCCAACCATGACCCCTCAGTGTCTTCTAATTCTTGGTCTGATTTTCTTTAACAGCAGTTGTAAATGTGACCTTTGTTTGGCTGCAGGATTTCCCAGGTATGAGGCAATGTGTTGGCTGTACTGCACATTGAGTATGTAATAGGATGTGCACACAAAGGACCCTGTGCTTTGGATGAGGAACAGGATATGCTCTTGGACAGTGAAGGAATATCTTCTAAAATACTAACTTTCTAGACTAGGACTCTGTCCACTGGGCTGGAAGGACAAAACAGGAAGTCCTCTGCTATCTGAGTCATTTGATCTTTGATCACCCAGTAGGGGAGCTGACAAGATTCTGAGGCCCAGTTGGGTGGCCCTAGCCAATGAGGGGTTCTGGAAAGTCTTACCAAACAGGTATAATAGTGGCAAGGAACTTGCAGGTTCTTTCCAGGATTCTTTTCTACTTTTGTTGTAATGAGGGTTTTTTTTGTAAAACTAAACAATTTTGTTTTTTAAAGGTTTATTTATTTTTATTGTGCATTCAAAATTCTGCCTCTGTGTAAGCCCACATGTCAGAAAAGGGTACCAGACCTCATTACAGATGGTTGTGAGGCACCATGTAGTTGCTGGGAATTGAACTCAGGACCTCAGGAAGAGCAATCAGTGCTCTTAACACCTGAGCCATCTCTCCATCCCTAGGAACAACACAAGCTATGCCATGGTGAGTGTAGGGTGTTCAGAGAAGTTTTGTTCAGCTGTCATTTCTACTGGGATTTGGATGGAGCATGAGCCAGGCTTTGGTTCTCTTGGTCTTTTGTAGTGACCTGAGCAGTGGTCCTTGTCCTCTGAGCCTCCCTATATATGGATTTCCTGGACAGAGGAACACTGTGCAGCCCTGGCATGGTAGGATATTATACGTGTAATATCACTGTCTAGTGTACACACCGAGTCATGCTTTTGGTGTGCAGTGGGAGGACAGATTTGAAAACTGATAGTCTGCTTTCTAGAAGTTTTGAATATTGCATTCTACTTTCAAGTTTGTCTTATAAATGGTTCAAATAGTTTAAAAGCTGATAGAACTATGGTGATGTTGATGTCTTTTAGCAGCCCATGATTAGAATACTTGTAATGTGTCTGATACCACTAGCCACAGTGGTTTGATTCAGTGATATTTAGCTCTAGGCGACAAAAAGAATTTCTGAGCTGCAGAGATTTCTTAGGTGTGTATGGTGTTAAGCCAGTAGATAGGGTAGAATCTATATCTTGTGCTATAATCTGTGTGACAGGAAACAGAAATTATTCTATATTGCTTTGGGGATTGGGCATCAGTGGGGCTGGGTTTACCTGAAAACACAACAAGACCTAAGGGGCTGCAAAAGCAATCATCTCTTTATAGAGAGGGCTCTACAGCATAGGGCCTCTTTGTTTGGAGGAAATACCAGTAGCTGTAGGGTCAGAAACAATAGTTTGAGGATCACTTTGAGGTAATTTTGTGAAAATTGTGAAGTCTTTAATTTCTCTACACATAAAATCATAGGTAGCTGGGTAACATTGTTCAAGATCACATATTTTCTGACTAAGTTTCCTTTGTTCTTTGATTAATAGTTAATGATATTTTCCTGCCTATGTTCTTGTCTTTTTCACTCCATCCCCTTTATTCTTTCTCAAATATTATACACATTCCTGATTGTTGCAGCTTTGTGGTATTTTTCTCCCAAGACAGGGTTTCTCTATAGCTTTGGATCCTGTCCTGGAACTCGCTCTGTAGACCAGTCTGTCTTTCAACTCACAGAGATCCGCCTGTGTCTGCCTTCTGAGTGCTGGGATTAAAGGTGTGCATCACCACCACGCAAGAAGTCATACTATATCAATATGTTTAGTATTTTTTCATAATCCCACTGATTACTCTGAATGTTTCCAATATGAATGTAGCTTTGTAATCAGCTTTCCTGTTATAAATTGTTATAATTGTTATACAATGATAATGCCCAACAATTTATACTGTATTCATTTATGGTGCAAACTTACCATACACATCATTTTAATTTTGATGCATCATGTTCCCAAGGGTCATTTATTTACTTCTTTATTTATTTTGGTTTTGTTGCTATTATTGTTAATCTGAGAGACTTTTGGTTTATCTGATAAAAGGTATTATGGATGTTGGCAGGTGGCTCATCACATATTTATTTTGGAGATGACCTAAGTTCAGATACCTAACTCGATTTGTGAGGCTCATAACTCTTACCATTTCATATCCAAAGCCTCTGAACCCTTCTTTTTTGTATGTCACCTGCATACATATGGAATACATTCTCACTCATGCACAAACATATGCCAAAAATAGCAATGAACTTGTTTTCAAAAGTACTTGTGACTTATAAAGCAATTAGAGAAAAACACGTTGCTTTAGGTGTACACTGATTCTTTTAAAAATCTGTTATCTTGCATTTTGTTTTAAAATGTTTTCATTTCCTCACTCTGATTGCAGATTTACAGGCAATCATCAATCATGGGAAACAAATGGTGTCTATGTGATTCTAGAAGACATACTGTTCTTTACTATAGATAATGAGATCCTTTTAGTAGTCAAAACAATTTTCTATGAAGTTAAAACATGAGGACGTTTCAAGTGAATCTCTCCAATTTTGGTGGAATAGCCCTGGTGTAGGAGGTCCTTCTGTATTAGTGCTGCTTTCATTGGTTGTTAAAGAAACTGCCTTGGCCTAGTTGAGAGGGCAGAACTTAGGTGGAGAAGGCAGAATTGAATGCTGGGAGGAAGAAAGGAGGGTAAGGGAGAGAGAGCTCCATGGAGCCTCCAGGTCACACATGCTGGATCTTTCTTTGCGCTGATACACAAATTATTAGAAATGGGTTAGATCAAGATGTAAGAGTTAGCCAATAAGAGGCTAGAGATAATAGGCCAGGCAGTAATTTAATAATACAATTTCTGTGTGGTTATTTTGGGTGTAAGCTAGCTGGGCAGTTGTGATGAAAAGCAGGCCCTCCTGCCTCAATCTTTTCTTTCAACACAGCCCTCCTCACAAAAGCCATTTTCTATTATTGGTAAAGGATATAGAACTCTTATAAGAATGCTAAAGATATGAGAAAACTGGACAAAGAACTTAATCATCTGTTCTTGTGGGACCTAGAAGAAGGAAGTGTTGAGATTAATGGCAGAATGTGGAGGTCAAAGCCATAAAATTTTAGTGGGCTGTAGGCTCTGCAGGGAACCATGGAGTTGGCCCAACCAAACTGCCTTGAGAGACCTGTGTCATAAGTTTTTCAGGTTAAAGTCCATGGTTCCTGGGTCACAATATACTTCCCAGTTCCTGGTAGACTGTTGCATTCCCTCAGGCAGTCAGCTGATTAAGCATTCAGGCTGATTTGTGCTGCTTTGTATGATCCCTTAGTAGTCAAGGAATCATGAAAGCTAACAGGACAATTGATTTAGACATTAATCTTGTGTACACTGTATAGCTGGCAAACTTTATTATATCCTGCTGTAGACAGAGGCTGCTTGTTCATTGCACAGATGCCCAGACCTGCAATAATTATAAAAAATTCTATTAATTACAAGACTGCTTAGGCTTTTTATTAAGTAACTCTTACTTCTTAAACTAACCTATTAATATGTGTGTCATCACATAGCTGTGGCCTACTAGTAAGGTTCTATCCAGTATCTGTCTCCTTCGGGAGCTACATGGCATCTCCCTGACTCTGCCTTCTTTTCTCCTCTATCTTTGCTTGGAATTTTCACTTGTCCTGTTCTGTGATGCCATAAGCCCAAAGTGTCTTCTTTATTAACCAATGGTAATAAAACATCTTCACAGCATACAGGGGGAATCCCATAATCACCTCCCATTTTCTGTCTAAGTAAAAAGTAGGTTTTGACTTCGACATAGCAAGATTACATATAAAGAAACCATTATCCAGCAAGAATTAGAATTACAATATTTAGTCCATTTACACATGGCAAATTAAGGAAGATACTATATCATCTATTCTATTTTGTGAGTCTAAAGTTTTATAGCTAATCTATTTTTTATAAATATAAAACTGTCTCTTGAGGCTGGAGAGATGGCTCAGTGGCTAAGAGCACTGATTGCTCTTCCCGAGGACCCAGGATCAATTCCCAGCACCCACATGGCAGCTCACAACTGTCTGAAAATCCAGCTCAAGGGGATCTGACGCCTTCACACCAATGCACATAAAATAAACTTAAATAAATCATTTAAAAAAGATAAAACTGTCTCTTCAGCTCTATCAAAGCCTTCAGAAGGATATTCTACTATCTAAGTAAATGGGAAGTATGATGTAAGCAACTTCTAAAACTCTAGAATTGACAAAGACATTTTGCTGCCTGGACAGTCACCCAAAGTTCTTCTGTACCATTGGGGCATCCATCTTCAGCCTACAGGCCCATAGTGTCTGGAAGACTTTTCCATGAAGCAGGAAATTTCAAAGACAGTTCCACCTCTATTGGCAGTTTGTTATGCACCTTTTTTGTGTGTCCTGCAGAATGTCTGGCAGACTCTTTCATGGAGCAGGAACTCTGAATAACTATCTCACCTTCTTTAGTCAACTTTAGCAGTCATTTTTCTGTGGGTCCTGCATGTCCAGTTTATAAAACATACAATGAAGCAATTCCAGCAGAAGTGTCTTGCCCAAATGACTAGTCACATTGAAGGCAAATTCCATAATGAGGTTCTTCAATGCCCATCAACATCTCTTAAATAAGAGGTGCTGCCAGAGGCAAAAATGGCTCACTGTCATAAATAGTCCTAGGTTTTTAAAACATTTTAAATGCCATATTCTCTTATGTCTCATATTCTCTATGTCTTTGAAAGATTTAAAGAATACCTATCCATCTGAAATATATCTCTCTACATCTAGAAAGCCTAATATGACTACAAGTTTAACTGTTTTAAATTTCTATCTATTAATTTGTATTTCCTAACTATACATTGCATCTTAAAGTGAGCTGCACAAATATAACACCTTAAACAAGAACACACACACATATACATACATATACATATATATACATATATATATATATATATATATATAAAACAAAATTGACCTTTAATTTTTATCAATAGGACAAGATGTATACAAATGCAAAGTATTATCTCTATATCATTGCCCCTTTAAATGTAAACAAATGTTTATAAACAATATTTGGGAATTTGGTAGTAGTTCTCTCCAAAATGCTTTCTACTTTTTGTTGGAAGAAGTATTTTAAGGGGTTCACAAAGACCTTTCAAGGGATCTTGATCCATCAAATCACTTTATCCTGGAAGGAATCCACAGGTTCTCATCCTCTGTGGAAACAAAGGCAGAACCTCTCTTCCAAAGCAACATATCGTTAGACCCAAATTTTGAAGTCAAGATACACTTTAAAATATATATGTTGGTTTGGCTTAGCAGCCCATACAATGAAATGTCTCTCTGTACTTAGCTCATTCACAGTCAAAAAAACTTTAATAAAACACAATAATATATGTAATGTAGATTCTCTGTGTATTTTAGATCTTTATGGGGCTTTTTTTCTTTACTCCTTTAATCTATGACTATCTGTATTCTCTCTCCCAAGCCTACACACATTTATAGACTGCGAGCCATTTACAGGTCTTTTTATTTCAATCTGTTTCTATTGCTTATTTGTAATTATTTTCTAACTAGGAGTGCCTTTTTTAAAACAAATATTAAGTGGGCAGGGCTAGGATCCACTCTGAAGCCCTGACTGCTTGCTATACCTAGTCCAACATGGCAGAGGTATGTTTACTGCAATCTCTGTGAGCCATTCTCACCACCCCAGCTCCAGATACATGGCAGGTCTATGTCTCAATTAAGCAGTTTGTAACATGCTGCACACAGACCCCATTTAAGTGCTGTACCTTCCAAAAGAGTCGTAGCTGTTTGTGCCATCACGAACCAGGAAGCCCTTCCCTAAAGAAGCTGTGCATCCTTTGTTGCCAATGCTGAGTCAGGAAGACCCCTCTTATAGGAGCTGTGGCACCTCTGCTTGCTGCCAGCTAACAGAGCCTAACAGAAAAAAATGCAGCTACCAAGAAGTCATGTTACCTCTGTTCTTTTGTGTCTAGAATTTCTTTTTAAACTCTCTTGAGTTTTATGTTGATGTAGTTTCCTACATCATTTTGTTGATGGAAGCTGTACGTTTGTTTTCTGGCTGCTCAGGCTCAAAATAATTACACAGAAACTATTAATTATAACACTCCTTGGCCACTATCTGTGCATTGCCACATGGCTGCGGCCTACTGGTCAGGTTTCATGTGGTGTCTGTCTCCTTTGTGGTTACATGGCATCTCCCTGACTCCCCCTTCTTTACACCTCTGTCTCTGCTTAGAATTCTCATCTTGCTTTATTCTGTGCTGCCATAAGCCCAGATCAGCTTTTTTATTAATCAATGGGAATAAAACATCCACAGCTTACAGAGGGGAATCCCACATTATCCTGGAAACTACAACTGTATTGATCCTAAAAATTGGCATTATCTTCTATTTTTGGCAAAGAAATAAAAGGTCTGATTGCTCTCAATAAAACAGTCACAGCATTGTCTTTCTGTGGCCTTTCCAGCCCAAGTCTACTTCATTCCTTGTGGCCCCATCAGGTGATCTTAGCTTGGTAAGTAAGCACAGGTGCTTAGAAGACTTCATGAAAATTTTATCTAGAGATCATTTGTGTGGTATTTTTTCCCTAAGCTTGCTTAATCTCTCCATGTCCTGAGAACATGCATAGGCTGAATTAAAAAGGAGTAGACTGATTTGTACAACATATTACTTCTATCGGGTGGTTATTACTCATGACTTATTCAGGTCTACAGTAGAAAGAAATGAAAAGTATAGCTGCAGGTTTCTCTCTCTCTGCCAGCTTTCAAATAACCATTCAGAGACATATTAACTATAAATATTTGGCTAATGACTCAGACTATTACTGGCTAACTCTTACATTTAAATTAATCCATATATTTGTATATATCTGCTTTGCCATGTGGTTCATGGCTTGTTACCACACATCTTGTTTCTCCTGCATCTCTTGGCGTCTCCTTGACTTTACCTTCTTCCTCCTTCTATCTGTTTGAATTTCCCAGCTAGCTATATTCTGCCTTGCCATAGGCCAAACAGCTTTATTAATCAACCAAGAAAAGCAACACATATTTGCAGCATACAGAAGGACATCACACATCAGAAATGTCTGTGCTTTGTTAAAAAAAAAACAATACAAGGTAGTTCAAATGGCAGTCCACTGGTTTAAAGGATGCAGAGTTTGTCAAGGATTTTAGCACCATTAAAGGGAAGAGCCTGGCTGTACATTTGAAGCCTAGGAACATGCTCCAAGTGTAAGACTGCATCTAGCTAAGCCCTTAATTCTTGGAAGATGTACACAAAGAAATTCCTTGTCCCAGGAGCAACATCATACAGAACTTGCGGCAAATTTAGTCTGAGTTTGATAGGGTTCATCAAATCTTGGCAGGATTACTTGTTTCATACTGATTCAGAAAACAAGAAGGACATAAAATAGAAAAGTCATAAATACTTCTTTTGTGGTGAGTTTTTTTTACCCATCTATGTTAGGTAGAGTCAGAGCCCCAGTGAAAGAAGAGATTGTGAGACTTCATTACATGATGTGGTGGAGATGATGCTAGATCACATTTCAGACCACAAGAAGTTGAGATACCCAAGCTATGAGATATCTGACATGGAGAACTGAGAGGTTGTAGGTTCTTGTGTGATAATTTGATAAAAAGCCTGTTTGGAGTCAGAGAGCAGAAATAGCTATTTACTGACCAAAAAATGCCATAGAGGTTTGGAAGACTGTGGATAGACAAAAGACAAGAAATAGTAAGTAGAGAAGACCTTGACCTTTTTTTGGATGGAGGAATGGAAGAGGGAGCGCCACTGGTGGCTTCTCCACTGCTTCTCTGATCTTTCAGGTGCTTACCCCTGATATCTGACTCCCAGAAAAAGGCCAAATTATCCCCAGTCATTGCCTGAGCTGCTTTTGGTTAGAAGATTTAATCAGAGCAACATAATGCAAGTTAGAACAAAAAATGGAACCCTGATTAATATTATTGCTAGGCAGAACCTGGGAATGATGTCTCTTAGAAGAGTATAGAAGAAATCAAGATTTTAGTGGCAAAAAAACTAGAATGTAGTACACAGAACTAAATCAGCTGTTCTTGTAGGATCAGAAAGATGGAAATGTTAAGAGAAATGGTTCAAAGTGGAGATTGAGATTATAGAATTTCAGTTGAAATTGATTAAGCTAGAGGTCATTTGTGTAATATTTTAGCTCCAAAATCTTTCTTTTTCTGCCTGTGACCTGGAAATTTAGTAAATCAGAATTCAAAAATAATGAGCTAATTCCTTAAATGTAATATTGAATGTGGTGGATGGTTATTACTGATGATTCATTCAAGTCTACAGTGGAAAAAAAAAACAGAAATAAATTTATTTCTGGTGCAGAAATAAATGAAAATGAAAAGGCAGATTCTTATGGCAGTCAATTACTGGGACAGGGAGGAATTTTCAAGGATTTTATCACCATTATAGAGAAGGCCCTTGCTATGGAATGGAAGCCTAGCAAGGTGCTCTAAGGGTAAGACTCCATTTACATAATCCTTCAATTTATGGAAGGAGTAGGCAAAGTGATTCCTAACCCTAACCCTAAATGCATTTTCTTCATTGGTGACCATGAGCCTATATTGACCCAGGTCAGGATGTAAGTGGTTGAAGGCAAAACCTCCCAGATAGGAAGATGAATTTGAGCATGTGCCTCTCCTTGGCAACTTTCATTTGATTGTTTGTGAAACCAGTAGGAGGAGGAGCCTTTCTGGATGAAATTCCTCATAAGACATGTGATATGAGTTTCTGTAGCCTCAAGCCATTTCCTGTTCTTTGTGCCTGCTGTGTTGTGGTTGAAACTAATGGGTTAGCTTTTTTTGTTTGCTGTCATGACTTCCCCACCATTATAAGTTCTATCCCTAAATCATATGAGATTCAGGAGAATTAACTGCTATTCGATGCTAAAGCAGTTTGGTAGCCTACGGTTTTCATTTTTGTTTGTTTATTTTTGAATATAAGGTTTGTATGTGTAGCCCTAGCTGTCCTGAAAGTAGCACTATATACCAGGCTGACTTCAAACTCAGAGATGCCCTGACCCTGACTCCCAAGTACTGGGATTAAAGATGGGCTAGTATTACTGGTTATTTTTTGTTTTTATATTGTTGTCTTATGGTTTTGTTCCTATCAAGCATATGCTGTTGTACTGAGCTTTACCCATATCTTGAATTTTAAAATTTGACAGAAGGTATCATCCTGTTTCCCAGGATAGCATGTATTCATGACATTAATACTGCCTGTGCCTTCTGAGTCATTGGATTGCTAGTGCATCACCTTCTTCCTGTCTGTTTGGTTTAACTTTTTATTTTAATATGAGTATTTTACTTGTACATGGATATGTGCCATGTGAGTGCCTGGTCCTTACATTGATTAAAAAGATGGAACTAGAAACCCTGAACTTGGAAAAATGAATAGTTGTGATCCCCTATGAAATTCCTTGAGTCCACCTCTATGCAAGACCAGGAGGACTCTTTACTATTGAAACATCTTTCCTGCTCAGTGTTGATTGTGTTCAACAGATACATTTGATGTTTTCATTCATCAATTTGGAACTTTTTAAACATGCAGTGCCTTTTAGTAAAATCTTACTTATGTTGCAGTTCAAATTGAGGCACTTCAGGTTTCTGGCAGATGAATAAAGAGCTATAGTAAATGGATAACTCTTTGTAGGAACTTCAGCAAAAACCTCTGAGTTCTTTCTATCTTTGATGTTTTTTGTTTCATTGATTTTTCATGGAAAACAGATCCTTAATATATATTTGTGGCTGTCCTAGAAGTGATTGCATGGACTAGGCTGGAATACAACTCAGAGGCAGATAGATATACATGCCTCTGCCTTCTGAGTGCAAAGATCAAAGGCATGATTCAATGAACCCAGCTTGCCTATCTTATTTTTCTTTTTTTTGTAGTTAGGAATTAATCATTCATACAATTTCTCTCATGTGTACTCTGTACTGTTGATCTGTTTTGTTTACTTATCTTTTATTGTTTGTTAATAGGCATTTCTCTTGCAAGGTGATATCCCATTCAAAGGGTTCAGAAATGACAGAGCTGAATCTTCCATTCAGTTTGCTTCTAAAGTGACTTGGTGATTAAATTATGATGTCTATTTCATGGAATAAGTATGGGGAGCACCAGAATTCTATGACTATACTGTCAAAGAAGTCTACATTTACAGCGTTGTCAAAATCATGCTTTCTGTTGTACACATGTATGGAATATTTTAGAATGCAGTGACCTATGATGATGTGCATATCGACTTCACTTGGGAAGAATGGACTTTACTGGATCCTTCCCAGAAGAGTCTTTACAAAGATGTGATGCTGGAGACCTACAGAAACCTCACTACTGTAGGTAAGACTGAATTATATTTCATGTTTTAAAAGAAGGGGACAATTGTTCTTTTGTAATATGATTGAGAAAGAAGAAGAATGAGAAGAATAAATCAGGCATGGTTGTAAGGTTCACTGCAAATGGTAAATAACTTTTTGACACCTTTCATTATATAACATACATTTTCTGGCACTATATTTTAGGATACAGTTGGGAAGACCATAATATTGAAGAACATTGTCAAAGTTCTAGAAGACATGAAAGGTAATTTTCATGTGTAAGCTGATAGAATTGTACCTCTGAAGAATTTGTAATACATCCTGTAAGCTTTAAACTAAAGCAACAGTGTAAATAATAAAGTGCGTTGATGATTTTTAAATTCTCACAAAATCATATACCTTAATTTCAGATAGGTAACCTGCATTTGCAAGCCATTCTTTAAAGAAAGAAGTCAAGGAAACAATGTCTTATCCTATATTACCATTTGAATCATAATATGATGAGAGCTATACTGTAGAATTGTCGATCCATTTATTTCATACTATTCATAGTATAAAATATACACATATCAAAAGGTGATAAGTATATCTCTAAAACTCTATTTTACTAATAGTCTATAGAAAAGGTAGTTGAACCCATATACTTGTGAATGTACAAAGTTTAGTGAGGGGGCAGTTAGAGTCACGAGTCAATGGGCAGCTGTTGTGGAGAGGCCTTAATCCAGATACCACAAATCAATGAAGGTAGAAAGTCAAACTGTGTAAACTCAATGTGGAAACCTTACATTTGTTATTCTTCCTTTACTAGGTTTATCTTATGTTACTCTGGATAGAAGCCACATGAGCATAGGGATGTGAAAATATATAATATACCTTTCTCTCAGAACAATTAGGAGATAGGTAGCAGTCCCCATGTTGAATGTACTTGTTCAATTTGATGTAGAAGTATACTAGTAATTTGTTTTCTAGCCTCATTGTTAATATATGAACAAATTCACATTTCAGAAAAGCACCATGAATACTAGGACTGTGTAAGTCCTTCTGTTTGTCCTAGTTCACTTAGCAAATGTAGTATCATTTATAGTATAGGAAACTTTATGAATGCAACAAAGTTGGTAAAGCTCTGAGTTTTTTCAGTTCTCTTCAAATATGTGAAAATTCTTGTACAGAAAAAAAGATTCTGTAAATCTAAACCATGTAATGAAGGCTGTTATCTATTGTCTTTAGAGATGCAAAACAAGCCTTAATGAAGGTGAACAACAAGATTTTAAACATGGTGACAAAACCTTAAAATATAATTCCTCTTTGAAATTGGACCAAATTGTAAAATTAATTCCTACAGATAGAAATATTGAACTATGTATTGAATGTGCTAATGCTTTCACATGTACCACTATCATTGCAGGCATGAAAAAAGTCAAACTACAGAGAAAACTTCTGTATGTACTCAATGTGTTAAAGCCTTTGCATGTGACAGTCATCTACACAGGCTTGAAAATACACATACTAGATTGAAATCCTATGAACATAATGAATGTAGTAAAGCCATTTTACATCACAGTCATCTTGAAATACATAAAAGAACATACACTGGTGAGAAACCCTATAAATGTAATCAGTGTGGTAAGGTCTTTGCATATTCCAGTACTCTTAAAATGCATGAGAGAAGCCATACTGGAGAGATGCCCAATAAATGTAATCAGTATGGTAAAGCCTTTACATGTCACAGTCATCTACAAATACATAAAAGAACACATACTGGAGAGAAGCCCTATGAATGTAATCAGTGTGGAAAAGCCTTTGCACGGAGTAGTAATCTACAAGTACATAAAAGAACCCACACTGGAGAGAAGCCCTATGAATGTAATCAGTGTGGTAAAGCCTTTGCACATCACAGTCATCTACAGGTACATAAAAGAACACATACTGCAGTGAAGCCCTATGATTGTAATCAGTGTGGAAAAGCCTTTGCACGTCACAGTAGTCTCCAAGTACATAAAAGAACACATACTGGAGAGAAGCCCTATGAATGTAATCAGTGTGGTAAAGCCTTTTCACACCATAGTACTCTACAAGTACATAAAAGAACACATACTGGAGAGAAGCCCTATGAATGTAATCAGTGTGGAAAAGCCTTTGCATGCCATAGTAGTCTTCAAAAACATGAAAGAAGCCACACTGGAGAGAAGCCCTATGAATGTAATCAGTGTGGAAAAGCCTTTGCACGTCACAATCATCTTCAGATGCATAAAAGAACACACACTGGAGAGAAACCTTATAAATGTAATCAGTGTGGAAAAGCCTTTGCACGTCACAGTAGTCTCCGAATACATGAAAGAAGCCATACTGGAGAGAAGCCCTATGAATGTAATCAGTGTGGTAAAGCCTTTTCACACCATAGTACTCTACAAGTACATAAAAGAACACATACTGGAGAGAAGCCCTATGAATGTAATCAGTGTGGTAAAGCCTTTGCACGGAGTAGTAATCTACAAGTACATAAAAGAACCCACACTGGAGAGAAGCCCTATGAATGTAATCAGTGTGGTAAAGCCTTTGCATGTCACAATAGTCTCCAAGTACATAAAAGAACACATACTGGAGAGAAGCCCTATGAATGTAATCAGTGTGGAAAAGCGTTTGCATACCATAGTAGTCTTCAAATGCATGAAAGAAGCCACAGGAGAGAAGCCCTATTAATGTGATCAGTGTGGTAAAGCCTTTTTACGTCACAGTCATCTTCAGATGCATAAAAGAACACACACTAGATAGAAACCCTATAACTGGAATGAGTGTGGAAAAGTCTTTGCATATTCCAATAATCTTCAAAGGCATGAAAGAAGCCATACTGGAGAGAAGCCCTATGAATATAATCAGTGTGGTAAAGCCTTTTCACAACATAGTCATCTATAAATTGATAAAAGAACACATACTGGAGAGAAACTCTGAATGTAATCAGTGTGTTAAAGCCTTTGTATGTCTCAATAATCTACAAATACATAAAAGGACCCATACTGGAGATAATTCTTATGAATATAATTAGTGTAATAAAGCCTTGCTTATAGCATAGTTATTTTGAATGTGCCTCATGCCTGTGTTATAGGAATGAATGCTTATAAGAGAAAAACTTTCATGTGTTAAAAATTGTTTGTTTTAAGTGTTGTTTTAATGGCAATTATGTGATATCATTGTGTGTTTTTGTGGATATGTAAATTTTTCTTGCTGGTTTCTGAGAATGTTAGACCCTAAAATCTTCTTGTAGTAAGAATTACAGAAAGTTGTCAAAAATTAGAGTTTGGTCCTAGGAGTGACTATTTCTTAACTGCCTAGCCATGTTTCTAGTGTTGTAAGTATTTTAAAGCCTATTTGTATCATTTTGAAGTCAAGACATAGAGATAAACTCATATGAGAGAAAAACTCTATTCCTGAAAATGATTTTGTAAAGGCATTACACATCACAGTTATCTTTAATTTAACTCTTGTCTAAATTTAACTCTTTTTAAATGTGACAAGTGAACTTCATGCAAGTTGGCAAAAGTTCTGGTACTAAAAGTTCTATTTTTTCCACTTAACCTATTCAGAGGATCTACTAAGAAGATGTCGTCCTTATTTGCCCTGATGTCTACAATTTGTGTCATGAGTGCTTTAAAGGGCTTCATGTGATCTGTGGTGTTGTAGTTTTTCTAAGCAGTCTTCAAAGGGTAAATATGTTTATGTACTAATTATGGTCAGAAAAATAAGGCAGGAAAAGTTGATGGCGTTCTTTAGATTTTAAATGAATTGAATGGGGCAGTTCTTATAATAACACTTGTAAGAATACAACACTAACTTAATGTGTATTCAGTTTAAATTGTTACGTATTTTTAAATTGTCATGAAAAGAAACAGTTTTGTACATTTGAAGATTTTTTTCCCAACATCTTTCATCTTTATTGTCTAAACTTGGAACCTTAACCCTTACCAAAGAAGAAAAGTTGGCAAAAATAGCCTTCTAGCACAAACCCTTTTTTTAAATGAATAATGGTAACCTAAGACTTAATATTTTTATAAAATGTTGTAATATTGTTTTGGGGATAATTGAAATAAAAATCTTTGTTTTATGTATCTATATATCTTTTCGGTTGCTCATTACCTTTGTAAATATTGATTATTCTGAATTTATTCTTCCATTGGAAAAATGTTCACTTAAAAATTGTACATCCCAACCAACTAGAGTTAACATTAGTTCTTTCTTTCTTAAGTTCAGAACACTATTGAATTTATTTCACACAATTAATTTTCTGTGTACAGTAATGACATTTTCCAAAATTGTATCAGTAAGTAAAGCCGCTGAGTCACATAGAAAAACCTGGGTGATTTAAGGGAAGGTATTTCCAGCTATGCAGGAGATAAGTAGGGTAGTCACTTTGGCCACCAAGAAATTACTTCCCTAAAACTGCACAGAAGTCTGTGTTTTCTACAAACCTATTTTCACAGGTTTAAGGAAAATAAAAATGTAAATGCCTGGTCAAAAGCTTTTGTGATTTTCAGTATTATAATTGTTTTAACTATGTATTACTATAACTTCATGTAAAATTGTTGCCAGCTTTCATGATTTCCAAAAAAAGAAGAAAAAGACAGGAAAACCCAAATAGCAGTCAGTACGATGCTTCCTTCAATTCATTGTTGATGTAATTTATTAACAATTCCCTAGAATGTTTTTCCAGCTGGGCATGTTATACATACTTCTAATCCCAGCATTTGGAAAAGAGAGAAAGGCAAATCTCTTATTTCCAGGCCCAACCTGGTCTACATAGACAGTTCCAGTTCAGCCAGGGTTACACAGCTTATTGTCTGCTTTTTTTTCTAGTTTGATGATTGACTTTTTGCCAAGTATATTCCTTTTTATGCTTAGCATTTTTTGCCCGAATATTAAAAATTCATGCCACCTATTTTATAGTTTATGCGTTTTTAAAATATTTTGATTTGTTTAGAAAGCTATTGGAATATAAAACATGACTTTATATTATATTATCTCATTTTTTGGGGGGTTCCCAACACAGTGAAAACTGAAGTCAGCCTTGTGTAGGGGCAAAACTTAACTTGGGTCTCATTGGTGTTGCTATGTATTGGTACTAGAACATGATTGTCATGACTGTGATTCCTCTGCTCTCAGGATGCCATTGCAGAGCTTCTGAAGGCCATTGTATTAGGGTTCTCTCAATAACAAAACTTATAGGATGAGTCTCTATATCAAGAAGGGATTTGTTATAATGATTTATAGGCTGTGGTCCACCTATTCCAACAGTGACTGGCTATGAAAGGAAAGTTCAAGAATCTAGCATTTGCTCAGTCCATGAGGCTGGTTGTCTCATCTGTTCTTCAGTATATCCTGGAAGCCCAAAGTAATCTGCTCTAATGCCACTGAAGTAATAGACTTGCTCATGAGGTAAAAGCAAGCAGCTTCCTTCTTCCGTGTCCTTAATAGGCTTCCAGAAGAAAGTGTGACCCAGATTATATCTGGATTAAGGATCTGGACTAAAGGTATGTCTTTCCACCTCAAGATCCATATTAAAGCGTATCTCTTCCCAGCTCAAAAGACCTGGATTAAAGGCATATTTTCCTACCTCAAAGATCCAGAGTAAAGGTAGTCAAGCTGACAGTGTAGTCACTACTTCCTTTCTTTAAATCTGTTCTTCCCAGCCCTTGTGCCAATGGTCGTTTTGTTTTTGCACTTTTCCTGTTGTGGTGAGGGAAGCCCTTCTGTATATGTGTTGCTTTTGTTGGTTAATGAAAAAAGAAACCGCCTTGGCCTGTGATATGGCAGAGTAGAGCTAGGAGGAGAAAACTAAACTGAATGCTGGGAGAAAGAAGGCGGAGTCACAGGACACCAGCTGGAACCTTGCAGGTAGGCCACAAGCATTGTGGTAAAAAAGAAAATAATAGGGATATAAGAGCTAGCTAGCAGTACACTTAAGTGATTGGCCAAGCAGTGACTTAAATAGTAGAGTTTCTGAGTGGTTATTCTGAGTCTGGGTAACTGGGAACAAACAAGTGGCCTCCTTCAACACTATGGTTTAAACCAGGGCTGCTTAAACTTTCCATTTGTGATCCCATTTTGTCTAAGAAATTTATATAACTAGGTAAATACATAACAAAATAATACTGATGAAGTCATAATGTTATTTTAAGATCATCCTTCAGTATGGCTTTACCATTTTTACAGTTAAAGGTAAATGTTTGTATTAATGAAATCGATTTGTCTCTTTATTTGGTGTGTTTTTCTGTTTGAATGCAAGGTCTTTGGTTTGGTTTTTTGAGACAGTGTTTCTCTCTCTGTTTGAGCTCTGGCAGTCCTGAACTTGCTCTGTAGACCAGGCTGGCCTCAAACTCACATACATCCACTTGCCTCTGCTTCCTGAGTGCTCGAATTAAATGTGAGTGCCACCTCTACCTGGCTGAAATTAGATTTTTGTTAGATTTATTGAGTTTTGCCTGTATAAATGAGTATGCATACACCCTGAGCATGCTTGGTGTCTATGGAGGTCAGAGGGGAGGGCATTGGATTCCCTGGAAATGAAGTTACACATGGGTGGGAGCCACCATTTGGGTGCTGGGAATTGAATCCAGATCCTCTGCAGGGGCAGCCAGTGCTCTTAACCTATAAGCCATCTCTCCAGCTTCTTCATTCAACTTTCTTCCTTTCCATTGGTTGTCCACTTTTTTGAAGAATCTGAACTGGACCAAGTTCATATGTTACTTCCTTTGATTTCTGCCCCAGTCACTCTTACGTGTTTTGCCTGTTCCCTTGTTTTATATCTACTTATTTCCTCCCTCATTGGGATTGCCTTTGTTATTCCTGCTTCTGGTCCCCTGAACCTTTGGCCACTTCCCAGGCTTTCTCCTCATTCATCTCCTCAATCTGATTCCCTACCCTTTCATGTCTCTGACTCTTCTTCCTGTGCTGAGCCCTTCTTCACTCTCTGAGGCTTTCCCATCTCACTCCATACTCCTACTGTGACACTACTCCATATTTTCAACTTTTAGACCTATCTTTATGCCAAAGTCTTCCTTATCTCATTTCTGAATCTGCCTTCTCACCTCACGTCTAGTTGCTGTCTAGACATTTTTTGTTCGACGTAAAGGAGACTTTCTCTTGTAATTTCCCTCTTAACATCATCTCTTTAATTTCCACTTGAAGAATCCAGTGGTTGTTCTAAACCAGGATGGGTACTATATTGGTTACTGTTCCATTGCTGTGAAGACACAACATGATCCCGGTGGCTTATACAGAAAGCTTACAATCAGAGGATTAGTTAATAACCTTTATGGTCAGGAGCACAGAGTCAAGCAGGCATGTCACTGGAACAGTAGCTGAGAGCTCACATCTAACCCAAAAGTTGCAAGCGGCTGGGGGGTGGGGTGAGATTTGGCTTGGTGTGGGCTTTTGAAAGCTTAAAGCTCACCCTCCGTTACCCAATGACACATCTCTTCCAGTAATTATACATCTAATCTTGAACAGTTTACCAACTGATTAACGGTCTATGAGCCTATGGAGACCATTTTTACTCAAACTACCACAGGTACAAACTTATTAATACATTCCTCCCTTTCCATTTTTAACAACTCCCTTTATTGCCTTCACCACTACTGCCGATTTTATTCTGTTTTATGTTGCTCTAACAAGATATCCCGAGACTGTATAATTTATGAAGAAAATAGGATTCATGTAGTTTTCAGGTCTGAAAGTCAAAGAACATGATGTCTAGATCCACTAAACTTTTGGTTAGTACCTGGTTCGGGAGAATTGTCTGTATTCTGTCAATAATGTTTTAAATGAATTCTGTTTGGCCAGGCAGGAAGTATACGCAGGTCAACCAGACAGGAAGTAGAGGCAGGGTGATGAGAACAGGAGAATGCTAGGGAGGAGGAAGCCCATTCCTCCCATTCGTCCCCAGGCCACCAAGAACCAAGCTGTAACCTGCCCGGATGAGAAAGTTACCCAGCCATGTGGCTAACAAGAATAATGGGTTGATATAAGAGCAAGAAGCCTGAGCTAATAGGCAAATCAGTTTTATAACTTAAGGAGATCTCTGTGTGATTTTTTGGGGGGACTTGCCGACTGTGGGGTACCAGGTGGGACAGAAACCCCAACAAGCAGGCCCGTCATGTTAGAAGTTCCTGGTGCAGAACTGTAGTCATAGTAGAGATAAGGAAAGAGGAAGCAGATAGATATTCAGAGCACATGTGTATGTCAAAAGCCAAGGGAGAGAGCTAGTTTTCAGATAACCCATTCTCATGGAAACTAATCAAGGCTTGATGTGCTTTGTTTTAGAGGGAGTTTCATATTTTAAGATTAAGGATTACCTTAAACTCTTGATCCTCCTGCCTCTACCTTCTAAATACTGGGCTATCAGACATTCACTACCATACCCAACTCCTGATCCAGTCTTGAAAGACTTCAGGAGAACATAGTCTCTTCATAGAGACATTATTCAACAGGATACAAATAAGTGACTGTTCTCTACTAGTCCAGCATTGAGACATGGTGGGTGTAGCTTCCCCGACATTTCTAGGAGCTGTAGTCTCACAGCAGACATCTTGTTCCTCTGGCTCTTACAGTATTTCCATCCCCTTCTGGGATGTTCCCTAAGCCTAAAATGGAGGAGTTGTATTATGAATGGATCACTTGGATGGGCACCACACTGTTGATTGTTTCCTGCATTTTTAAAAAATCAGGTATGGTTTTCAGTAACAGTTTCTGTGTTTCAAAGATATTTCTTTGTGGAGATCATAGACTGATTAGATTTATTGATATATTTAGGAGAAACAGAAAAAGAGACCAATGACAGAATTTGAAAAAGAAATAGTATTTGGATAAATGAAAGGGGCTGGAGGAAGGGAAGGGAACAGGTAAAATGATGTGATTATATTTTAATTTCAAAAAATTAAGAGTAAAATGTATTAAAGGTCCAAACACCTCTAAATACCTTCCATTTGAGATCAAGCTTCAGTATGAGTTCTAGTGTGGATAAACTATAGTCAAACATAGCAGTTATCTCACCTACAGTACTCCCCTTTCCAGTCCTTCATTGCTGGAAAGCTTCAGTCCTCCACAAACTGCCTCAGAGTCCAACATCTTAACAACCTGTTCCACCTCTGAGTACATTCTTCTGACAGTACCCAGTACCCTCTGCCTGGCTTTCATCGTTTGCGTTTTTCCCCGGAACTTACTATGTTCTGCCTGATATTTAGAGTGTTGGTAATTATGTCTTCTTGACTCTTAACTCAAGTGTCCCACCCTCAGCATCTTACAATCTGTGATACATACAGAGGCTGCACTGTGTCTTAAAGCTGATTCAGACCTCCTATTCATCATGCACACTTCCTAGCCTCCCTCCTTGCACTGAATATATGAGAACTTACAGTCTGCCTCCATAAGTTACTCTTGGACAGGTTACTAAACCTCTTTAAAACTCACAATGTTCATCTCTAAAATAATAATGACCTACTTTATACTAGCACTGTGAATGTCCAATAACAAAGCTTTTAGAATATTCTTGTCAATAATTATATAACATAAATAATGACTACAGTAATAAATTAGCCTTATGCAAAACTCTTCTTTAATCCTTATTACCTACATTCCTTCTTAACATATTCAGCCCTTTTGCCTGGCTTTTTCAGTGCTCATACCTGACATGCCAAGGAACCCTCATTCTCTTCCAAAACAATGTTCTTGTTAGTTTTTTTTTTTTTTTTTTTGGTTTTTCGAGACAGGGTTTCCCTGTAGTTTCTAGAGCCTGTCCTGGAACTAGCTCTTGTAGACCACGCTGGCCTCGAACTCAGAGATCCGCCTGCCTCTGCCTCCCGAGTGCTGGGATTAAAGGCGTGCGCCACCACCGCCCGGCTTGTTAGTTTTTTTTAATTCTCTTTTGAAAACAAAATAGTCTCTGTAATTTGTATTATTTTGTCTGCCCTTTGGCACATCCTTGTCTCTGCCCCAGTCAAGAAAATTCCCTCGAGTTCTAGTTCTTCCTTGCCCTTGAACTAACGACTGTGCTAGTTATAACTGATGACAGTCATCACTTAACATCTCTTCTGGTTCTAGGTTTAAGCTCTCCCACCCCACTAGATAACAATTTTATAATGATATACTAGACTAAAAATCTACTTCTGAAAATCAGCAAGCCACACTGAGTAAAAATTTATCAAAATTGATGTTTGGAGACTGGTCCTTTCAGTATTCAGCAATGTATGGGGGGTGCTCAATGGTTTCTAGCCCCTTCACAGGGAGATATTGGCAGTTGAGTTCTGCTTAGAGAGGGTGTCATTCTCTTCAGTTCTGTAATCATTGATGAGTTACCCATGCTCTAATGGATAGTGTAAAAATATGGATAGCTCCATATCCATGCCTACTCATGCTCGACTCCAGTTAAACGCAATGGTTCACAAAACAAAACAAAAAATAGTATAAAAGGGACTTGTTCGAAGAACTGGGGAGTTGATGGGGATGCAGGAATATGCGGGCAGGAGGGCGAATGTGACTAGAGTGTACTATATACATACATGAAAATTGCCAAAGGTGAGTTAAAATATTGTTCAGTAGTAGAAAACTAATGTAACATAGGACAGCATGAATAAATGAATTATTGTGTCTTAAAGTTTTATTTCTTTATTCTCTGAATGTGAACTGTTGTATTGTCAGTCTACATGCGATGCGTGCAGGTGTGAGAGCATAAACATGGAGTACAGAGGTCACCTTGATGTGTTGTTTCTCAGGTCAGACATGCTGACTCTTTCCCAGTGAGCCACGACGTCGTGGTTACATACAGATTATTAAAAATGGGTTGAATCAAGATGGGAGAGTTAGCCAATAAAAGGCTAGAACTAATGAGCCAGGCAGTGTTTAAATGAATACAGTTTCTATGATTATTTCAGAGGTTAAGCTAGCCGGGAGGCCGGGTTGAAAAGCAGGCCTGGTCCTCCTGTAACTTGATAGTCTGGTTTTTTTGTTGTCATTGTTACATACATACATACATACATATAAACATACATACATACATTACATACGTGTGTGTGTGTATGTGTATATCCTGTTATTTATAGTTCCAACCTACTGAGTGCATTTTTCTGCCGGTAGTAATGTGATGTGGGATTCCCCTCTGTATACTGTGAATATGTTTTATTATCATTGCTTAATAAAGAAGCTACTTTGACCTGTGAGAGAGTAGAATAGAACTAGGTGGACAAAATGAACTGAATGTGGGGAGAAAGAAGGCAGACTCAGAGAAATGCCTTGTAGCTGCCAAAGAAGATAGACACTCCAAACCTTACCAGTAAACCATGAGCCTCGTGGTGAAATATAAAATAGAAGTATAAAATAATAGAATAATAATAATAGAATTCAAGATGTAAGAACTAGCTAGAAATATACTAGAGTCATTGACCAAGCAGTGTTGCAATTAATATAGTTTCTCTGTCATATGTCAGGTCTAGGCAGCCAGGAATGAACAAGCAGCCCCTGTGTACAGTGGCGTATATAATTTCAAGACGCACCACTATGCATTGGATAAGAGGATTGAGGGGAGAGGCTGATTCTCTTCTTAGTAGTCATGTGCTGCTTGTAGTTCCTTCTCAAGGGGTGGGGCCTGCAAAATTTTCTTCCTTTCACATTAAAATGTCTATTGATTGTGCCACTGTTCTGGTCTTGTTTAGGCAGTCATTTCTAGAGGAGACTTTCAGAGTAGACTTTCTGGTATTCTACCTCTTACATTCTCTGTACTTTCTTCCAAGGTATTCCCTGAGCCATTGATGCAGGAGCTTTGATGTATATTACGCTTTAGGGTTGGGTTCCCAATGACCTGTTGGTCTCTGCACTGTTTCCAGTTGTGATTTTCTGTGATGGTCTCCATTTCATGTAAAGAGACTCTCCTTTAAGGGGGGTAGGTACCAACATTATTCAGGAAAGGTGACTCCTGTACCTGTGTGAAGCTTTTATGAGCCAAAGGAGCCTCTTAGGAGACAGAAAGATTGCGTACATTGAGGAGAAGACCTAGGCTCTGATTATTGTGCCAGCCTAAAGTCATTGTGGCTCCCAAGCACAGTATTGGTGCTCACTAAACAGATGGTTGTGAGAGATAAACTGGATACCAGTCCCTTGGGGTGATCTTCTCTCCTCCACTAACAGTGCCCACACTGGACCGACCATACTCCATCAGAGTCACAAGGAACATATATAGATTCTTATGCCTCAAAAACATAATTGAATTTCAAGGCAGATTGGAGGTCAGTGGGCTGTTATGAATGGTCAAATGAGCCACGAAAGAGACATCTACAGAACACTACAGACCACACTCTGTTTCTCCTCTTTATGTGACCGAGTCCCTTTCTCTCTCTGGAGCCCTGAACCACAAAGAACAGATTAGTCCTGCAGCCTTCCTCCACCTGTGCTCAGTGGAGAAAAAACTTTCTGTGCCAATAGCTGGCAAGTGTTTGGGTCTTGTCAACCCCATTCACCTCTTCCATTTGGACCAAGGTCGGTTTGTTCTTACCTGTTTGGCATTAAAATATTGGGGGTAACTCTATTAAAGATGTAACATCTCTTCTTGACTCCTTAACTTTGAATCAACAGATAATTGAGAGCCACTGCACTGAAAGTGAATAAACAGTTGAAGTTTACTGTGTTATTAAGTGACTTGTCTAAAGTTTGACTGAAGAGCAGAGGTTACTAGAAGATATGGTCTATGAATGATTAACAGAGTCACTTCTACAGAGAATCCAGATGTTTTTCCAGGTTAGAAACCTATCTAAACTAATTTATAGGTTTAAAGTAAAAGTTGGGGCTGATCTCCAGGATGACATACAAAGATGCTGCCTCATCAGGGACATCATTAGGCCAGAGAAGACCTTGGTAGATATCTTCTTACATTATTAAGAGTTGGCAGCTTGATGGATTTTGTGTGTATGTGTGTATGTTGTATTGTGAATCTAACTCAAGTATGTGTCCATGTTAGATAAACACTTTACCACCAAGCTATAATACTCACTTCCAGGATGAAATCTTTTGTTTTAAGTAAGGATTAAGAATGTGAAAATTTTAATAATTTATGGTTGTCTTGTGATAGGTGAACTCTTTAAAAAAAACCTGTGGGATCTGATCAGTTTAAGTTTTCTAATTCTACAGAGTCAAGTGTGATCAGAGCAAGAGAACATCATTTTGCTAATTCTGAGCAAGCCTGAACAAGCAGCCTTTCATTGGCACCACCCTAACGGGTCAATCATTAACCTCTCTTAAGCAGCTTATCAGGAAATAGGTTCTAAGCGCCATTATTTGAAGATGTATTTTGGTTTTAGCTGAGATAAATATAAGGATTTATTATTCCTATGTATTTTATGGCATGGTTTCTATTATGGTAAAATATCTTTTGTAAAGGAAAGTTACAATCAAAATTTTATGAGTTTTAGCAAGTCATGCTTGTTTTGTGAGTTAAAATTAATTTTGGGGTACCTGATGTAAGATCAGAAGTCTCATTATTTATACATGAAATAGCACTGCTTTTATCTCATGAAGTCATCCTCATCCAAATAATTTATGACCAAAATTGATCTTGAGTCTACCATACTGTGGTTTTTAGAGATTTCTCTGAAGGAATTTTTACCCCTTAGAGGATTCCTAGAATCCCAGGTCCTTGTCCATCTTCTCCAAGTGTAATGAGGTTGATGGGCAAGGGGTGGGCCTTGTCTCAATCTATGCATAACAATTCCCTGGTTTCAGGTAAGATGATAGTGAGGAGAAAGCCACAGCCTAAAAAGCAAGGCCTGGACTTGAACTTACAACCAACTTAGTTTACTGGTCTTGAGAGACTTACTTAATTGCTCTATAAGCCAATTTTCTTGTTTGTAAAACAGGGTAATATCAATATGATCTGCCTTGTGGGGTTATAGTAAAAAGTAATGGAACAAAACTCATTAATTACCTAGTGGAACAGGAGCTTCATTAGTGGTTATTTATTAATATGTCAGACACCTGGTGGACAATAGTCAATAAAGGACTATTGAACAAACTCAGTGTTGACTTGTGCATAAATTCAAAAGATGACAGAAGAGGAACGGGTGAGATGGCTCAGCAGTTAAAGGTATCTGTTGTCCAGTTTGAGAACCTGAGTTCAAGCTCCTGGATCCACATTGTGGAAGGAAGGACCTGATGCGATTCCCCAACTCCCCCCCACCGGCACACTTCCTGCTCTTCCTGCAGGGTTATTCTCCCCTGATACTGCCTCTCTCTTCCTGTCCCTTCCCAGCTTGCACCCAGAATCCCCCCCTCATCCTCCCATCTTTGGGGCCACAAAATCCCACAGCCCACTCTGTTTGGGCGCCTGAACCTGGAATTGAGTGCACCCAGGCCGGTGGGAGGTCCCCTCCTTCATTAGTCTGCCTGCAGCAAGGTAGGCCCTTTGTCAGCGAGCTGCTTGGCCTGCAAGGAGACCTGACAGTTTGCCAGAGGATCCATCATTCATTGGAGTGAGTGAATTGAACTCATTGGGGTGAATTGAACTTCTAAAAGAAGACCCAAAGGGGATTATTCAGAGGAAGAAATGGGCAGGCGCCAATGCAAGAATGCTTCCAACAATTTGAAAAACAACATGAAAGCACCAGAACCCAGCGAACTTATAACAGGAGGACTTGAACACACGAACCAAGAAGAAGTAGAAAAAATTGACTTTATGAAAGTAATAGAGTCCCTTAAACAGGAGGTGAAAAACTCCCTTAAGGAAATGGACGAGAAGAATAACAAAAAGTTTGAAGAATTGAGTAAATCCGTAAATGATATCCTAGGAAACCAAGAAAAAACAATCAAACAGATAATGGAAACAGTGCAAGACTTGAAAACTGAAATGGAGGCAAGGAAGAAAACACAACCCGAGGGCCAGCTGGATATGGAAAATCTATGTAAATGAACAGAGACTACAGAAACAAGCATATCCAACAGAATACAAGAGATAGAAGAAAGAATCTCAGATTCTGAAGATACCATAGAGAAAATAAATGCACTGATCAAAGAAAACAGCAAATCCAACAAATTCTCATCACAAAACATTAAGGAAATCTGGGACACAATAAAAAGAACAAACCTAGGAATAATAGGCGTAGAAGAAGGAGAAGAATTACAGCTCAATGGTCCAGAAAATATATTTAATAAAATTATAGAAGAAAACTTCCCAAACCTAAAGAAAGATATTCCTATTAAGGTTCAAGAAGCTTACAGAACACCAAATAGACTGGATTAAAAAAAAAATCCCCTCGCCATATTGTAATCAAAACACAAAACATACAGAATAAAGAAAGAATATTAAGAGCTGCAAAGGAAAAAGGTCAAGTAACATATAAAGGTAAACCTATCAGACTAACACCTGACTTCTCTATGGAAACCATGAAAGCCAGAAGGTCCTGCATAGATGTTTTGCAGAAACTAAGAGACCATGGATGCAAGCCCAGATTACTATACCCAGCCAAGCTTTCATTCACTATAAATGGAGAAAACAAAATATTCCAGGATAAAAACAAATTTAAACAATACATAGCCACAAATCCAGCCTTACAGAAAGTAATAGAAGGAAATTCACAAACAAAGGAGTCCAGCATTGCCCAAAATAACTCAGACATCTAGTGACCCTTCACCAGCACATCTCAAAGAAAGGAAACACACAATCTCTATTACCAAATAGAAAATGACAACCGGAGTTAACATCCACTGGTCATTAATATCACTTAATATCAATGGACTCAATTCACCTATAAAAAGGCACAGGCTAAGAGATTGGGTACGAAAACAGGATCCAACATTCTGCTGTTTACAAGAAACACACCTCAACCACAAAGACAGACATCTACTCAGAGGAAAGGGTTGGGAAAAGGTTTATCAAGCAAATGGACCTAAGAAACAAGTGGGTGTGGCCATACTAATTTCTAACAAAGTTGACTTCAAACTAAAATCAATCAGAAGAGATGGAAAGGGACACTTTATACTCATTACAGGGAAAATCTATCAGAATGAAGTCTCAATCCTGAATATCTATGCCCCTAATACAAAAGCACCCACATATATAAAAGAAACATTACTAGAACTCAAGGCAGCCATCAAACCAAACATACTGATAGTGGGAGACTTCAACACTCCTCTTTCACCAATGGACAGGTCAATCTGACAGAAGCCTAACAGAGAATTAAGAGAGTTAATAGAGGTAATGAACCAAATGGACTTAACAGACATCTATAGAACATTCCACCCAAACAGGAAAGAATAGACCTTCTTCTCTGCGGCTCATGGAACCTTTTCGAAAATTGACCACATACTCGGTAACAAAGCAAACTTCCACAGTTACAAAAACATATTAGTAACCACCTGCATCTTATCGGATCACCATGGATTAAAATTAGAATTCAACAACAATGCTACCCCCAGAAAGCCTACAAACTCATGGAAACTGAACAGTCAACTACTGAACCACACCTGGGTCAAGGAAGAAATAAAGAAGGAAATTAAAGTCTTTCTTGAATTTAATGCAAATAAAGACACAACATACTCAAACTTATGGGACACTATGAAAGCAGTGCTAAGAGGAAAATTCATAGCACTAAGTGCCCACTTAAAAAAACGAAGAAAGCACACATTAGAGACTTAACAGCACACCTGAAAGCTTTAGAAAAGAAAGAAGCAGACTCACCTAGGAGGAGTAGAAGACTGGAAATTATCAAACTGAGGGCAGAAATCAACAAAATAGAAACACAGAAAACAATCAAAGAATCAATGAAACAAAAAGCTGGTTCTTGGGGAAAATCAACAAGATTGACAAAACCTAGCCAAACTAATCAAACGGCAGAGAGAGAACGTACAAATTAATAAGATCAGAAATGAAAAAGGGGACATAACCACAGACACAGAGGATATTCAGAGAATCATTAGATCTTACTACAAAAGCCTGTATGCCACAAAATTGGAAAATATGTAAAAGAAATGGACACTTTTTTAGATAAGTACCATATACCAAAGTTAAACCAGGACCAGGTAAATGCTCTAAATAGTCCTGTTAGTCGCGAAGAATTAGAAACTGTTATCAGAAACCTCCCTACCAAAAAAAGCTCAGGACCTGATGGGTTCAATGCAGAATTCTACCAGAACTTCCAAGAAGACCTAATACCTATACTCCTTAAGGTATTTCATAATATAGAAACAGAACAGTCATTGCCAAATTCCTTTTATGAAGCTACAATGACCCTGATACATAAACCACACAAAGACTCAACCAAGGAAGAGAATTACAGGCCAATCTCACTCATGAACATCGATGCAAAAATTCTCAATAAAATACTGGCAAACAGAATCCAAGAACACATTAGAAAAATTATCCACTATGATCAAGTAGGCTTCATCCCAGAGATGCAGGGCTGGTTCAACATAGGAAAATCTATCAATGTAATCCATCATATAAATAAACTGAAGGCTAAAAACCATATGATCATCTCATTAGATGCAGAAAAAGCATTTGACAAAATTCAGCACCCCTTTATGATAAAGGTCTTGGAGAGATTAGGGATACAGGGGTCATTCCTAAATATAATAAAGGCTATTTACAGCAAGCCGACAGCTAACATCAAATTAAATGGAGAGAAACTCAAGGCCATCCCACTAAATTCAGGAACGCGACAAGGCTGTCCACTCTCTCCTTATCTCTTCAATATAGTGCTTGAAGTTCTAGCAATAGCAATAAGACAAAACAAGGGGATCAAGGGGATTCGAATTGGAAAGGAAGAAGTTAAACTTTTGTTATTTGCAGATGATATGATAGTGTACATAAGCGACCCGAAAAACTCCACCAAAGAACTCCTACAGCTGATAAACTCATTTAGTATCGTGGCAGGATACAAGATCAACTCCAAAAAATCAGTCGCCCTCCTATATACAAAGGATAAGGAAGCAGAGAAAGAAATCAGAGTAGCGTCACCTATCATGATAGCCACAAATAGCATAAAATATCTTGGGGTAACTCTAACCAAGGAAGTGAAAGACCTATTTGACAAGAACTTTAAGTCTTTGAAGAAAGAAATTGAAGAGGATACCAGAAAATGGAAGGATCTCCCTTGCTCTTGGATTGGGAGGATCAACATAGTAAAATGGCAATACTACCAAAGGCAATCTATAGATTTAATGCAATCCCCTTAAAGATCCCATCAAAATTCTTCACAGATCTTGAGAGGACAATAATCAACTTTATAGTGAAGAACAAGAAACCCAGGATAGCCAAAACAATCTTATACAATAAAGGACCTTCTGGAGGCATTACCATCCCTGACTTCAAACTCAGCTACAAAAACAGAGCTACAGTATTGACAACAGCTTGGTATTGGCATAAAAATAGAGAAGTCGACCAATGGAATCAAATAGAAGACCCAGATCTTAACCCACAAACCTATGAACACCTGATTTTTTTTTTTTTTTTTTTTTTTTTTTTGGTTTTTCGAGACAGGGTTTCTCTGCAGCTTTTTTAGAGCCTGTCCTGGAACTAGCTCTTGTAGACCAGGCTGGCCTCGAACTCACAGAGATCCGCCTGCCTCTGCCTCCCGAGTGCTGGGATTAAAGGCGTGCGCCACCACCGCCTGGCTTTGAACACCTGATTTTTGATAAAGGAGCTAAAAGCACACAATGGAAGAAAGAAAGCATCTTCAACAAATGGTGCTGCCATAACTGGATGTCAACCTGTAGAAGAATGGAAGTAGATCCGTGTCTATCACCATGCACAAAACTCAAGTCCAAATGGATTAAAGACCTCAATATCAATCTGAACACACTGAACCTGTTAGAGGAGAAAGTGGGAAGTACTCTACAACATTTGGGCACAAGAGACCACTTCCTACATATAGCCCCAGCAGCACAGACATTAAGGGCAACATTTAATAAATGGGACCTCCTGAAGCTGAGCAGCTTCTGTAAAGCAAAGGACACTGTCACTAAGAAAAAAGGCAGCCTACTGACTGGGAAAAGATCTTCACCAATCCTGCAACAGACAAAGGTCTGATCTAGAAAATATAAAACGAACTCAAGAGACTAGACTTTAAAATGCTAATTAACCCAATTAAAAAATGGGGCACTGAACTGAACAGAGAATTCTCAACAGAAGAAGTTCAAATGGCCAAAAGACACTTAAGGGCATGCTCAACCTCCTTAGCAATCAGGGAAATACAAATCAAAACAACGTTGAGATACCATCTTACGCCTGTCAGAATGGCTAAAATCCAAAACACCAATGATAGCCTTTACTGGAGAGGATGTGGAGTAAGGGGTACACTCATCCAATGCTGGTGGGAATGCAAACTTGTGCAATCGCTTTGGAAAGCAGTGTGGAGGTTTCTCAGGAAATTTGGGATCAACCTACCCCACGACCCAGCAATCCCACTGTTGGGAATTTACCCAAGAGATGCCCTATCATATTACAAAAACATTTGTTCAACTATGTTTATAGCAGCATTATTTGTAATAGCCAGAACCTGGAAACAACCTAGATGCCCTTCAGTGGAAGAATGGATGAAGAAAGTGCGGAGTATATACATATTAGAGTACTACTCGGCGGTAAAAAACAATGACATCTTGAATTTTGCATGCAAATGGATGCAAATAGAAAACACCATCCTGAGTGAGGTAACCCAGGCCCAAAAAGATGAACATGGGATGTACTCACTCATAATTGGTTTCTAGCCATAAATAAAGGACATCGAGACTATAATTCGTAAAAAATCCTAGAGAAGCTATATAAGAAGGTGAACCCAAAGAAAAACCTGATTATCGTCCTGGATGCTGGAAGTAGACAAGATTGCCGGACAAAAAATGGGAACATGGGGGTGGGGTGGGATGGGTGATGGGGGGATGGGGAGAGAAAAGTGTGAAGTGGAGGATGGGAAGAGCTTGGGGGAATAGGATGGTTGGTATATAGGAAGGGTGGATATGGGAACAAGGAATTATATATCTTAGTTAAGGGAGCCATTCTAGGGTTGGCAGAGACTTGACTCTAGAGGGGTTCCCAGGTGTCCAGGAAGACGCCCCCAGCTAGGTCCTTGGGCAGCTGAGGAGAGGGTGCCAGAAATGTCCAGATCCTATTGCCATACTCATGAATATCTTGCATATCACCATAGAACCTTCACCTGGCATTGGATGGAGAAAATGACAGAGCCCCACATAGGAGCACGGGACTGAGCTCCCAAGGTCCTGATGAGGAGCAAAAGGAGGGAGATCATGAGCAAGGAAGTCAGGACCGTGAGGAGTGCGTTTACCCATTGAGACGGTGAGACAGATCTAACAGGAGACCACCAAGTCCAGTTGGAATGGGACTGATGGAACAGGGGACCAAACCGGACTCTCTGAATGTGGCTGATGGTGGAGGACTGAGAAACCAAGGACAACAGCTATGAGCATGAACTCTACAGCATGGACGGGCTCACTGTGAGCCTTGTCAGTTTGGTTTTTCACATTCCTGGTCTTAGGGGGAGCTGGGAGGACCTTGGACTTAACATAGTGAAGGGAACCCTGATGGCTCTTTGTCTTGGAGAGGGGTGGAGTGGGGGTATGGGTGGAAGGGAGGGGAGGGAAGGGGGAGGAGGAGGGGAGGAGATGGAAATCTTTAATAAAAAAATGAGAAAAAAGAAAAAAGAAAAAGAAACTGACACCCAACAGTTGTCCTCTGACTTCTACACATGTGTGTATATCACATACAAGGGAACAGACAGACTGACAGACACACACACACACACACACACACACACTACATAAGTAAAATAGAGCTAGAGAATGGTTCAGTGATTAAGAGTAATGTTTTTTTCTTCTCTTGCCATGGACTCAGATTCAGTTCCTACTACCCAAATGGCAGCTCATAACCAGCTGCTACCCTAGTTCCAGTGGATCTGATGCTTTCTTCCAGCTTCTGCTGACACCAGACACAAAATGTACATTGTGTGCATTGTGGAAAAATACTCATACACTTAAAATAATAATAATACTCTCAGTGAGTGTCACTTGAAGGTCAAAGAACACACCTCATAACCCTGCCCAGGGCACTACTTGGAGACATCATAGCCATTTTGTGAACAATTTTCACATCTGCTACCTCATATATGGCTCACTCAGAGCTGAAGCCAGAGCGTTAATTCCAATGTTTGTACTTTGAATTCTTTTTTGAGGATTTTGGGCTAGACTTTAGCAGAAAATAAAATGCCAGAGGAGTCTACTCAACCAGTAGGTTGCATTAAATGATGGCATCTCCTTTCTGGAGTCCCAGCCCTAAAGAGAAGTGAGGGTTTTTTCTTGTAGTTGGTGGGTGAGAATCTGCATTGGATGTGCCTGAGTCAGTGGCAGAAATTATTTCTCCCTTCTCCTCTTAGAATCTTTCTGCCTTCTCAGTTATCCCTAAGCCTTGGGTGCAGGAACTGTGTTGTAGATCTGTCAGTTGGGTCTGGGAACCATGTGATAACTTGTTTTCTGCATATGGATTGATTATGGTTTTCTATAAGTGATATCTGTCTGTTGCTAAGACAAGTTTCTTTGATGAGAGTTAAGAACTAAAATTATCTGTGAGAATAAGGATAAATCTGGATGTAGTAAAGAATTGGGCTGTTTAGTAGAGTGACAGTTTTAGGTTTTCCTCCATGACCCATGATTTCACTAGTAGCAGGCATGGTTTCCTTTTTGTTGGGTCTTCAAAGATGAATAAAAATCTATAAATGGTTTACAGTGTGGTGAAAATATATGCAAGCTTGGGAGGAAAAAATGCCCTTAAAATAAAAGAAAGAAAGATAGAAAGTAGTTGGGTGTGTTGGTACACACCTTTAATCCCAATGCTTGGGAGACAGAGGCAGGCAGACCTCTGTGAGATCAAGGCATGGTGGCATACACATTTAATCCCAATGCTTGGGAGGCAGAGGCAGACAGATCTCTGTGAATTCAAGGTGTGGTGGTACACACATTTAATCCAAGCACTTGGGAGGCAAAGGCAGGTAGATATCTGTAAATTCAAGGACAGCCTGGTTCACAGAGTGAGTTCCATGACAGGCAAGGATACACAGAGAACCGGTCTCAAAACACCAAAAATTAAAAGGAAAAAGAAGTAGCGATTAAAATAAAGCCACGTAAAGAA
The DNA here is from genome assembly GCF_903992535.2 of Arvicola amphibius. Classification (NCBI taxonomy): domain Eukaryota; kingdom Metazoa; phylum Chordata; class Mammalia; order Rodentia; family Cricetidae; genus Arvicola; species Arvicola amphibius. The sequence continues at coordinate 7,494,904 of NC_052064.1, read as the reverse complement.
GAAAAATACACAGAGAGTCTCAATACTCTATGTTATTATGCTCTATGTTTGAATGCTAAGGAAGAAGCAACAGCTGCTAAAAGATATTTGTTTATAAATGCTGCTGAATTAATCCAGGATAGGTATATTGAAAATATCTTGATATCAAAATCAAAGACAACATGTATGTTACTTTGGAGAAGAGGATTTGTTTTTGTTTCCACAGGAAATGGTAGGCTGTGGATTCATTTTGAGTTAAGAAAAATTCAGGTTTGATTAAGGAAGACCACCTGAGAACAGGTGGTAGGAACAGCCCAGATGTCTGAATTCTATAGCCAGAACAGGTTCTAGACTGCTGTCTGAGATGATCAAGCCTCATAGGATACTTCAGTCAGAAGTTGATCATAATTCTAAATTTCTTAAGGTCCCCATAAGATTATCAGTGGCCCCAACCAGCAGGAAGTAGCCTGTTAAACTATGCCCACATTCCCAAAAATGGATTTCCTTTGTTTAAAAAAAGGGGGGGGGGCTGGTATTGGAAAATGGTCTGTATTCTGTCAACTATATTTTAAATAAATGCTGATTGGCCGGTAGCCAGGCAGGAAGTATAAGTGGGACGACCAGACAGGGAGAGCTGTCACTTCCAGCACCCTTTCAAGCACATCGTTTGGTGTCCCAGGTCAGTGGAAGCTTGCCTAAAATGCTTGCGTCTTCCCTCGGTTTCTGTGCTTCAGTCCACTCTGTCCCTTGTGCACTGTGTAAATTGGCTGACCATGGAGGGCAGGTGAACCATGGAGAGCACATGGACAGATTGCATTGTAATGGCTGACCCAGTAGGGAACAGTGCCATCACCCTGTACAGGACCCCAGGCCAGGGGAATGGCATGAAGACAGGCAGGGGACTGAGTCCAGTGCAGATGTTGCTGAGGCTGGTGAAAGAAGAGGGTGCAGGAGACTGGGTAGGAGATATGATAAGGCTGTTGTCAATTTGTTTGTTGGCATGGGGGTTACCTCCAGGATTGTACAGGACCACAGGCTTCTGACCTCCCTGGTCCATATTGTAATGTTTGTAGTGACTCCATTGGACAGTAGATGGATTCTGGGAGTCTGGGGTCCATTAGAGACATTCAGCTGCATGACCATCATTCCTGGTCCAGAAGCTGACACTCCTGAGTACTGCTATGCTAACTGTGGTGGTCTGCAGGGAGGAGACTGAGGCTTCTGGTACTGCTCAGAGCCAGGCAGCTTAGAAACCCCATAGAAGGCCTGGTGTCATTCGGCTGAGCTGCTGGAATCATGCTGTAGTATAAGGGCATAACCCCTGCTGGGAGGCCTCCTTGCACAGACTGGCTGGCAGGGAGCAGCATGGGCTGTTTGAAAAGTGGCTGTACCACATTTTCTGAGTCTTTGCCCACTTGGGGTTGGTAGGAAGGCAACGGAGTGTACTGAGTCACAAGGCCTTGCATCTGGCCTCACATGCTGCTCCTCTGATTTCTGAGTAGGCCCTGGATCTGAGGCGGTGGGACCCCAAGCTTGCCTTGGTAAGTCATCTGCTGCAAGTTAGGCATCATGAGCAGTGAACCAGGCTGCTGGGATGGCTGGGGCAGATGTTTACCATGCTGGGGGCTATAGGCCACCAGGTGAGAGAGAGGTTGATATTGCTGGTTGCAATTAGGATACTGTCCGGGATATGTTGAAAGTTGTGCATGTAGCCTTGGGGTGGCAGGACTCGGTGAGAGCAAGGCTAGTGGTGGAATAGGTAAAAGTGAGGAGGGGCTGTCCCACAGAATCCATGATAAAGCTATCTTGCTGAGGATGCTGGGAAATAAATGGGGGCTGGAACAGAGCTGAGGAAGGGTCAGTGATGGAAGAGGGTCATCTGCCTATGTGTTACTTTCATTGATTAATAAAGAAACTGCCGACCCAAAGGGGTCAGACCGTTTCCTACGTATAACCCCAGCTGCACAGACATTAAGGACAACATTGAATAAATGGGACCTCCTGAAGCTGAGCAGCTTCTGTAAAGCAAAGGACATTGTCACTAAGACACAAAGGCAGCCTACTGACTGGGAAAAGATCTTCACCAACCCTACAACTGACAAAGGTCTGATCTCTAAAATATATAAGGAACTCAAGAGACTAGACTTTAAAATGCTAATTAACCCAATTAAAAAATGGGGTGCTGAACTGAACAGAGAATTCTCAACAGAAGAAGTTCAAATGGCCAAAAGACACTTAAGGTCATGCTCAAACTCCCTAGCTATCAGGGAAATGCAAATCAAACAACTTTGAGATATCATCTTACACCTGTCAGATTGGCTAAAATCCAAAACACCAATAATAACCTTTGCTGGGGACGTTGTGGGGTAAAGGGTACACTCATCCATTGCTGGTGGGAATGCACACTTGTGCAACCACTTTGGAAAGCATTGTGGCAGTTTCTCAGGAAATTCGGGATCAACCTACCCCAGGACCCAGCAATTTCACTATTGGAATCTACCCAAGAGATGCCCAATCATACTACAAAAGCACATGCTCATCTATGTTCATAGCAGCATTATTTGAAATAGCCAGATCCTGGAAACAACCTAGATGCCCTTCAGTGGAATAATGGATGAAGAAACTGTGGAATATATACATGCTAGAATACTACTCAGCGGTAAAAAACAATGACATCTTGAATTTTGCAGGCAAATGGATGGAAATAGAAAACACTATTCTGAGTGAGGTAACCCAGACCCAAAAAGATGAACATGGGATGTACTCACTCATAATCGGTTTCTAGCCATAATTAAAGGACATCGAGCCTATAAATTTGGGATCCTTGAGAAGATAATAAGAAGGTGAACTCCCAAAAAAAGATATAGTAATCCTCCTGGACATTGGAAGTAGACACGATCGCCAGGCAAAATTGGGAACTTGAGGGTTGGGGAGACTGGGCCAAGGGAAGATGGGGAGAGAAAAGTGTGAAGGGGAGAATGGGGGGAGCTCGGAGGAATGGGATGCTTGGGATACAGGAAGGGTGGATATGGGAGCAGGGAAGCATATATCTTAATTTAAGGAGCCACCTGAGGGTTGTCAAGAGACTTGACCCTAGAGGGGTTCCCAGGTTTCCAGGGAGACCTTGGGCAGCTGAGGAGAGGGAGCCTGAAAAGGCCAGTTCCTATAGCCATACTGATGAATTTCTTGCATATCACCATTGAACCTCCACCTGACGATAGATGAAGAAAATGACAGAGCCCCACATTGGAGCACCGGACTGAGCTCCCAAGGTCCTGATGAGGAGCAGAAGGAGCGAGAACATGAGGGAGAAAGTCAGGAACGTGAGGGGTGCGTTCACTCATATAGACGGTGGGACAGAACTAATGGGAGATCACCAACTCCAGTTGGAATGGAACTGATGGATCATGCGACCAAACCCGTCTCTCTGAATGTGGCCAACAGTGGGGGCTGACTGAGAAGCAAAGGACAATGGCGCTGGGCTCTGATTCGTCTGCATGGACGGGCTCTGTGGGAGCCTTCTCAGCTTGGTCGATCACCTTCCTGGACCTGGGGGAAGTTGGGAGGACCTTGGTCTTAGCATAGAGTAGGGAACCCTGATGGCTCCTTGGCCTTGACAGGGAGGGAGGGGAGGTATGGGTGGAGGGGAGGGGAGGGAAGGGGGAAAAGGAGAGGAGGGAAGGGGGAGGAGGAGGAGAGGGAGGGTGAGGAGGAGGGGAGGAGATGGAAATTTTTAAATATAAAAAAATAAACCATGAGAAAAAACATAAATAAGCTGGCTCATCCATCCAGGTGAAATAATAGAACTGTGTCAAGTAAGACTTTGAGACACCAAGGAAGGACAGTAGTTGCTGCTGGTGATTCACCTCATGGGGTAAGAGCAGGGAGGGTGCATGGGCTTTGCCTACTGCCCTGGGCTGCAGCCTGCCGCACCCAACCAAGGCAGGCAGAAGCAGTGTTGGGCTTCTGAGGGGGGCTAGAGGAGCTAGGCTGGGAGGCAGGGAAGAGGAGCAGGTGTGTGCGGTGGAGAAAGAATACAGAAGGAGTGGCAAGAGTGGAAGAGAAGGGAGCTCAAATCCGGAGAGGGCAAAAAGCTCACTGTGGATTACTTTTTACTGTTTGAGCCCATTTACTTGACTTCAAATCTCCTGCATAACATACTGTTCTATAGTGCTTTCACCCAAAGTGTTTTTAAAGATTAATTTGTTTATTATGTATATAACATTCTGCCTCCATGTATGCCTGCCAGCCAGAAGAGGGTGCCAGATCTCATTACAGATGGTTGTGAGCCACCATGTGGTTGCTGGGAATTGAACTCATGACCTTTGGAAGAGCAGGTGGTGCTCTTAACCACTGAGCCATCTCTCTAGCCCCCAAACGTTTTTATATTACTGTTTTTCCAATCAAAAATTTCCACTTCCTCCCCTCCTCTCATATCCCTCCCGCTCTGTTCCCCCTCTCACCCTCTTCCTCTCCTCCCTCCACTCCAGTTTTAAGAGAGGGCAGGGTACCCTGCCCTGTAGTAAGTCCAAGGCCCTCCTCCCTCCATCCAGGCCTAGGAAGGTTTGCATCCAAATAGAATAGGGTCCCAAAAAGCCAGTACATGCAGTCGAAACAAATCTCAGTGCCATTATCAATGGCTTCTCAGTCAGCCCCATTGTCAGCCACCTTCAGAGAGTCCGGATTGATCACACGCTTATTCAGTCCCAGTCCAGCTGGATTTGATGAGCTCCCATTAGATCAGTCCCATCATCTCTGTGGGTGGACGTACTCCTCATGGTCATGACTTCCTTGCGCATCTTCTCCCTCCTTCTGCTCTTCAACTGGACCTTGGGAGCTCAGTCCAGTTATCTGATGTGGGTTTCTGTCTCTAACGCCATCCATCGCCAGACTAAGTTTCTATAGTGATATTCAAGAAATTCATCAGTGTGACTATGGGACAAGGACAAGGCACCTACTCCTCTGCTGTCCAAGGACATAGCAAGGGACATCCCTGTGGACCAATGGGATCTCCTCTAGAGCCAAGTCTCTTTTCAACTCTACAAAAGCTCCCTTAATGAAGATATCTTCTTTTCTGCTCCTATATCAGCCCTTCCTACATCTCAACCCTCCCACTCCCCCAAGCTCTCCCCAAACCTTCCATTTCCCTTCTCTCTCCTCCTCTCCCCTTCCCACCCCAACCCCACCTACACCCCTATTTTCCCAACTTTTGCCCAGCAGTCTTGTCTGCTACCAATTTCCAGGAGGATCTATATATGTATTTTTGGGTTCACCTTATTATTTTGCATCTCTAGGCTTGCAAACTATAGAATCAATGTCTTTTGTTAATGGCTAGAATCCACTAATGAGTGAGTACATACCATATTCATCTTTTTGGGTCTGGGTTATCTCACTCAGGATAGTGTTTTCTATTTCCATCCTTTTGCATGCAAAGCTCAAGATGTCATTGTCTTTTACCACTGAGTACTACTCTAATGTGTATATATTCCACACTTTATCCATTCTTCCATTGAGGGACATCTAGGCTGTTTGCAGGTTCTGGCTATTACAAATACTGCTGCTATGAACATAGTAGAACAAAAGTTTTTGTAGTATGCTTGGGCATCTCTTAGGTATATTCCCAAGAGTGGTATTGCTGGATCCTGAGGTAGGTTGACTCCCAATTTTCTGAGAAGCCACCACACTAATTTCCAAAGTGGTTGCACAAGTTTGCATTCCCACCAGCAATGGATGAGTGCTCCCCTTACTCCTCATCGTCTTCAGTATAGGCTATCATTAGTGTTTTTGATTTTAGTCTTTCTGACAGGTATAAGATCGTACGTCAAAGTGTTTTGATTTGCATTTCCCTGATCATTAAGGAAGTTGAACATGACCTCAAGAATCTTTTGGCCATTTGAACTTCTTCTGTTGAGAATTCTCTGTTCAGTTCCATACCCCATTTTTTAAATTGGGTTATTTAAAATTTTAATCTCTAGTTTCTTGAATTCCTAATGTATTTAGGAGATCAGACCTTTGATGCGGGGTTCTTGACGATCTCCCATTCAGTAGGATGCCTTTTTGTCTTAATGACAAGTGTCTTTTGCTTTACAGAAGCTTCTCAGTTTCAGGAGGTCCCATTTATTCATTGTTGCTCTTATTGTCTGTGCTACTGGGGTTATTTGTAGGAAGTGGTCTCCTGTGCCCATGTGTTGCAGTCTACTTCCCACATTCTTTTTATTAAAAATTTCCACCTCCTCCCATTTCCCTCCCCCTCCCCATACCACCTTCCCCACCCTCTCCAGTCCAAAGAGCAGTCAGGGTTCCTTGCCCTGTAGGAAGTCCAAGGTCCTCCCCCCCTCCATCCAGGTCTAGGAAGGTGAGCATCCAAACAGACTGGGTTCCCACAAAGCCAGTATATGCAGTAGAATCAAAAACCCAGTGCCATTGTCCTTGGCTTCTCAGTCAGCCCACCTTGTCTGCCATGTTCAGAGAGCCTGGTTTGATCACATGTTCCATCAGTCCCAATCCAGCTGGCCTTGGTGAGTTCCAAAAACATCAATGAAAGCCTTTGCTGGAGAGGATGTGGAGTAGGGGAACACTCATCCATTGCTGGTAGGAATGCAAACTTGTGCAACCACTTTGGAAATCAGTATGGTGGTTTCTCAGGAAATTTGGGATCAACCTACCCCAAGATCAAGCAATACACTCTTGGGAATATACCCAAGAGATGCCCTATCATACTACAAAAGCATTTGTTAACTATGTTCATAGCAGCATCATTTGTAATATCCAGAACCTGCAAACAGCCTAGATGCCCCTCAATGGAAGAATGGATAAAGAAAGTGTGGAATATATACACATTAGAGTACTACTCAGTGGTAAAAGACAATGACATCTTGAACTTTGCATGCAAATGTATGGAATTAGAAAATACTATCCTGAGTGAGGTAAACCAGACCCAAAAAGATGAATATGGTATGTACTCACTCATTAGTGGATTCTACTGATAAAATAAAGACGTTGAGCCTATAATTCATGATCCAAGGGAAGCTAAATAGGAAGGTGAACTCAAAGAAAAACATGTAGTTATTCTCCTGGATATTAGAAGTAGACAAGATTGCCAGGGAATAATTCAGAGCTTGGGGGTGAAAGTGGGGTGGGGTAAGGGGAGATGGGGAGAGCTTGGGGGAATGGACCGGTTGGAATGGAGGAAGAGTGGAAGGAAGAATGGATATGGGAGCAGGGATGTATATATCTTAATTAAGGGAGTCATTTTAGTGTTGGTAAAGGACTTGACTCTAGAGGGGTTCCCAGGTGTCTATGGAGATGTCCTCAGCTAGTTCCTTGAGTAGCTGAGGAGAGGGTGCCTGAACTGGCCCTATCCTATAGCCACACTGATGAATATCTTGCATATCACCAATTAGAACTTTTATCTGGCGAAGGATGGAGATAGAGACAGAGACCCATTTTGGAGCACTGGACTGAGCTCCAAAGGTCCAAATGAGAAGCAGAAAGAGAGACAACATGAGCAAGGTGGTCAGGACCGTGAGGGGTGTGCCCACCCACTGTGACTTTGGGGCTGATTTAATGGGAAGTCACCAAGGCCAGCTTGACTGGGACTGATGGAGCATGTGATCACACCGGGATCTCTGAACATGGCTGACAGTGGAGGCTGACTGAGAAGCCAAGGTCAATGGCACTGGGTTTTGATTCTACTGCATGTACTGGCTTTGTGGGAACCTAGTCTGTTTGGATGCTCACCTTCCTAGACCTAGATGGAGAGGTGAGGACCTTGGACTTTCACAGGGCAAGGAACCCTGACTGCTCTTTGGACTGGAGAGGGAGGGGGAGGGAAATGGGAGGAGGGGAGGATGTGAAAAGTTTTAATAATAATAATAATAATAATTCCAAAAAAAGAAATCAAAGCACAGTTGATACTCTGAATGCTTAAAAGAAGCTTCAGTCCATTCAGACATCAGTTAAGAACCTCATCATCTTCCTGGGGATTGGTTGGTATGCAAGGTTTGGCCATCTTGGAGCTCTGACTCTCCAGGCACCCAAGGTCACTTATTGGTCCACATAGATATGGGGATTAAGGTCTGAGTTCTGTTCCTTTAGGAATGTTAGTGTATGCAGTAACAGTTACTTGGATCCCAAAGTGATGTCTGAAAGGCCATCTGGTAACTGAGATACCCCTAACCATAGACAAATTCGAATAATTGGCTCTGTCCAAGATATGTCACCACAAGTATGGCAAGAGCTGACACAGGAGGAGGAAGGTTATAAAGAATACAGATATGGGGTACTGGGGGCAAATCCTCGAAAGTCAAGGACTAAAGTTTATAAGTACAGTTATGATAAAAGTCTCTCCCCACATACACGCAAAACAGACTTGCAGATATCAGACAGCATAGGAACAGGTACAGCCTTTCTCTCTGGGGTCAAAACTAATTTCAGTGTCATGGGCTTGAGTGCAGCTACATGGTTTGGCGACTGCAACACAACATTATCAATGAGCTCATCTCTGTGATGGACTACACTAAAAAAGCAGGTGGATTGGGACAAGACCTAAGTATGTGGGCTCATCTTAGGTACTGGGTAGCTCACCTGACACTTTCTGCAGGAAAGGCAGTGGGAGTGGTGACCACCAACTTGGTGCAGCGTGGCTCTCCAGTAAGTACCTATATACACACAGTTTGATGATGTGGGGTGTCCTTTTGTATATGTGTTGTTTGTATTGGCTAAGAAATAAAGCTGTTTTGGCCAAACCCTAAAAATTGTTCACCAAAAAAAAATCAGGTAGCAGTTAGGAGAAAAAAAATCCTAAATTCTCAAAATGATTGTTTATAAATGTTTGTTTTTACTTAAAGGAGGATGTAACATAAAAGTAAATGATTTTGCATTGGTATGGATCTTGGTCTGTTGATACAAGTTTAAGGTCAATTTTGTTATACTGTGTATATATATTTCTACTCTTGTTTAAGTTACTATGTTTATATAGCTCATTTAAAAATGTACTTTATTATTGAAATCATAAGTTAATAAATATTCATTTATAATATTCAAACATGTAGTTATGTTAGATTTTCTAGATATACAGAGATATATTTCAGTTAGAAAGATAGTCTTCACACCTTTCAAAGACCTACAAAGTATGACATTTAAAATGTTTTAAGAACTTAGATTTTCCCAACAGGGAGGCATGTCTGCCTCTGGAAACACTAATTACGTCAGAGAGGTTAATGGGTACTAAAAAAAACTCATTTTAAGATTTGCCTGGAATGCAAAAAGGATAGACATTTGGACAAAAAAAAAACTGCTCTTGCTTGGACTGCTTGATGTTTTGCTGTACAATTAGGACATGCTGGACCCACAAAAAAAATCTGCTAAACTATACAAAAGATGGGATGGTCCTTTCGGGTTCCTGCTTCACAGAAAAAGACTGTCAAACTTCTACAGGACACATAAAAAGGGACTGGTAAACTGCCAATATAGGCAAAAAAAATCTTTCAAATTTCCTGCTTCATAAAAATTCTGAAAGATACTATGGGCCTATAGGCTAAAAATGGATGGCCCACCAGTACAAAACAACTTTGGGTGACTGTTCAGGCAACGAGATGTCTCTGTCAATTCTAGAGTATTAAAAGTTGTTTACAATGTACTTCCTGTTTACTTAGGTAATATTATACCCTTCTGGGGGTCTTTCATGGAATAAAAGACAGTTATAGTTATAGTTTTCCTTGGTTATAATAAAAGACAAATAAAATATGAAATTTTAGATTCACAATAAAATATTATAACTGTAATTTTTACTTGATAACTGTTTTACTATATGTAATTTTACTATGTTCAAGTTAAAACTTTTCTTTTTAATTAGACAAAAATTAACAGAGGTCCTGCCTGGTCCTGCAGCCATTCATTCCCAAAGAAATACACAGATGTCTACATTAATTATAAACTGGTTGATCTACTATAATGCTCAGGCTTCTTATTAACTTTTATAACTTATATTAACCCAGAATTTTTGTCTGTGTTAGCCATGTGACATGGTACCTTTTATGAGTGAGGTGTTCTTGTCTTACTTCTGTATCTGGCTTCCTCTGTGACCTGCAGACTCCGCCTTCTTCCCAAAATTCTCCTGTTCTGGTTGCTCTGCTTATACTTTCTGCATGGTTACTGGCCAATCAGCATTTTATTAAACCAATACAACAGACAAATCTTTAAGGGTACAAGACCATTGTCCCACGGCAGATGTGGGATGTCCTTCTGTATATTATTGGCTTTTATTGGCTAATGAATAAACAGTTTCACTCAGTGGCTTAGCAGAGAAAAGTCAGGTGGGAAATCTGAAAAGAGATATAGAGAGAAAGTAGGTAGAGTCAGGAAGACACTATGTAGCTGCTGAAGGAGACAAATACTGGAACCTTACCAGTAGTCCACAGCCTCATGGTGATACATAGACAAATAGAAATGGGTTAATTTAAGATGTAATACCTAGCTAGGAATACGCCTAAGCTATTGGTCAAACAGTGTTGTTGGCCATGTTGACCTACAGGAAAGAACAAGATGAAGGCCTTGCATTCTGGCTAGCCCTGGTTCAGGCTCCACAGCCTGCTACTCTGGGGTCAGGTAATGAACACCAGCAAGCATATTTTGTTTCAGTTTCAGAGCAGAGACAGGAAGGTTCTCTAGTAGACCCAGATGCCACACTGGCTCACATACTTGACATCCCACAACTCACTGTAATGTACATTCATGGAATGCAGAGCCCATTGTGTCAATGCCTAGGCCCTGGGGCCACTGTTGCAGGATGAGCATAGGCAGGTTCTGAGGAATACTTCAGCCTGATACAGCTCAGGAGGTGGGAGTGAGGAGAGTCAGGGAAGAGACTCGCAAGGGATGCAGCAAAGGCCTGGGGTTTGGCCCTTCTCTGCTACTTTTGAAGGACAGGTTCCTAGTGTTTGGGGTTAGGGCTTCACCTATGTATCCAAGGTGATCCATGTATCCAAGGAGACTGGAATGTTTGGGTGGAAAGTTCCATCCCAATCACTCCCCTGGGAGTTGCCTCAGTCCAGGCTCCACCCCTGAGAAAGCCCACCAAATGATGATCCCTCCTTAGAGATGCTTAATACCATAGCCACAGGTTGTTTAAACTTCCCCAAGAGAAGAAATACATTGTTTCCCAGTATTCTTTCCTCATCTCCTCTCTGAGGGACTTGCAGGCCACCCAGGCGCTCCAGTAACCATTAAACCCGGACGTTTTTCAATTGGTTTTGGTCTGATTTGGGGTATTGCATTGGCAGAGAGGTTTATTGGGCCACAAATAGCTTCATTAGTAGTCACCACTTCTTCCAACTAAATCAAGTCCTTAGGTGCCTGTCCTTATCCTGTATAACCATGTCAGGTTGAAGATGTGAGAGTCCCCTTGTTGAAGGCAGGAAAGCGAAGGGCATTCGATCTGACATGTAGTAAGTCTTCACTGACAACCTATTTCATTTGACTTTCAATTTCTCCTCCAATGTCTGCTTCAACTAAGGCCAAAAGGACAGAGTGAAACAGTGAAGGCTGGAAGCCAGAAAGTGATGAAGTATCCCTTTAATCCCAGCACTCAGGAGGCAGAGGTAGGGAGATCTCTGAGTTCAAAGCCAGCCTGGTCTACAAAGAGAGTTCAAGAACTACCAGGGCTCACAGTGAAACCATTTATTGAAGGACCAAAAGGGAAAACAAAACAGTGGTGTTGGTTAATGGAGAAGAATCAAGAGAGGGCGGTGACTTTGTATCCTGTCCTTTCTCAGTTTGGATTGATAGCCTTTTTTGGTAGTCATGGGGAGATAGGGCCTCCTTTGGTCCAGGCTTGTGCTAAATTCCCTGTGAAACCAGATGACCTTGACCTTCTCATCTTCTTGCCTCTACCACCTGAATGCTAAAATAACAGGTCAATAATGCTGTGCCCACTTTAAACTAGGTTCCAGGAATCAAATGCAGAGCTTTACATGGTGGGCAAGCAGTGTACCAACAGAGCTAACCTCCCAGCCCTGTGATTACCAAAATAGACAAAAACCCAAAACTTTGTTCTCTTATAAGATGTATGACTAACATTCCCCCTCCAGGTGGGAGCACTCCATGGATGAGAATTCCCTCATTTGGAAATAGCCTTACCCCTCAAATTCTCATTTGGCTGAGACCATTTGTACTTGGTTACATCTGCAGAATCTAAACAGTTCAATAAGATTACTTTCTTGGAAATAGAGATATCTCTTGGCTTGGAAATCTTCTTTTTATCCTCACCAAAACGCCCTGGTAAGTTCTCCAGTGCATGGGGTGCCCTTAATTTCTGGAGACAGAATGACCAGAGCAAGGCTCTGCTTCTCAGGTGACCATCAGAACAGGTCACTCTCATGGGTTGAGTGACTATTTTTAATTCTAGTTCTGCACCTAACTTGCGGGCCCACTATGATTTGAAGACTTGTCTCTTTGTTCTGAAGCTCAGGGTATGGCCTAACCAAAACCCCTCTTCCCTTCGCTCACAGGACTGATGAAATTACCTGGCAGGAGTGAGAAGAAAACATGGAACATGCAACAAACCTGCTTAGGAGTTTCTTGGGGGAGGTTGTACAGGCCTAGTGAAGTCAGTGTGTGTCAAGTTGGGAGCATAGGTCCCTGCCTCTTGCATCTATCCCAGCCCCCAGG